>NW_011494937.1:2390037-2396265 GCF_000754665.1 Bison bison bison
AGGCCTGAGCTGGAGCCTGGAGGAGATCACGTGTCTAGGGCGGGGCCTGCGCCTAGGGGGCGGGGCGGCGCTCTAGGCCGAGCGGGAGGTCGGGGCTGCTGGCGCTCGCTGTTGGCTGATCTGGAAGCCGCTGCGGTGGCGGGGCTGCACGGCCGGGGTCGAATCCGATCGGGAGCCATGAGCATGGACAAGGAAGAACTATGCGGGTCTCTGCTCACCTGGGTAGGTCGGGGGCGGGGCCAGGGACAGGTGTACGCCAACTTGGCTCTGTCCACCCACTCCGTCCTGGGGCTGGGAGGAGGAGGGGGTCGTCAGCCTGCTAGGTAGTTGAACTATGGCCTGAGCACCTGCCCCGTCACGTGGCAGTTTTGCTGGAAAGCACAGGTGAGGCCACGCCCCTTTGTGGCTGGGTCTTGTAGAAGGGGAGGGCCCAGGTGAGGTGGCCTGGTCACGTGGTGCCTATGGGGACCAGGTGACTTGTGATTCTGCCCTCGCTTGGTTGCGCGGAGTTTGTTCGGCAGCGGTAGAGTGAGGCCACGCCCCCTCTGGTCGGTCCAGGTGAGCAGAGGCCACACCCCCACGGAGCTGGCTTGCTGGAGCAACTGGCCAGCAACTTCCGCCCAACCTTGTGAGGGTCCTGCTGAAAGGATAAGTCTGCGAAAGGGGCGTGGTTCCTTGGTCCCGGCCCCTGATTTTGGTTGTTGTACTTTCCTCTCCTCCCTCAGCTGCAGACGTTCAATGTCCCGCCCCCCTGTACCAGCCCCCAGGACCTGAGCAGTGGCCTGGCAGTAGCCTTTGTGCTGAACCAGATGTGAGTGGGGCTGAGGGGGAGTGTCCCAAAGGAATCCTCCAGCAGCTCATCCCACCTTCTCACCCCCAGAGACCCTTCCTGGTTCAACGAAGCGTGGCTCCAGGGCATTTCAGAGGACCCAGGTCCCAACCGGAGGCTGAAGGTGACAGGTGGACTCAGGAATGGGGGACAGACTGGTGAAGAGTTGATCAGGGACCGGTCAGTTAGATATATCCTGGGTGATGGACAGAAAGAGAGACAGTTGTATGGGGACCAGCTAACTATGTATTTGTTCATTCATTCTTGTATTAAGCAGGCCTGGGTGTGCAGCAAGGAGTAACACAGACAAAAAACTGCATACACAAGCATTAACATTGACTTGTA
Organism: Bison bison bison; assembly: GCF_000754665.1. Classification (NCBI taxonomy): domain Eukaryota; kingdom Metazoa; phylum Chordata; class Mammalia; order Artiodactyla; family Bovidae; genus Bison; species Bison bison. Next base: position 2,391,212 of record NW_011494937.1, read on the forward strand.
ATAGCAGTTAGCTCTATGAAGAAATAAAAGCTGGGTCGTGAGAGACAGCCAACTGAGAATGGGTGGGTGGTTACTCTAGATGGGCTGATTTCCAATGTGAGATTTGGAGGAATGGGATTCCAGACTCCAGGAAAAATTGGAAAGGCCTTCAGTTGGGAATAAGCTTGGTGTGATCGAGAAATGAATGGCAGGGAGGTTAGAACAGAAAGCAGGAGTGTAGGCATGGTAGATGAGGTCATCAGGGACCTGGCAGGCTGGAGCAGGGAGGTAGATTCTATTTTAAGCTGTGTAAAGTCAAGAAAGGATTTTAGTAGAGGAAAGACACAAACCTGGCTGGGGCTTTGAAAAGCTCCCCCTGGCTGTTTGTAGAGGAATGGAGGGCAAGCAGCAAGACTGGAAGCTGTTGTAACCATTCACGTGAAAGATGATGATGGTTAGGGTCAAAGGGTAGTGAGGCAGGTGGTGAGAAGTGACTGGATCTGTGGGACACGTAAATAATATGGGCAGGTGGAGAAGAAGAGCCGGCAGTCAGACAGGTCAGTCCTAGGAGGGCGGACATTGAGACAGAGAATGGGACCAAACAGGATGAGACGACCAGGGATTAGGAGGTGAGGCAGAGAAGAAGAGGATGAGCTAGACAGGTTCAGGGTGGGGTCTGCCTGGCCCCTTCTGGGGGGCTTTCAGACCCTGGACACAACTCCTTGCCCTTCCCCAGGTCAGCAATCTGAAGGCGATCTTACAGAGCCTAGTGGAGTACTCTCAGGATGTGAGTAACTGTAAAGGGATTTAGTGGGTTAGGTTGGGAGGAGCGGGGCGGGGGGGAATCCTTGAGCCCCTGATACCCCTTCATCCCCCCATCCTCAGGTCCTGGGGCATCCCATTTTGGAGCAGCACCTTCCAGATGTGAGCCTCATTGGCGAGTTCTCAGACCCAGAAGAGCTTGGCAAGCTGCTTCAGCTGGTTCTGGGTTGTGCCATCAGTTGCGAGAAAAAGCAGGGTATGGGAGGTTAGGGGTGGTCCCTAATGGGAAGACCCGAGAAAACCCTCCTTGCCCCTCCGACCCTCGCCTCAGTCTCCCCCACCTTGACCCTCAGAACACATCCAGAGAATCATGACACTAGAGGAATCCGTTCAGCATGTGGTGATGGAAGCCATCCAGGAGGTAGGTGGGGGTGCCCACTGTGGGAAGGAGCTTCAGGGGAGGGGACATTTCCAGGGCAGAGGCAGCTGGGCACAGGCTCTGCCCTGGTAAGGCCTGGGCTCTGTGTGGAACTCAGTTGGCCAGATTTCTCTGTCTCATGTGTCTGCCAGCCTCTCCCAGCTCGAAGTCACAACCTACCATGCTAAAAGGGCCAGGCCTCAGGAATTCTCAGATGGTCCAGTGGTTAGGAATGAATGCTTCCACTGCCATGGCCTGGGTTCAGTTCCTTCTCTGGATCTAGGATCTCAAATACTTTACAGTGCAGCTGGGAGCTGGGGGGAAGGACCAGGACTCCCTGTTTGTTGGACATATGGGGCAGCCTCTGGACTGGGGTTGTTTTTGAAGGACAAGGATTCTTAGGCTGGATTGTAGGAACTTTGGAGTCTGCCCTCAGAGGCCCCAGCTCATCTCAGTGTTCTCCCACTGCCCTCTCCCCTCCCTCCAGCTCATGACCAAAGACACCTCTGACTCCCTGTCACCAGAAACATATGGGAACTTTGATAGCCAGGTAAAGGGTGGGGACCTTGTTAAAGTCCACCCCTATTACTGATTTTCCAGGGCTGCCTAAGGAGGAGGGGCTTGACCTTAAGCCTGTAAACCACTCCCATCCCCCAGGATCCTAGTCTCTTGCCAGGTCCCCAGGGCTCCCGAGTTGCCTTTCCTCCAGTCCCCTCAGGTCCAAGCTCTCTCTTAGATCTGAGGGTTTGTCAGCTCCCTCTGCTCTGTCCCTGGAGATCCCAGCCTCCCTTTCTGCATCCTCCTCCCCTGGATCCCTGAATTTTTTTCTTCTCCCCGTCCCTCCACTCCTCTCATCAGTCCCGCAGGTACTACTTCCTGAGTGAGGAGGCTGATGAGGGGGACGAGCTGCGGCAGCGCTGTTTGGATCTGGAGCGGCAGGTGGGGCCGAGATGGGAGTTCTCAGGTGCTCCCAGGGTAGGGTTGCCCGCACAGCCTCCCCTCCCAGCTCCAGCTTATCTGTATGCCCTGCCTGCCCGCAGCTGGTTCTCCTGTCAGAGGAGAAGCAGAGCCTGGCTCAGGAAAATTCGGTTCTAAGGGAGCGGGTGGGCAGGCCCGAGGATGAGGGCGCCAGCGGCCTCACTGCCAAGAAGCTGCTGCTCCTGCAGACCCAGATGGAGCAGCTGCAGGAAGAGAACTTCAGGTATGGCCAGGCGGGGGACAGGGCCAGCAGACCAGGGGCCTGGGGCAGGTACAGTCCCTTTATGTGACGCTTCCGCCATCCCCCAGGCTGGAGAGTGGCAGGGAGGACGAGCGCATGCGCTGTGTGGAGCTGGAGCGGGAGGTTGCCGAGCTGCAGCAGCGGAACCAAGCACTGACCAGCCTGGCCCAGGAGGCACAGGCTCTGAAGGATGAGATGGATGAGCTTCGGTGAGTGGCAGGTCCCCACTGCCAGATTGCCTCTCTGACGTCACTGTACCTCTGTAACCCCCAAATTCCTAGTGAGCCCTCACAATGCCCCATAGACTCTAAAGTACTGCCCTGAACACTGCAACACTATCCTGGAACCCATCATGTCCTCTGGAGAACACCAAAGTCCCTGGATCCATGGTGGCCCCCCAGGACCCCACGATGCAATAACTTTGCCCTTGGTGACACTCTGGCCCCCCATCTCATGACTATCCCTTCTTATGATGCCACAGCATCCCTGAAACCGCAAAGTGCATTGTGGGCCCCCATAGTACCCACCCCTGAACCTCAATGTGCCTTCTGTAGCCTCAAAGAGCTCCCTTGTGATCCCTATGACACCTCTGTAATGTTAAAAGTTCCTAGTGAGCCCCTACCGTATCTTCAAGAACCCCATATTGCTGTGCCTCAGAGATCTCCCATGACCCCTCCATGGCCCCTGCACCCACAATGCCCTTATTGGCCCCACAGCCATCTCATGACCCCAGAGTGTCCAAGGAGGCTCCTCAGATCCTCTGGGCCCCATCATTCCTCTTGTAACCCCAGTCGTTTTGTGTCTTCCAGAAAACCCCTGATTTTAATCTTGGGGTAACCATTGATGTTTGGGGCTTCCCAGGTGGCTCACTGGTAAAGAATCTGCCTGCCAATGTGGGAGACACATGAGATGTGGGTTCCATCCCTAGGTCGGGGAGATCCCCTGGAGAAGGAAATGGCAACCCACTCCAGTATTCTTGCCTAGAAAAATCGCATGGACAGAGGAGCCGTGGGGTCCCAAAGAGTCAGACATGACTGAGCCACCGAGCACGAACACAACCATTTATGTTTAGGTCTTCCTTTATGCTCCCTAATGATCCCCCAACATCACCAGGCCCCGCTGACCCCTGACCTTCGTGAACCAAATGCCCAAGGCTGACCTGACACCTTCCCCTGCCCTGAGGGCCTCGCATCCAAGCTGAACCCTAGCAGACCCAAGCAGACCCCCACCTCCTCTTCCCACTTGCCCCGGCCCCTCAGGCAGTCCTCCGAGCGTGCCGGGCAGCTGGAAGCCACGCTGAACAGCTGCAGGCGCCGCCTGGGCGAGCTGCGGGAGCTTCGGCGGCAGGTGCGGCAGCTGGAGGAGTGCAACGCCAGCCACGCGGAGCGCACACGACAGCTGGAGGAAGAACTACGCCGGGCCGGATCCCTGCGTGCCCAGCTAGAGGCGCAGCGGCGACAGGTGTGGGTGGGAGCCTGGACCCGGACTGGGGTGGGGTCTCCTCTCGGCTGGCTACTGACTTTGGCCTACCCTCAGCAGAGTGCTGAGCCAGTCCACCCAGAGCCCGCCCCCTCGTTTACGTAGAGGCCACACCCTCTAGACTGGACAGCTCTGCTCTAGCTTTGCAAGCCCCGCCTCTTCACTTAAGCCCCGCCTCTTCCAAGTCTCTTTCTGCTGGTCCCTCTGGCCCCGCCCTTTCACATTGTACTCAGTCCCTGTCCCTCCCTCTCACCCTGTAGTCTTCTCCCCTTGCCTCTGTTCAGGTTCAGGAACTGCAGGGCAAACGGCAAGAGGAGGCCATGAAGGCTGAGAAATGGCTATTCGAGTGCCGCAATCTGGAGGAAAAGTATGAGTCGGTGACAAAGGAGAAGGAGGTGAGACTGAGGTCCTACTGCCCAAGCCTCACCCTGCCCATCAAGGCAAAGCCCATTTCCCAGGAGGCCGATCCTGCCTCAAGTGGCCTGTTGCACCCTGTCCCTCCAGCGGCTGTTGGCAGAGCGGGACTCCCTGCGGGAGGCCAATGAGGAGCTGCGCTGCGCCCAGATGCAGCCTCGGGGGCTGGCCCAGGCCGGTGAGTTGGAGGTTCATCCCAGGGCCTGGGAGAACGCTGGCCTGGAGCCTTACCTGGCCACATGCGCTGTTAGGGCAAACAGAAAAGGCAGTGCCCAGGGCTTGTCTAGTTTGGGGTCGCAGAGCGAGGCCATGCTGGAGGGAGTCTCAAGTGGAAAGAGGTGATGTGGCCCAATGGAAAGCAGCAAGAGCTGTCCTTCGGGGCTCTAAGGGGGTGAGCAAAGGCAAACTCAGGCCAAATATCATGGCTCCCTTTCAAGCTGGGTGTGGGGTTTGTGTCAAGTCAGGCATTGGCCAAACTTGAGTCCCCAAAGATGCTTCATCCAAGGATCCTAGGGACGGGGACAAGAACTGTGGCACCACCTGAAGACTTTTCTCACATTCTCCAGACCCCGCACTGGATCCCACCTCACCGGCTGTGGGAAACTTAGCAGCTGAGATCCTTCCTGCAGAGCTCAGGTATCCAGGGGTCAGTCACTCAGAGCTCTGGTCCCACTGGAGCCTGCCAGTTCCCACCCTGAACCCCGTTCCCACCCTCAACCCCATCCCCAAAGCAGGTGCTTACCACTTGCCAGACCTGCTCAGCTTGGTTCCCAAGTCCTAGCC
>NW_011494937.1:2396365-2401635 GCF_000754665.1 Bison bison bison
AGTCCATGGGGTCGCTGGGAGTCGGATACGACTGAGTGACTTCACTTTCACTTTTCACTTTCATGCATTGGAGAAGGAAATGGCAACCTACTCCAGTGTTCTTGCCTGGAGAATCCCAGGGACGGGGGAGCCTGGTGGGCTGCCGTCTATGGGGTCACACATAGTCGGACACGACTGAAGTGACTTAGCATAGCATAGCATGGAATGTAGTCCACCAGGCTTCTCCATCCATGGAATTCTCCAGGCAAGAATACTGGAATTGGTTGCCATTCCCTTCTCCAGGGGAATCTTCCTGACCCAGGGATCCAACCCAGGTCTCCTACATTGCAAGCAGATTCTTAACCATCTGAGCCACCAGGGGAGTCCTTTATGCTCACCCACTTCTAATTCTGCTTTTACCTGTCTGGGACTCTAGCCCTGTTGGTGGCTCCCCTCACCTCTTTGGGATCGACCCTCAGTGCACCAATTAGATCCAACTTATCTGTCTCCACTGCCCAGGCAAAAATCCTTTGCCGGGCACCGCCCACATCAGGTTCTGCCCCCAGGACACAGCCCTGTTCTCAGTGTATTCCCTACTGGGATCAGTGTCCTATATCCTGCCCACATGAACTCCCAGTCCAGCTTTCCTCTTTGCAGTGTTTTCCTATCCCGGAGCCCCATCTCAGTGCTCATGGCTCCGTCCACTTTGTGCCACCCCACCAGCGCTCCGCCCACCCACTCCTAGGCTCAGTCCCAGGTACTCTAACCCTACCCTAGGGTCTGACTGGGCCCTTCCCCTGGGCTTTGTCCCTCTCCCGGCCCCGTCCACCCAGTTTCCCTCCCGGAGCCCTGTAGGCCTGAGTGGTGACCCATCCCCAGCCCTGCTCACTCCTTCCCCATCCCCAGGGAAACACTCCTGCGACTTCAATTGGAGAACAAGCGCCTGTGCCAGCAGGAGGCGGCCGACAGGGAACGGCAGGAGGAGCTGCAGCGCCACCTGGAGGAGGCCAACCGTGCGCGCCACGGCCTGGAGACGCAGCACCGGTGAGGACCCTGCAGAGGAGGGCCTCCCCCTTAAGCTTGGAGGGGGAGTGAGGGAGGGCGCAGGCACTGAGCGGGGCCCCCACCTCCGCAGGCTGAACCAGCAGCAGCTGTCGGAGCTGAGGGCCCAGGTGGAGGACCTTCAGAAGGCCCTACAGGAGCAGGGGGGCAAGACTGAGGACGTGAGTGCCCACCTCCTCCCTGCCTGGCCCTCCCCTGTGCCCACCACTAACCCTCTTCTCTCTCCCCACTGCTGCCTGATGCCCCGTGAAGTCCATAGTAAGTACCTTGGGCTCAGAGTACCACTCCCGACCCTCACCCGCCAAGAAGGTTGGGACCTCTGGACACCTCATCCCCACACTCACCCAGCGCCTCTTCTCTCCTCCAGTCAATCCTGCTGAAGAAGAAGTTGGAGGAACATCTGTGAGTCGGGTGGGGGGAAAGATTGGGGCAAAGATGTAGGGGATGGATCTGGTGTCCATGGGGAGTTGTTTATGAGGCCAGGGGGTCAGCTGACGCACAGACTAAAGTGTCAGCTCCCCTGGGGTCTTATAGACCAGAGGAAGGTGTGTGGAGTATTTTGGGGGAACAATTAGGAGTCACTCAGGGAATTTCAGCAAGGTTGTGTGACAAAGTGATAGTCAGCTTTTATTACTTTTTTGCATTGCAAAAAAAAACAACTTTTTTTTTTTTTTTCATTTTTGAAAACACAGCTCAGCTTGTGGGATCTTAGTTCCCCAACCAGGGATAAAACCTGGGCCCACAGCTGTGAAAGCTCCACGTCCTAACCACTGGACCGCTAGGGAATTCCCAAAAAATAAAGTTCTTTATTAAAAGAACTTTCTTAAATAAATAAACTATTTTAGATAGCTATCACAATTATAATTTAAAAACCAAAAGGTATACCAAGTTATACAGAAATAAAGGGTAAACATCTCAGTCTTCCCTCATTAACTCAGTTTCTGCCCCATTCCAGCCCCATTTCTATTAGTTCATTATGGAAATTTTTCTAGAATTTTTAAAGCAAATTCAAATGAATGTGAATATAGCTTTTTACTCTCATTCCTAATTTACACAAAAGGTAGTATAATATGTACACTTTGCTTTCCCTACTTAACCAGTTAACTGGGGAAATTTCTTCGTATGAATAAATAAAGGGAGACCTTATTATTAATTTCTTGATATAGCAGTTTTTGTCAGCTGGGGTTCCATGGGGAAACTGGACCTTACAGAAGATGATTTTCATGACTATTCTCTCAGTTCTGCCAAGACTGGAATGTACCTAATGCCAACCTAGAGCACAGAAAGCTATTTCCTTATAGAGGATGAATACCTGGAGGCATTAGGGCTTAATTCTGTAGAATTCTGGTCTAGAAGGGCTGGCATATAGCATTTTTTTGGTAATATCGTAATTGATTTAATTCATTCTTTCTAGGCATTTGCGATTTCAATGTGTGCAACAAAGTAAAATCTTATATATGTATCATTGTTTGTGTGCAAATATATCACACACACACACAAAGGAATGGGTGGCTCCCAGGGCATATGGGTTTGTAATTTTAGTAGATATAGCCGAAGGTTCACTATTAGATGTTATACCATGTTCCAAGTCCATAATACATGATATTAGTCTCACTTATAGGGATCTTTGGGGTTTTGCCCCAGGTGGCAGAATGCAAACTATTAGCTTGTATTTCCTTTCATTAGAAGAGATTTGCATTCTAGAGAGATCCCTGGCTGCTGGGTGGGGAATGGAACTAAAGAGCTGAGAATAGAAGGCTGGCAAGGGATGATGGTGCCTGGACCAGCATGTGGGCTGTGGAATGGAGAGAAGTGGACAGATGGGGGAGGGAGGGCTGGTGCAGGGGCCACCTGGTGAGGGTCATGGAGGGTTGTGGCTCTGATGGCTGAAGAGATGGCGGTGCCGGGACACATAGCCCCCAGGCTTGGAGTCAGGTGGAGAGGTCTGCAGGAACACTTCTGGGAAGCAGAGAAATGGGCCTGGAACTGAGACTGCCTCTGGCTCCCCACCTGCAGGCAGAAGCTGCATGAAGCAGATCTGGAGCTGCAGCGGAAGCGCGAGTACATCGAGGAACTGGAGCCCCCCAACGACAGCAGCAGTGAGGGGGGCGCTCAGTGGCCTGGATGGGTGGGGGGAGCCCCCAAGCTCAGCACAGAGCTTAGGGGCCACCTTGACCCCCAGCAGCCCGGCGTATCGAGGAGCTTCAGCACAGCCTGCAAAAGAAGGACGAGGACTTACGGGCCGTGGAGGAGCGGTACCGCCGCTATGTGGACAGGGCGCGTGCGGTGAGGATGCTGGGTGCCCCAATGGCCTCCTGCCCAGACCACTGCTGCCCACCTGGCAACTCTCTGCCTCCTGGCCCCATGCCTGTCCTGCCGCATCATGTCACAGACTTCTGCATCATGGCCGGTGGGGCCAAGGTCACCTTGACTGTGTCTTTCCCCACCCCTAGGTCATACAGACCCTGGAACCCAAGCAGCAGCCACCTGGCGGGGCTCCCCTAGATCTCCACGCCCTGAGGACACAGCTCCGGGAGCGGGACGTCCGAATTCGGCACCTGGAGGTTGGTGTCCTAACCCCTTCTCACTGCCACCAGTATATCCAGTCCCTTGACTGTTCCCTCCTTAGCAGATGGACTTTGACAAGAGTCGAAGTCAGCGGGAGCAGGAAGAAAAGCTGCTCATCAGTGCCTGGTATAATATGGTGAGTTCACCATCACCTGCCTGAAATACTGGGAGCATGGAGGGTGCTGGTGTCCTGGAGGCTCATCTGACTCCAGCTGTGCCCCTCCCTCCCTCCCTCCAGGGCATGGCTCTACAGCAGCGAGCTGGGGAAGAGCGGGCCCCTGCCCATGCTCAGTCATTCCTGGCACAGCAGCGGCTGGCCACCAATGCTCGCCGTGGACCCCTGGGACGCCTAGCAACCCTGAACATGCGCCCTGCCGACAAGCACTGATGGATCGCAGGATCCTGCCACCTGCCCAGCTTAATCCACCCTGGATTCCCCCAACTCACAGGGGGCCCAGAATTATGCCTCAGCTGGTTGCTTGAGAGCCTTGAAGTCACAGTCTCTGCCCCTTTCTCTCTCAGCTGGGACAAGAGTGTAGGAGGCAGGTGGGAGGCAAGAATGGGCCTACGCTTTTTAGCAATGTGATTCTTATTCTTGATTTTCTCCCTGGGGTTAGTGAGCTGCCAGGGGATAGAGTGATTTTATATTTGAGAAGAAAAATAATAAAGACTTTTAATCTGACCTGGCTGGACTCTGGGCACTGAGGGCAGGGGGAGATGGTGGGCAAGGGGCTAAGATCATTGCTTTTAAGAAAAGGCTGGCTTATGTTCTTTGTTGGGTTTTTTTTTTTGGCTGAGCTGGGTCTTCATTTTGGCGCAGGATTTCTTTAGTTGTGGCGAGTGGGAGCTATTTTTGTTGTGGAGCACGGGCTCTAGAGTGTGTGGGCTCAGTAGTTGTGGCCCAGGGGCTTAGTTGTTCTGAAGTATGAGATCTTAGTTCCTCAGCCAGGGATCAAACCCAAGTCTCCTGAATTGCAAGGCAGATTCTTAACCACTGGACCACCAGGGAAATCCCCCTTAGCTTTTATTCTAAGTGAAGTGGGAAACACAGATGGTTCTGAGCAAAGGAGGAATATGACCTGATTCAAGCGTTCATAGGCTCCTTTTGGTCTTGTGGGAGGAACAGACTGTGGAGATGTTAGGGTCAGAGCTGAGAGACCAAGTCACTATCCACATGGGTGGTTGGATGATAGTGAGGGCTCTGGCCAGAGTGGGAATCCTAGAGGAATGGGAAATGGTTGGATTCTGGATACAATTGGAAGATTAAGCTGATGGGATTTGCTGTCCCATCACTTCATGGGAAATAGATGGGGAAACAGTGGAAACAGTGTCAGACTTTATTTTTTTGGGCTCCAAAATCACTGAAGATGGTGACTGCAGCCATGAAATTAAAAGACACTTACTCCTTGGACGGGAAGTTATGACCAACCTAGATAGCATATTGAAAAGCAGAGACATTACTTTGCCAACAAAGGTTCGCCTAGTCAAGGCTATGGTTTTTCCAGTGGTCATGTATGGATGTGAGAGTTGGACTGTGAAGAAAGCTGAGCACTGAAGAATTGATGCTTTTGAACTGTGGTGTTGGAGAAGACTCTTGAGAGTCCCTTGGACTGCAAGGAGATCCAACCAGTCCATTCTGAAGGAGATCAGCCCTGGGACTG
>NW_011494937.1:2401735-2421959 GCF_000754665.1 Bison bison bison
TGTTGGAGAAGACTCTTGAGAGTCCCTTGGACTGCAAGGAGATCCAACCAGTCCATTCTGAAGGAGATCAGCCCTGGGATTTCTTTGGAAGGAAAGATGCTAAAGCTGAAACTCCAGTACTTTGGCCACCTCATGCGAAGAGTTGACTCATTGGAAAAGACTCTGATGCTGGGAGGGATTGGGGGCAGGAGGAGAAGGGGACGACAGAGGATGAGATGGCTGGATGGCATCACTGACTTGATGGACATGAGTCTGAATGAACTCCGGGAGTTGGTGATGGACAGGGAGGCCTGGCATGCTTTGATTCATGGGGTCGCAAATAGTCGGACACGACTGAGTGACTGAACTGAACTGAACTGATAAGGAGAAGCGATGAAAGAGAGAGAGAGAACCTGGGGACTCCCCTGCCAGTCCAGTGGTTAACACTGTGCTTCCACTACTGGGGGCCTGCGTTTGATCCCTGGTCAGGGAACCAAGACACCACTTGCAGCTCTGCGTGGCCAAAACATACACATATATGTGTGTGTGTGTGTGTATATATATATATATATATATATATATGTATTTTTTTTTAAGGGACTTCTCTAGTGGTCCAGTGGTAAGAATCCACCTTGCAATCATGAAACACAGGTTGGATCCCTAGTCAGGGTACTAAGATGTCACATGCTGTAGAGGAACTAAGCCTGCACCAAACCAAAAGATCCTGCATGACCCAACGAAGATCTCGTGTGCTACAACTAAGATCCAATGCAACCACATAAATAAAATGTTTTTTAAACAAATAAATGAACTTAAAAAAAAAAGAAGTTGAAGGTGACTCCCAGGTTTTGTCCTCAGGAAGAACAAAGCTGATGGAAGATAAACAAGTAGGGAGTCAACAGGGAACTGGTTTGGGGGAGCATGTTATGTTCAAGGTGCCCATGAGATCTATACATAGAGATGTTGAGTAGACAGGTGGCTCTCTGCATCTAGAGTGTGGGAAGGGACCCTGGCTGGACTTCTAAATTCAGGAGTCATCTACATACGATTGATGTAAGACCTAGAGCATTGTAGAGGCAGAGGGGTCACTTGCAGAAGCAAGGCTGGCAGGAGAATTCCCTGGCGGTTCCGTGGTTAGGACTTCTCACTCCATTGCAACGGGTCCAGATTTAATCCTTGATCGGGAACTAGGATCCCTGCAACTAAGCTGCAGGGCGTGGCCAAAAATAAACAAAAGGTTGGGGGGAGAAAGCATGGTCCTGGGACCTGTGAATCCTATATTGATGAATGCGTAAAACCATGGGCACTGAATGGGGTCATTTCAGAGAGTAGAATTTGGAAGTGGACAGGACATCATCAAATAATCCTTAAAGCTTACCTAGCATAACTCGCCTGGCAGGAGTTGGGTTTTTAGGAAAAAAAAACAAAACAATTTTATTGAGCACCTATTATGTATCAAACATTTTTTAAAGCCACTTTCATTTCATCCACACAGCTCAGGAGATGGGCACTCACTTATATGTCCAGTCTAAAGAAAGAAGAAAGGCAGGTCACAGGGATAAAAGCCTCTCACGCCGTGGCAGGAAGTAGAGCTGGTGGTAAGGCCCAGCTAGCTGGAAGGATACCCCGCCCTTAGTGCAGCCCTCGGCCCACAGGAGGCGCTCCAACGCTCTGTGCCAAACGTAAAGTTGGGGCGCAGGCACGTAAGAAGGGGGCTGGCCGAGTCCACACGCAGCTTATGCAGACCCAAACTGCTGCAGGCAGGCTTGTTTCCCTGTCCTTGGGAATTCAGGGTCCAAAGGTCTCAGGCTAGACTCTCCTCCTCCTCGCCAATGGGGCTGGGCAGCCAGGGAGGAGCCGGCCCCCGGGTCCCAGACAACGGCACCACGGTTAAGGGCTCAGCGGGCGCCCTGGGAGCGGGGACGGGGGCAGGCGACTCGGGGCCGGTGAGGGGCTCAGACTCCGGCTCCGGCTGGCCTAAGTCGACCCGCGGGCCTTCGCAGCCACACTCCGGGACCGCGCCGTCGGGAGCGCCTGCGCACGCGCAGCTAGCAGCCATGGATTCCTCCGACACGTGGCTGTTCTTGCGGCGCAGCAAGGGCACGCGCCGGCCCAGCAGGCCACCTGTGCCCATGCCCGTGCCCACTGGCAGGAGGCGCTGCAGGAAGTCGCCGTGTGCTTCATTCAGCGGCGCCTCCAAGCCGTCCTGACGCTGGAACTGCATGTCCTCCTTGGCCAGCCTGCAGGAGAGACAGAGGGTCAGCACTTGCGCCTCTCCCGTCTTCATCAACAGAACTGAGACCGAGGCACGGTACTTTTCCTGCCTCCACCCATCTCACTGTTCCACTTCTCCCAGAAGTCTTGGCTTGCCCCTTCCAGAGCCTGGCCTTATCCTCTGGCTCTGGCTATGAGCAAACTTAGGCCTTAAAAGGCTTAGTTGGGGCTCTGCCTCGTGTTGCTTCTGTTCTGCCCAATCCTCATAGACTGTAGCCTTTAGTGTCCCGGCCCCAGACCTTGACCCGGATCCCGGACACCTCATCCTAGTTCTATTGACTGTAGCTTTTAGCTCCGAATCTCCAGGGTGTAGCCTTTAGCCCCGTTCTGGTCACCCACTGCCCCTTCAATTAGACACAACCTGCAGTCATGCATCCAGAGGATGAGATGGTTGGATGGCATCACCAACTCAATGAGTTTGAGCAAACTCCAGGAGATGGTGAAGGACAAGGAAGCCTGTTGTGCTGCAGTTCATGGGGTCCCTAAGAGTTGGACACAACTGAGAGACTGAATGAAGACACAGTCATGAGACCCCACCTAAGAGGCCCTGTCCACCCCCACTGGCTCACGTGATGTCGAAGGTAGAGCCCTGGAAGGAGGGCTGCTGCATCAGGAAGGCGGTGGCTGCGGTGTAGGGAGCTCGAGCCTCAGCCGCGTCCCAGTACAGGTCCTTCTCCAGCATGGCCAGGTCATCATACATCTCGTCCACAGCCAGCATTGACACCTGCGGGAGAGGATATGCAGGGAAGAGTGGGGCATGGAAAAGCGCTGGCACCACAGGGTGGACCCCTCAGGATGGGTAGGAAGGTGGCTATCAAAGAGAGAGGATGGTTCAGGAATGATGTGTGGAAGAGTCTTGGCAGGGCTGGGGCCAGGGTCCCTTTAGGAGCCTAGGGATGGTCTCAACTGAGAGAATCTCACCTGGAAGCATCGGTCGATCAAAAAGTTGGTCTCAAAGTCATCGTCGTCCTCTCCAAAGGGGTTGATGAGCTGCTCAGCTACCTGAGTGGGGAGAGGGGAGGTAAGCAGAGCCCTGAGAACCCCTGCCCACTTCGCCCCTGTAGTCCTGGCCTTGGGACCCCCACCCACCTTGAGCCAACCAGCATAGAAGAAGAACTGCAGCAGGGTGAAGATTGGCACGCACAGGTCCAGGTCATGGTCTTTGTAGCCCTGTGCTGGGTCCAGGAACTGGCGGCCAATGAGGCAAGCCAGGAAGTAGCTGTACACAGCAATGGTCACCACCTGGGGGAGGGACAGGACGGGGTGCCAGTCAGGTCTTGAAAGTCATGGAGAGACCAGAGCTAGGACCACTAGTCACTGTGACAGGGTCTCAGCTAGTCCTTAGTTTTTCCTTGAGACCAATGCTCCAAAGCCTCTGACACAGGATATAAAAAGGCAGAACCAGGTTACCTGGGTGTAGACAAGGGGCACGCTAATCCAGTCATAGTGAAAGAGCATCCCACATTTGCTCCGAAACACATTCAGCTCCTGGTGGGGCGGATATAGGTCATGAGGGGGCTGAAATGTGAGCTCACACATGGGGATTAAGTAGGGGGTTACCTGGGATGGAGGTGAGTGGTCACCTAGTGGGAGGCGGGCATGTGCTTCCAGGGACTAGAGAGTCTTCAGTGGTGAGTGTGTATACCTAGGGGCATTATTCACCTAGAAACCGTCCCATAGAGATACGTGTACACCTCGGGGCTCTAGATAAGGGTGTTTGGAATCCGCCCTGTGAAAGGCACGTGGCAAATCAGGATATGACACACCTCAGGGTGGGTGGGGTACATTTTTTTTTTTTTAAGAATGACCATCCGGATAACCCACCTCCAGTAGCAGCTTAAAGGCGCCGTTGTCGCGGATGCGGCCCTCGCGCCGAGCCTGCGCCGCCAGGTTGCAGAACCAGACGCAAGGCACCCAGTACTTGTTGTAGGATGAGTTTAGGTTCTCGAACTTCTTGCGCTCCTCGCGGGTCATAAACCCTGCGCGGGCGAGGTCGGGAGTTATTTACCCCGCCCCTACCTTGCCCCTGCCGCCTGCGTCCTGTTTTGGCCGGAGCCTCACCTGCTTCCACCACATGATCTATGGTGGGGAAGCGCTTGAAGACCGCGGTGCTGACCGAGCGCAGGATAAGCACCCCGGAGAGCCCTGCGTAGCGCATGAGCGTGCGTCGGTAGAGGCGGCCGCGCTCATCGTGTCCGTGCACTGTGCCGACCACGACGCACATGAGCGCGTCGGTCAGGGGCATGGATAGGTACTGGTTCCACCAACGGTGCACTACCAGCGTCACGTAGAAGCCTGCGGGAGAGCCGGGGATGGGGGAGAGGGCTCAGTTGGGAAACTAGGGTCAGGGAGTTGGGAGCCCAGATCAAGGGAAGAGGAGCCGACCTGGGTCTTGCATCAGGAGCACGGGGTAACTGGACACCCAGACCATGTGGGACCACGTGGGCTGGGAACCTTAGGATCTAGCCCTGAGGTCAGAGGTTGGTGCAGGCTGAATCACCCTGGCTGCTTGGATGTCATCTGAGATGGGAGATTAGGATCTCCATATAGAGGTGAAGGACTTCCCTGGTGGCTCAGAAGGTAAAGCGTCTGCCTACAATGCAGGAGACCCGGGTTCAATCCCCGGGTCGGGAAGATCTCCTGGAGAAGGAAATGGCAACCCACTCCAGTATTCCTGCCTGGAAAATCTCATGGACGGAGGAGCCTGGTAGGCTACAGTCCATGAGATTGCAAAGAGTCACACACGACTGAGCGATTTCACTCACTCAAAGAGGTGAAGGAGGGCTTCCCAGGTGGCGTTACTGGTAAAGAATCCTCCCGCCAATTGGATCCCTGGGTGGGGAAGATCTGGAGTAGGAAATGGCTATCCATTTCAGTATTCTCGCCTGGAAAATCCCATGGACAGAGGAGCCTGGTGGGGTACTGTCCGAGGGATCTCAAGAGTCAGACACGACTGAGCACACACATCGAGGTGAAGACATGGAGCCCACAGGTAAGTTGTCACCAAGGCCATAGGGAGCCCCTGAGCCAGGGGTGTGTGAAGGGGTTGGGTCTAAGTTAGGAAACCTAGGGCAAGCTGGTCACCGCATCCCTATGGGCCCAGAATGGTGGGAGGAAGGCTGATATTATGTGAAATCATTGAGGACAGGGAGCTGGGGGACTTGTCAGAGAGATGCCCCTCAGGATGGACTTGAAATGAGGGAGTTCTATGGGATCTTTGGAGGGGGTCCCTGGGATGGCTCGGATGATAAAGAATCTGCCCGAAGTGCAAGAGACCTGGGTTTGATCCCTGGGTCTGGAAGATCCCTCAGAGAAGAGAATAGCAACCCACTCCAGTATTCTTGCCTGGAGAATTCCATGGTCAGAGAAGCCTGGCAGGCTATAGTTCACGGGGTCTCAAAGTGTCAGACATGACTGAGTGGCTAACACACACTGGGGATCAGAACATGTGAGGGGAGGCACTGGTAAGCCCATGCAGACACAGATGGGAGTCCCTGAGGTGACCAGGGATAAGCCTGTGGATGACACGGAGCTCTCTCATGGGGGAACTTCAGGGGATACATTGACTAGGTGACCTCCAAGGTCCTGGGAATCGATGGCATAGCTGGCGTAAAGGATGCAGAAATGGGGATGTGCGGGGATGGCTTTGAGGAAGGGTCTCAGAAAGCAGGAATGGCTATGAGTGTCTCGGGATGAAAAGAATGGGAAACTCCGGAGCGCGAACCCACCCAGCACGAAGGAGACCGGGATGAGACTGGCGTACCGGTCGCAGTAAAGGACGAGCTTCTCGAAGTAGCGTTTCTGCTCTTCGGTCAGTACGAAGCTGCGAGGGAGAGGGGCACCGGGTCACCGGCGAGCCCCCGTCCCCAGCAGCCGGTCTCTTCCCGCACCCACTCCGGGGCCGCCTCGGAGCCCCTCCTGAGACCTCCCTCAGGCACGGCACTCTCCATCCCCTCCCCACCTTACCCACCCCCGGGGCCGCCTCACCGATAGGCGGCACTCAGCGCCATGAAGAGTCCGAGGAAACAGAGCAGCTCGCGCCACAGAAGTTTATAGATGCTCCCGCGCCACAGCAGCAGCAGCTTCGAGAAGCCGCCGAAGCGCGCCTTCGCCACGCGCGCCGTGTACGTGACGGTCATCGCGGCGCCCGGGCCGGTCGCGCCAAAGGAGAGGGGGCGCTGGATCGGACTTAGGCTCGGGGGCCGAGGAGTAGGGGGCCGGGACGGAGCCGGGCTGCAGGCTATGGGCGGGGGTGGAGAGATGCGGGCCCGGCTCGACTCTGCGCGCTGTTCCGAGCCCGACCACCTTACCAGCTCCTGGGTTCCGGCTCTTGCTCGGGTTCCCCTCTCCTCCCACCTGCTCTGCCCTACCCTAGCCCCCAGCCCTCCTCTCCAAGGCCCCCTCTTCCAGGTCACTCCCTTCCTTAGACTCCCGGTCCCAGCGTCTTGTACAGACCTTCCCTGGCCCTCTCCGTCTATCTCCCACCCTCAAGACCCTTAGGTTTTATCCCTCTCAGATCCCATACCCCTTACCTGGACGCCATCTACACTTTCCTCTGCTCCCTGAGTCCTGAACTCTTTAGTTTCTAAGTTCCCAGGGCTCCAACTGAGTTTCGTCCCCAGTTCTCTTTCCTCAAGTTCCACTTCGACCTTTCCTCTCCTCCTCCCCTAACCCAGTCTGGGCCCATTATCTGCCCTGCGCTTTCTATTGAAGTCCTCCAAAGCCTGGCCTCCAAGCCTCCTGGCCCCCAGGTCCCTTCCCACAGTTCCCCAGGCCTCAGACTGGCTCCCCCTGCTGCACAGCAGCCCCAGTCTATCCCCCTCCTACTTAATCGCCCTGCCTCTGCCCCCTCCCCCTGGCCCTGGATCCACCTGGACATTTCCAGTGTCCGTTCCTTGCTCGCCTTCCACACCCTACCCTGAGGATTCAGATGGATTCTCCCTCGCAGACAGACTTGTCCTCAGGGTTCCCGGTTCCCCCAGGCCTGGGTCCTTCTCACCTGATGGCTGGTTCAGGGACACTTGGGACAAGGACAGGATGGGCTGGGTGGGTGGCTTCAGTGTTGGGTGGGGCTTAAGCCAGATTCTGTGAGGGAGGGGGCTGGGGAGTGGACTTGGGTGGCCCTTCCCTGGCCCTCCCCCCAGTCAGTTGCACAGTTACAGCCTAAGAACTTTGTTTGAAGTCTCCTCAGTTTGTTACCTGGGGCGGAGGGTGGAGAATTCACCCTGACCTCCCTAGCTCTTCCCTGTCCTGTCTCCCAGTCAGTCAGTCACTGGCAGGTCCCAGAAACTTTAGCCCTAGAGCTCGGGGAGGGGGCAGGAACCCTGTGTTTACCCAACCCAGTTGTACACACACTGCTCAGTGAGGCTGGGTCACTCGAAACTCACCTGTAAATTAACCATAAAGATGCACATGGAAACATACCATAGATCCAGACACAAATTCAACTTTCCTCAACACAGCCTCCCACAATCACCGTGACCCAGAAAGAAGTTACACAGTCACAAAGATTTCCAGAGTCACACAAGAGACACTTAGCCATACCCCACCCCCACTAACATGCAGATATAAAGCCAATGGACCCTAAACCAAACCCACCAGGTTCTCAGCTCTCAGGCACCCACACAGTGCTCCAAACAGCCACCCAGGAACACAAGGGCAGGGACCCAAGCACTGAATTCCTTCATAATTGTACTAGGTAATAAAGACACACACAAGGTCACACAACCAGCCAAGTGCAGACCACAGCCCAACCCCAGAACACCATCACACAGGTGACCATCACA
This sequence comes from Bison bison bison, assembly GCF_000754665.1. Lineage (NCBI taxonomy): Eukaryota > Metazoa > Chordata > Mammalia > Artiodactyla > Bovidae > Bison > Bison bison. Next base: position 2,409,775 of record NW_011494937.1, read on the forward strand.
CAGGTGACCATCACACAGGCGACCATCACACAGAGGGAAGTAGCCTACATTTATTCCTGATCTCCCCCATACAAAAACACACCTGTGATCACATGAGTTTGAGCACGCTCTGGGAGTTGATGATGGACAGGGAAGTCTGGCGTGTGGCAGTCCACGGGGTCACAAAGAATCGGGCATGACTGAGGGACTGAACTGAATTGACCACACATTAGATGCAGGAGCACCACCCCTCAACACAGCAGCCCACAGTCCTGGGATCAGATCCAGGTCTGGTGGCCCCTTAGATTTGCCCATGTTGCAAAGACGTATTTGTGCAACACTGACCCCTCCCAACAGTCCCACAGACCCAGAGGGTCACATCCAGGAGTCAGGCCATAATCCCTCATGAAATTCACCTGCATTTATTTGTACGTCAATCCATAAGACACACCCTCCCCAACACCCCCTCACTTTGGGTGGTGGCGGGCAGGTGCGTACACACACCCTGGGTTGCAGTCACTTTCGTCATTGTCATGAACACACAAGCTTAGGGACACAAAACTTTGTCCCCACACTTGGCACGGATACAGGACACATGTTCTCCTTTCAGAGGCACACCTACACAGGGGGCACTCTAGCCTGGCACAGACAGCCCTCCATCCTCAACTTTGAATGCGTAGTCCAGTGTGGGAGGGGCAGAGGCTCAGGGCTCTAGCCCCAAGAGGGGCGTCCGGGAGTGTCCCTCAGACTCTCCAGTCCACCCTAGCTCCAGAAGTGCATATGGCTCCACTCGACCCCACCCTGAGGTCCAGCCAGCCAGGACGCTGTGTTCCTAACCCAGCAGGTGTCTGCCCCACCCGGGGTAATTAGGAACCAGCCCGGACTGTCTGTCCTCGGACCCATGCCTCCACTGTCCAGCTGCTGGACAGCTCATAAAAGAGGGTGAGGAGTGATGCTGGTAGCTAAGGCAACTGGGGAGGGGACAGGCTTCAGGTTGATGGGCTCCATACTCATCCTGGCTTCCCTTGTAGCTCAGCTGGTTAAGAATCCACCTGCAATGCAGAGACCTGGGTTCAATCTCTGGGTTGGGAAGATCCCCTGAAGAGAAAGGCTACCCACTCCAGGATTCTGGCCTAGAGAATTCCATGGACTGTATAGTCCATGGGATCGCAGAGTCAGACATGACTGAGCAACTTTCACTTCATTTCATACCCGACCTGAGGCCCCTATTTCTTTGGATGTATCCTTACACACAGCTACCAGCCCTCCCCCCACTCCCCCACCCCCGTGCTCATCTCCCATCCTCCAGCTCCCAGTATCCCCACACACTTTTGACTGCTGGACCCCTGCTGGGGCGGAGGCAGGTTGCCCAGGCTAGTTCACATGCTTACTAATTATAACAGCGAATATTAACAAACACTCCTTGGCAGGTACATGCCTGGGGCTGTTGTAAAGGCGTTACCTATTTCATCTCATTGTGTCTTTACAAGCAGGAAATGTGAACTTGGTGACTTTGTTATTCCCACTATTATTCCCGCTAAACTGAGGCCCAGATGACACACAGCCCTTTCATGACACACCTGGGATTTGAACTCTGAGCAGTTTGGTTAGGTTATAAGCACTTCCCTGACATGGACCTGCCTATACTGGCTTGTATGCAACCCGACGGATTTGGGGGGGACATGTCTAGGCTCGTGGCTGGGTTCCCCTTACATATGCACACCCTAGCCCACCTAGATCCTGGATGTGTGCTATCTAAACACTGCTTCCTGACTCATGTGTGTCCCCAAGCACCCCTTCTTCCCCCACCCACATTTAGCGCCAGCTTGGAACTTGCAAATGCCCAAGATCATGCCAATCCTGGGTCTCTCAAGCAGGGTGTGACAATGACTGTCCAGGGAGTGGCAGAGGGAAGCGTGAAGGGGAGAAGGTGGACTGTTAGGTGTCTTTCAGGCTGGTGTGCTGACCCTTCCAAGGTCAGGTGAATTTGTGCCAGGGCCCTATGAATGGCCACACTTCTGTCTCCATTTTAAGAACAGGGGACTGGTACTCAAACTGCAGGAAACATGCTACAGGCCACTAAGACTGCTCTGGGGGCAGGATGGGACTTCAGGGCCCCTCTAGCCTCTGAGTTTTTTTGTCATCTTGTCCCCTAAACTGCCCCCCTGTTGCAGTCCTGTGCTGGGACAGGCTGATGCCACGCCATTCCATAGAACAGGAATTGGTTGTGGGGGAGAGGTGGGTGGAGACTGTTAATCCCATCTGGCAAGCCCAGCCTCTGCCCAGGGCGCCCACTAATTCGCAAACCAAACAGCAGGCAGTGCTGGGCCCGCTGCCGGCCTAATCCGCTCCCCGCCAGCCTGGGGCTGGCCAAGGGGCCTCTTGGTTCCCACGCTCTGAGCCCTGAAGGATGTGGGCAGATGCAACTTCTTCTACTCCAGGCTTTACAGCCCTGAAGGACACCCTGACCCATAAAGACCAAGAAAACAGCACCCCTTTACCAAAGAACCCTCCTTCCAAAATTGCCACAATAAACATGCATCTCTATTAGATTTCTGTTGTGACAGTGCCTCTCCGGATGTGACATCTTTGTGCAGTGTACAACCTGTGCAACTGTACATGAAGGTATTAAGCCCCAGCTCCCACCTCATATCAATATCCACAGAAGTTTAAGATCATTTTATTGAGGGAGGAGAAGTGGGGAGAGGTGGGGGGCAGCTATAGCTCCCCCAGCCCCACCAGGGGGAAAAGACCCCCTCCCCGCCTCCCATCCCCCAAGTGGTTCCCCTGTATTAGGGGGGGGAACTTTGTGCAAACTCTGCCCCGGTGGGTGACGGGTGGGTGTGAAATGGCAGCTGGGGCTGGTGGAGGTGCTACTGCGCGCTGGGGGGCTTGTAGGGCTCCAGGAGGAGAGCGGAGAAGGTGTTGACCTTGTCTGCTCCCCGAACCTCATGGGGCAGCAGCGGCAGCTTCACAATGTGGAAGTCTTCATATAGGTCCTCCATCTGTGGCGGGGGCAGAAGGCAGCAGTCAGGGGGCCCCGGGGCAGGGATAGGATGTGATCGGTGTAAAGGGTCAGGCTGGGGGGTCTCAGGTCAGGGAGAGAATATGAGCAAGGACTTCACAGGGTCATGGGTGGGAGTGGCGCCAGTGAGGTCAGAGATCACAGGCCTGGACCTCCCACTCCCCAGGATCAGAGATACCCAGGCCAGCTAGTCTACAAAGGCCAGAATTAGGTCTGAAGCAGGAGATGAAGGGCAGGGGATTAGGCAGATGAACAGAGAATGAGATGGAGCAAAAGATCAGAGAACACAGTAAAAGGTCAGCTGGGCCAGCTGGGCTGGGCTAGACCGCAGCTTCTGGGGTCAAAGTGTGAGACTGGCGGGAGGGTGGGTGTGCACACCTGATCCAGGTACTTGGCTTGGATCTTGTGGCGGGCCTCACACATCTTGCAGGGCTTCTCGGGATCAGGGAAGACGAGCTGGTTGACGATGATGTTGTGTGTGTCAATCTTGCACTTGGCCAGCTCCTGGATCAGCCGTTCGGTTTCATACAGGGACAGGAACTCCGCGATGCACACACAGATGAAGGTTGTTTGCTCCTGCAGGAGGCAAGAGAGGACAGGGAAGGGCAGGTCTCAGCCCTGTCCCCGTGGTTCCCAGAGCCTCTCACCGCCCACCTGGACCTGAACTCACAGGGTCCTTGAACTGCTCGCTGACCGAGCGGATGACAGGCAGCGTCTCCTCTAGCTTGGAGGCCAGCTGGTCTGCGTTCATGTCGCCGAGGCCCAGCATGTTGCACATCTATGGGGATGGGAGAGGGCTCATGGTTTACCTGGTGCCCATTACACTCCCTGGGTCCAGCTCACTAGACAACTTGGTTGGGGAGGGCAGGGCGGGTGGGGGGAGATGGGAGGAAACGAATCCCAACACCTCCCAGTGGTTTAAGATGTGGGCCCTTGAGCAGATCATACGGATCCAGCCCCAGGTCTGCCATTTTTGTGGGGCCATGGCCAGGTTAGTGCCTCGGTTTCCCCATGTGTAGAGCTGCTGTCCTATACAACACACTGTCACACACTCAGAAGGGTGCCTGGCACACAGGAAATGCTCCACAAATTTTACTATCTGAGGGGGGCTTCCCTGATGGCTCAGTGGTTAAGAATCCACCTGCCAAAGCGGGAGACATGAGTTTGATCCCTGATCCCAGAAGATCCCACATGCTGAGGAGCAACTAAGCCTGTATGCCCCAACTACGGAAGCCCCTGTACCTAGAGACTGTGCTCTGAAACAAGAGAAGCCACTGCAGTGAGAAGCCCAGGCACTGCAACTAGAGAGTAATCTCCGCTTACTGTAACTAGAGAAAAACCCTCGCAGAAATGGAGACCCAGAGCAACCACCAATAGAAAAAAAAGTTACTACCTGAGATTCAAGTCCCCACTAGGGGACTACCCATAACCAGGGAGGTGGGAGTGGTGTGCAGAAGCGTGGGGTCAGTAGGGTTGTCATGTTTGTGCTAACAATAACCCATGGTGGGGGGATTCGCATGCTCTCCATTTGACAGACATGGCCTAGAGAGGGGACGTGACTTGAGGTCACAGAGCAGTATCACACCAGAGTGCAGTGCATCTGAACCTGGGTCACCTGGCTCTGGATACGGTAAGTCCCCTAAAGAGGAACCTTCAAGTCGTGAACTTTTGAAGATACAAACATACATCTGGTTTCAGCCAGAAACCAGAGCTTGTGCTATTAATGTCAGGCGCGACTGAAACTGCAGCTTGCCCTCTGTCTCCTATTGCTGACGATCCTTCAGCTCTACCACCTCCGACCTCCTCTCCCTTCTCCAGTTAGTAACTCTTCTTGCCTGATCTGTATGCCAACTGTTGTACTGCACTACTGTACTTTCTAAGGTACTGCCCTGTGAACTTAAAAATGTTTTATTTTTTGTGTTTTTTATGTATTATTTGTGCAAGAAGTATTATAAACCCATTACAGTGTGGTATGGGCTTCCCTGGGGGCTCAGCAGTAAAGAACCCGCCTGCTGATGCAGGAGACTCAGGTTTGATCCCTGGGTTGGGAAGATCCCCTGGTGAAGGAAATGACAACCAACTCCCGAATTCTTGCCTGGGAAATCCCATGGACAGAGGAGCCTGGTGGGCTACAGTTCATGGGGTCACAACAAAGTTAGAAGCGACTGAGCAATTAAACAACAACAGTACAGTAGAGAACTACAAAGACAACTGTGTTCTTTGGGTACCTGGTTTCTGTGTTGAACTTACAGACAAACTGGACTTACAAACTTGATCTCAGAACGGGACTCGTTCATATGTGCTGGACTTACTGTATGTGGTTTCAAGCTCTGTCTGGGGCACTCAAGAGGTGGAGGCAGGGACACCGAGGGCTGTGGAGGGGGGCGGACAGTTCCTCCACAGTGAAGACCCAACCCACCCACTGGGAAGCGCTGAGTGAGAGGGCACGTGGTAAAGGCCTTTGTTACGGTGTGACTGGGAGCCCTGCTCTGACTCAGGGGATTCCTGGCTGCCCGGGGGCCCTGCCTGCCTGTGAGATGAAGGGGCTGATCTGGTTCTTGATCTGCATGAGGCGGCCAAGCCCCCGCTCGACGATGGTGGGGAAGTTGAGCAGCCTCAGCGTGTGGCCTGTGGGCGCAGTGTCGAACACCACCACGGAGAAGTTCATGCCCTTCACCAGCCTGCAGGGAGAAGAGGGTCAGGCCCGCTCAGCCCTTTCTTCTGCCCCCAGCCCCAGGCAGCACCCAGTACCCCTGGCCGCGCCTGACCTCATCACCTCTGCGTAGCTCATGGCCTCGTCGATGCCTGGGAATGCGCTCATAGCTTCTTGCATCATCTTTTTGCCCATGCTCAGCATGTTGTCCTCTTCAAAGAACTCGTCTGGCAGCTCCGCCACGCCCAGGCTGGGGTCAATCTCCTTCGGGCCGAGGGGGTCAAGATTCAGGCTGCTGTGGCTGGGGCCTTGGCACCGAGGCACAGAGCCTGAGGGAGCCTGGGGTGCGCCTGAGCACAGCCCACCATTGGTCACAGCTGAGGAGACCCCCGAGGTGCCATGACCCCTCCCTTAGGCACTTCAGGTATTCAGTGACCACAGATTGTCAAACAAGCAGATGGAAGATTGTCAACTGTCCTCAGTGCCCAGATGGAACCCAGAGCCCACTTCAAGGCCTTTTCTTTTTATCTGGCCACATCACGCAATGTGTGGGATCTGAGTTCCCTGAAAAGGGATCGAACCCGTGCCGCCTGCAGTGGAAGCACGGGGTCTTAACCACTGGACTGCTTGGGAAGTCCCTGCAGGGACTTTTCACTGGCTGTTCCCCGACCCAGCCCAGGACCTCTTCCAGATCAGTCCTGTAACATGAGTCTTCCTTAAATGCCCAACCTAACAGTGCAGCCCTAGCCCCGGCGGCCCTCTTTTCCTTTCTCCTTAACATCTGGCCTCTTGAAGATCCCCTGGAGAAGGAAACGGAAACCCACTCCAGTATTCTTGCCTGGGAAATCCTATGGAGAGAGGAGCCTGGTGTGCTACAGTCCATGGGGCCATAATGGAGTCGGACACAACTTAGCAACTAAGCACATACGCACATGGTGTCTACTTATCACATTTATCACCATCTCCACACCAGAGTGCCGGCCCCATGAGGGAAGGGGTTTGGATTGTCTTGTTCACTGTGGTGTCCCCAATACCTGGGAAGTGTGTGGCACAGAGTAGCTCCTCAACTTGGATGTAGGATCCATGAAAGGATAACCAGCCTGGGGTCCCTGGCCTGTCTTGCACTCAATGCCTCTCTATCCTCTGCCTGCGTTACCTCTTTTTCTTCTTTTTTTTTAATAATTATTTTATTTATTTTTGGCAATGCTGAGTTCTTCTTTGCTGCAAGGGCTTTTCTCTAATTGTAGTGTGCAGGCTTCTCATCGCGGTGGCTTCTCTTTTTGTGGAGCACAAGCTCTAGGGCTCTCGGGCTTCAGTAGTTGCAGCACCCAGGCTCTAGAGCACAGGTTCAACGGTTGCAGCACATGGGCTTAGTTGCTCTTCGGCACGTGGGACCCTCCTGCATCGCGGGGATCAAACCCGTGTCTCCAGCATTGTAGGTGGATTCTTTACCACTGAGCCACCAGGGAAGCCCGTACCTCTTCTTTCTGAGTTCATGGTTTCTGTGGTGAATCCCTCAACTCCCTGGCCTCAGAGATCACTTCCCTGTGGGGGAAGTCACACCCTTGATGGGTTATTCCTAGCTACGGGCCCACTCTTTGACCCCAGCTCTCTCAACTTCTAGATCTCTCTGGGCCACCTCATCCCCACCCCTCTGCCCCCTTGTTCACTGTCGGTGTTCCTTTTGGCCAGCACCCTTATCCAGCCCAGTCTCCAAAGGATGCTTCTGCATACACACACTCTCTTTTCCCTCTGCAGTTGGCAAAAGCGCCATTCTCATTATTTGCAGCTCGCTGGCATGGCTGACAAATAGCTTCACCTTGCTCCCCACTGCTGATCGCAAATCTCCAATGGGCATTTGACGAGCCAGACAATGCACCGGTGGGAGTATTAATGCCACATCTTCTCCTTCCTCAAACACTTTCTTTCACAAGTGGCCCGCAGTCTCTGCTGGGGCTTGTGCCTCAGTGAGAAAGTGAAGCCACTGGCCACCAACACTCTCATTTCACCCTAGAAAATGCCCCAGTCCTTCCTTCCAAGCCCCTGGTCCTGGCAGAGCCCAAGTCCTGGGTCTGTGCACTGGAGCAAGCAGACGCCCACTTGAGGCCCCTCCTCGGCTGGCATCCTTATTCCCTCCTGAAGCATTTTTTTTTTTTTTTGGTCCACACCGAACAGCTTCTGGGACCTTAGTTCCTGAACCATCGGTTGAACCTGGTCCTCAGTAAAGAGAGAGAGCCCAGAGCTCTAACCACTGGACTGCCAGAGAATTCTCTGAAGCATTTGCATCAGCAAACACACATGCTCTTAGCATCTCCTTTCTCAGAAAAGCCTTCCTTAACGCTCGTTCCCATTTCCCTCCAGGGATGGCCACGCTCACTTCTCTGCTCCCATCATGGTGATCACTGTCTCCACTTTGGTTCACCCACTCCAGGCAGGCTTTTGTGCCCATTCCCAGGGTGATCTGCTTAAAACAGATGTGCCTGTCAGAGCCAGCAATCTTTCTGCCCAAGTCCCTTTGTCCTCCTCAAGTTTAGGAGCCGGGACTATCTTGCTTCCCTCCCACCTCACCTGGGGCTCCTCCTTGGCCTCTTTCACTGATTCTTCCTCTTCCTCTGCTGGACCCTAAATGCTGATATGCCCCCAGAGTTGTTTCTAGGCCTCTCTATTCTCTCACTCTTTCCTCTATTCACGCAGCTTTAAATAAATATCACCCTTGGGACAATGACTCTCAATGCCAACCTCTTCCTCTAGGCTCATATAACTAAGCCACTGTCCTGATGTCTCCATCTGGATGACCAGTGGGCACCTTGGTCTCACTAAGCCAAATAAAATTCCCCATTTTTGCCTTCTACTCCTGCTCCTCTCCCAGTCTTCTCCATCTCAGTTGCCCAGGGAGTCAACTAAGACATGTACTGAATTCATTTCTTTTCCTCATGCATTATAACCAAACAGTCAAACTGCTTTAATTCCAAAATACATCCCAGGGATTTCCCTGGTGGTCTAGTGGTTAAGAATCCGCCTTCCAATGCAGGGGATGCAGACACAATACCCGGTCAGGGAACTAAGATCCCAATGCCATGGGGCAACTAAACCCACATACTGCAACAGAAGCCCCTGTGTATGACAATGAAGACCCACTGCAGCCAAACAAATGAAAATAAATCCCAAATTTTGCCACTTCTCACCTCCCTCCCCACCAAGTTTTGGCTGCCACCATTTCTAGTCTGGTCACTGTCCCAGTTCTCTTTGTTTTCATTCTTGACTTTAGAGTCCAATCTCTTCATGAAAGCTACAGGGAACTTTTCGAAAAACGATGAGGCCCATGACATTATTTGGCTTAAAACAAACAGCTTCCCATTAAACTCGGAATCAGGGACTTGCCTAGTGGTCCAGTGCCTAAGACTCCACCCTCCCAATGCAGGGGACCTGGGTTCAACACCTGGTTGGGAAACTAGATCCCACATGCTGCAACTAAAGATTCTGTGTGCTGCAACTAAGACCTGGCACTAAGGTCCAGAGCAACCAAATACGTAATAAAAATAAATATAAAAATATGTATAAACTTGGAAACAAAGCTGAAGTGCTCCCAGTGGCCTGCTAGGTCCTATACCATGTGACTCTTATTGATGTCTCCCTCCCCTCCCCTTGCTCACTAATCTCCAGCTACTCTGGTTTCCTTTCTGATCCACAAACGTCTCTCACCCCGTCCCCTGTGGGTATGCTGAAGAGGGGAAAGTGGAGAGACAAGAGGCTGGAGAACCGGCAGGACATGGTAGCTAATGATGGGTGTTCACAGGAAAGGCCTGAAGGTGCCTTTGACAGAATTGGGGGCTGGGGCGTGGCGTAGGCCTGAGCCCTATTGCACTCACCATGGCAAAGAGGTTGTCGTAGCCTTTGACCTTGGTAGGCACCTTGGAGAACTTCTGGTCAAATGCATCGGAGATGTTGTGGGCTGGGTCGGTGGAGATGATCAGAACACTCTCCCGCCCCTTGGACAGCTGGACTGCTAGGCTGCAGCTGGGCAAAAGAAAGGTCAAAAGGTGGGGGGGGGGGTGGTGGTGGTGAAGAGTCAGGCTCTGCTTCCTAGGTCTGCAAGGGGAGATGAAGGGTCGCGGGAGCAGGGGACCTGGATCAGTAAGGGCCTTGAGAGAAGAGTATGGAGGACTGTGGGATCAGGCCTCAATCTCTGCAGTGGGACCCTCTCAGATCTCATCTACTGAACCTTTCACCTGACTAGACTGGTAAGATTCGGCTGAGTGTGTCAGTCTGGTGTGATGCCTGCTTCTTCGCTGGCACAGAGTGGCATCACGATCTGGCTGTCCAGCCAGCATAGCCTGACCCTGTGTCCGCTCCCTCAACGCTAAGCTAAGGGGTCCTTTGCACCTCTTGCTAAACTCGGTGGTTCGGTCCATTTGTCCAGGGTAATCTGCTCGGGGGATCCCTCCCTCTCCTCCCAGCTGATTGGGATAGCCTGATCATGTGCCCTCCCTCCCGCCTTCCACCCCCACGTGGGCAGAGAATGCCAAGGTTCACCAGATTAGGATAGTTCGTTCAGGTGCCCCTCCCCTTCTCTGGGCACACTCTGGTACAGTCTACCTGATGGGACATCTAAATGCTCTCCCGGACCCCGTGCGCTGGATTCAACGTGGTTCAGCCCTTGAGCCCCAAAAGGGATGGTCCAACTCAGAGGGTGCCCGGCCGGCTTTCAGGAGATATCTTCCTTTTGCTCCAGATAACTTCTGGAGAGTACAATCCAGAAGACCCCGCCCCAGCCCTCTTGCCCGGCTGGTGCTGGGGTGCTGTAAGACCCGGTCTTTCGCCTCCCCTTCACCCTGTGGTACATCCCACCCGTTTTCCCGGCCCCCACCGCAGCCCTTTTACCTGCAGGTTGTCTTGCCAACTCCACCTTTGCCCCCAACGAAGATCCACTTAAGGCTGCGCTGCTCGATAATGTTGCTAAGCGTGGGCTCCAGCGGCTCCACATCAGGGGCATCCTCGAACTCCTCTGCCTCAACCCCCCACCCGGCCACCCCTGCCGCCATCTTGGAACCGGCTCACGTGATCAAGCGGAGCGCACCATGCAAAATACCTGCAGGGGAACTTTCCTATCATATCCCCATCAGGGCTAGAAGGGTGAACTAATTTCCTCATAGCTTAACTTCTAGGAGCTAATAGAAGCTATATGTCCAATGTCTTCCCTTCCAAGCTTCACCATGTCAGCCTCTTGTCTACATTTTCTTCAAAGACTCACCCTGTCTAATTAATGCATTGGTACATCCCAGGATACCCCCTTTACTGATTGGCCTCTAAGTCTAGCAGCACTCCTTTCATTGGCTACATCTTTTCTTACTTTCACCAAACACTCTCACGTCCCGGTAGCGCCAACCTCCCCTTAGCAACCGACCAAACACCCATTCCATGCCCTTTTCAAGAAGTTAGGTCCGAGGTCCCCCCCTGACCTGACTCCATAGGCTCAACTTCTTGTCGATCATTTCCCGCCCCTATTCTCCGAACTGGGTCCCAGCACCCCTCAGGTACGTCTCTTCTGTCATTCAATTGGCTGGGAGCCATCGGGCTCCGGACGCAAACCAATCACAGACGAACCGATTAGTTTGGCTGGAGACAGTTTCGGCGCTGCGAGTGGGTTAGAGAGAGAATTACTCCAGTTGTGGGCGAGGTCCGCAGATCCTTGTCTAGTGAGCCCTGAGCTCCTATGCGGGCTTGCATCCTTGTCGTAGAAGGCACACGATTCCCCAAAGCCTGCTTCCACTTTACCCCAGGTTCGAGGGGAAACTTCAATTCAGCCAATTCTGTTTTAAACTCTGCCCTGGGCAGGAATATATGCTTGGTCCCAGGCCCTTCTGCGGACCCACTCCAGTACTCTTGCCTGGAAAATCCCATGGATGGAGGAGCCTGGTAGGCTGCAGTCCATGGGGTCGCTAAGAGTCGGACACGACTGAGCGACTTCACTTTCACTTTTCACTTTCATGCTTTGGAGAAGGAAATGGCAACCCACTCCAGTGTTCTTGCTTGGAGAATCCCAGGGATGGGGGAGCCTGGTGGGCTTCCGTCTATGGGGTCGCACAGAATCGGACACGACTGAAGCGACTTAGCAGCAGCAGCACATAAAGTAATACCCTGATTTGCAGATATGAACCTCTCAGCTCCTTGGAGTGAGCTGCGTCTGTTTCCAAATGAAAGCTGCATCCCAGAAATAGGTACCTAATCCAGAGACACCCCCATTTCTGTTCTTAGGGACCAGGCTAGATATGCCCTCTAGCTAGTTTTAGTTAGGGACCCAGGTTCCGAGGTATCAGCTGAGCACACAGCCAGGCAACGTCTCTCCCCTCATTGAGATTATCCCGGGTGTCAGAAGGAGATTCTAGCCCCGAAAAGCTAGTACACCACCGAGTCCTAAGCGGGAACCTCACTCCGAGAGCCAGCTACAATACCCAGAACCAAACAATAGTCTCATTCCGGAAGAGACCATCTCTGCATAACGCCAGCAGGAGCCTAGCAGGGTTATAC
>NW_011494937.1:2422148-2424960 GCF_000754665.1 Bison bison bison
GCGGGGCGGGCCGGGGCGGGCCGGGGCAGCTGCTTGAGGGCGCGCCGCGTCAGGCCTTATTCCTCATTTGCCCCGCCCCTCATGCCCCGCCCCCACTGCGGTCGCCTAAGCACCAAGACGGGTCTTCCCGGCATGCATTGCCCGGGACCAGGCTTGTCGGGCGCCAAGCGCGGGGCCGGGAGCGGCCTTCCCGGAGTCCTTTGCGCGGCACCTGGTGACAAAATGGCTGCCCGAGGGAGACGGGCGGAGCCTCCCGGTCGGGAGGCGCCGGGCCCCGCGGGTGGCGGCGGCGGCGGCGGAAGCCGATGGGCTGAGTCGGGGCCCGGGACGTCGCCCGAGAGCGGGGATGATGAAGTGTCGGGCGCGGGTTCGAGCCCGGTGTCGGGCGGCGTGAACTTGTTCGCCAACGACGGCAGCTTCCTGGAGCTGTTCAAGCGGAAGATGGAGGAGGAGCAGCGGCAGCGGCAGGAGGAGCCGCCCCCGGGCCCGCAGCGACCCGATCAGCCAGCCACCGCTGCCGCCGCGGGTCCCGGGGATCCGAAGAGGAAGGGCGGTCCGGGCCCCACGCTCAGCTTCGTAAGGAGCCGCGGGGGTGGGGGCGGGCGCCAGGGTCTTCCTTGGCCTGGGGAATCGGGACCGAGAAAGGGGATCGGGATCCAGGTCCACCCTCTGACCCCGATCAGGGGGCCGTCCGGGTCACCCGCTGAGGATTCAGAACCTGGATTCCCGACAAGAGAGGTCTGGGGGCGGAGATGGGGACCCCAGGAGTCTGCCCGCAGGAACTGGGAGCTGGGGGGGGCGGGGGATTCCATTGGAAACAGCGTTCCGAGGATCGGGAGACCAGGGTACTAGAATTCCTGTTTGAGTGGTACTCACCCGAACTTTGGATTTGGGGACCATCTTCTACTATGGGAATGGGTGTCATATTCAAGTCTGGAGTCTGAGCTGTGTGAATGAAAGACTCAGACTGCTTACTGTGTGACCTAGGAGATTTGCTTGAGTTCCATGATTCTCATTCGTCCGGTGTCCATTTATTGAGCACCTTACCTTGTGCTGGTCACTGTGCTAGGTGATGGATATGCTGTGCTGAACATGACAGGCATCACTGCTCTCCTGGAGCGTCTGAGATGGCCTAACCTCATTTTCCCTGCTTGCAAAAGTGGGCATCTTCTTATGTGATTACCACTGGGCAAGCCTTACAGGAAGGACTAAACCAGTGGTTCTCAACTGGGGACGATTTCCCCCTACCCCATCTCCACACTTGACGAAGTCTGGGGACATCCGTGGTCGTCAGAACGGACATTCATGAGCAGAGGGCAGGGCTGCTGCTCAACATCCTGAAACAGAACAACTCTCTCCTCCTCCTCCCCAGCAAACATGATCCAGTTCAAAATGTCATTAGTGCCTAAGATTGAGAAACTCTAGGCTAAAAAAGGGCACCTGTATTGATTGTCAACCCTGAGCTGGCTTTGTCTCTGGTGTTGAGAGCAAGTTCCTGTGGTGTGGAGAAAAAAAGTGTTGACTTAAGAGTAATGGACTTGGGTGGGGGTGCGTCAAGTTTCTTCATCTGTCAAAAATGAGTGTGAGAATAGTCTCAGCAGCTCAGGTCACTTTACACCTAGTTGAGGGCTAGGGACAGGATGTCTGTAAAGCCTGTCACTGCCCTTGGTACACAAGAAGCCCTCAGTTTGTGGGAGAAAATAGAGGACCGGGAGGAAAGTTCAGGCTAAATCTTAGATTTGAAGAATGGGAAGTGACCGGGCCTGGGCTGGTGTGAGAACTGGGTGGCAGCCGAGTGCCCCCCTGTGAATAAGAGTAGCAGTAGTTGTCACTGCCTTTTCCATTTGGTCATCGAGGGGCCATTTGTGGGAGCACCCTCAAAGAGGCCAGGCCAGGTTAGGTGTCAGGGAACAGCATCAGGCGGTGGCTAAGACTGCTGCTCCCTGGACTCAACACACCTGACCCTGAATCCAGCTCCACTGTCTGCTGTCAGCATGATCCAGAGGACAGGCTTCTCCTTTTCAAAGGTGTTTCCTCATCTGTCCAATGGGGACGGTTGTCACCTTCATCTTAAGGTGACTGTGAAAGTGGAAGGAGATGATACATCCAAAGCCACTTGGCACAGGGCTTAGTATACAGTAAGTGCTCAATAAAGGGAGCTGTTGCTGCCTGTGTGGTCCGTAATAGGGGATAGTGAGGACAGAGCTCATCCCCCTCCTGTGGGGATTCTTCTCTCTCCCTGGGAAGACAGCTGGGGGGCCCAGGACTGCCTGGGCATCATGGGCCCAGGGCAGGCGCTGAGTCGCGTGTGCTCCTCTCTGATTGCTGCGCAGGTCGGCCGGCTGGCGGAGCTGGGCGCGGCGTCGGGACGGGCCACCGGGCCGGGCTAGGAAGGTGTAGTGGGCCTCAGCGCCGCCAAGGGCGGGCCCCGGCTCCTGTAACCGTTGCAGTCTTCTGTCCCTTCACCCAGGTGGGCAAGCGCAGAGGCGGGAACAAACTAGCCCTCAAGACGGGAATAGTAGCCAAGAAGCAGAAGACGGAGGATGAGGTGAGCAGCCCGGTTGTGGCAGGGACTGCCTCTGTTGCCTTTTCCTTCTAGCCTCAGCGCCTAGCCGAGGTGCCCCATCCCTCCCTCTTCAGTATCTGGCCCTTGGATGGATGTACTGGGTGGGGGAGGAGGGCTTTCAACCCAGCTCCTAGATAACTTGCCTCTGCTTATCTTTATCTCAGACCCAATATGCTGTGGGTAGGTCAGCTGTCTCAGGACAGTCCTGACCCTGGTTCCTGGCATCCCCTTCTCAACCCCCTGTGT
>NW_011494937.1:2425082-2425213 GCF_000754665.1 Bison bison bison
TATACACAGAAGGAAACCGAGATGCTTCCCGCAGCTGCGGATGATTCTCCAGGACTCTTTTTTACCTTGAGCACTTGCCTCCTGAGACTTCATAGAACAGTGTTTTACTGTCCCCTCTCCTCCCTCCCACT
>NW_011494937.1:2425354-2429806 GCF_000754665.1 Bison bison bison
GGGAAGTAAAGAACATGACTTAGTGCTGGAGTTGTGTGCTTGGTTTGCCTTCTTTGCTCTCTACAACTTAAGCCCTTCCCTCTTGGCTGGTTGCACACCCACCAAAGGCTGGGTCTGCCCCAGTGATGTGGGGGTGTCGGGGATAACAGGGGTGCAACCCCTCCTGGGGTTGAACTCTCCTCAGGATTCACGCCTGAGACACACACCCCACACCCTGCTGTTGTGCTTGTTCAGTGTCTGCACAGTCCCATCTGGGCTGGGCCAAAGCTGTCAGTTCAGATCCAAAGACAAGGAGCACCTACTGGGTGCCTGGGTTTTTCTAGGCCCTGTGGCCACTGCAGTGAACAAAACAGACCACGTGTGCTTCCTGCCTTTGTGGAAAGAAACAGACACAGATAAAAAGGGGAACCCATTTGGGGAGATGACTGCCAAGAAATACAGGAGAGAGGCTGTAGGGAGACGTCGGATCAGAGTCCTGAGGGAGGTGAGGAAGCCTGTCTGTGGGGTAGTGAACAGCCAGTATACAGACAGGGAGGGTGCCTGGCCTTCATGGGGAGCTTTGAGGAGGCCACTGTGAGTGGAACTAGCTGAGTGAGAAGCCCGGATGTGTTATATGCAGAGTCTCATGTGCTAGGCTGAGAATTTGGGACTTTATTCGTAAGAAGAAACCTTTGGGGGGCTGTGGTAAGGAGCGGCATGGTATGTTTTATATCTTAACAGGATCCCTCTGGCTGAAAGGGTCTGGGCAGAACCTGGGAGACGGAGGAGACCAGGCTGTGATCAGGCAAGAGGAGCTAATGGGGTGTTGGCAGTGGAGGAAGTAAAGAGGACCAGGATCTGGGTTCCAGTGGGGTTGGTCTGTCCTGCCAGCGACTTGTAGCCCTTCCAGGGAAGGTATGGTTTTTTATATGATCAGGAAAAAGAATGCAAAAGGGCTTGTTTCTTCCACCTTGCAGAACAGGACAGCTGCTATACTAGGGGACAAGATGTCCTGAAGGAAGCCTGATGCCCCTCGTCCCCTACTAGTGTTCCTTGTAATTCTGTGTCTTCCTGGCCCCACTGCTCATCCTATTTGGAGCTGAAGGCTACCTGGCTGCCTGCTGTCTGTGGAGCCAACCAAGGTGTTAAGATGACTCTGCCTCCTAACTCAAATCTATTATGGAGCAACATCGAAGCATCCCAGCTGTGGGGCCATCTCCCAGGCCTTCCCAGGCATGAATGCTGAGCCTCTTGGCACTTGTGCCCATCCTATGGCCAGGCTCCAGTCCCTCTTCTATTAGGGGAGCATCATGATTCCAAAGACCATGGTGGTCACCACATGCCTGGGACCTGTAGAGGCAGAACGATGAAGGCTGAGTTAGCACCTGTCCATGGGGCCTCACAGGTGGCCCAGTGGTGAAGAACCTGCCTGCCAATGTGGCAGACACAGGAGACGTGGGTTCCATCCCTAGGTCGGGAAGATTCCTTGGAGGAGAACATGGCAACCCGATCCAGTATGCTTGCCTGGGAAATCCCATGGATAGAAGAGCCTGGTGGGCTACAGTCCATGGGGTTCAAAGAGACACAACTGAGCCCCGCCCACCCCCCGCCACAGCTTCACACTGCAAGATTCAGACTGTGTGGGGTGGGGAATTGCAAATATCAACAGTCCAAATTCCCTGTCCTAGTGGAGCTAACATTGTGGTTGTGGGGGAAACAAGAAACAAAATACACAACACCATTATACATTCTATAGGGGATTGGGGGGTGGGGAGGGGAGTATGAAAGGGGATCTGTGATGAGAGGGGGAACTGTAAACTGGTCAAGAATGGTCACACCATCTGTTGCAAGTCCTGAAGGAGGTGGGACAGGCAATGAGGATGGTCCTTGGAAGAGTGTTGCAGGCTTGAGCAACAGCAGGTGCAAAGACTGAGCTGAATCATGCCCAGCTTGAAGACTGAGCAAATAGACTTTGAAACAGGTGACATTCCTCCTTACTTCCTGCTAACACACAGTAAGGCTTGTCTGGTTTATTTCCCACATGAGGCAAAAGGTCTCCCTCCTTTGATGATGCTGAGCTGGCCCAGGTGTGATGTTTGCCTTGGAGTTGTAGTATGGGGGAAGGGATATAGGAAGCCAGTGGAGCCGTCTCTACCTCCTCTTCCCTCAAAGCCACCAACAGCCGCTGGATCTTTAAAAAGAAACAAGTGGGAGAAGTAGGTCGCCCCTGCAGCAGCTCAGCCTCTATTCTGGAGTGTCAGCACTTCCTTTCACTGAGCTCACCTGCCCTGACCTGGGAAAAGAGAAGAGGGCAGAGAATCAAATTCAGGTTTTGGTGGGTCACACAGTCCCGGTTTAGCTGTGTGATCTTGGGTAAGTTATTTAGCCTTTCTGTGGTTCAGGTTATTCATCTATAAAATAGATGAAATACTGAAATATCTAGAATGAAGTTCTAAAGTAAGAACAATGCTCATATAGTCAACATTAACCCTGACATTCAAAGGGTCTGTTGTTGTTTCTCAAGGTGAAGCAGTTGCTTTGTGTCTGGGGACCTTGTTTGAGAAATATCTTGAAATGTGGGTGCAGTGTGATGTGCTCAGGCAGGGAGGCTGTTGTAAACTGAGATGTGTTTGTCTCTTATCTCAGATTCCTGTTTTGGCTCCAATTTTTTGAGTTTCTTTTTTGCACTGAGCTCTTCTAGTTGAAGTAAGTTTGCTGTGTACAGGGCTGTCGTGAGAATACCATTTATACACTGACAGGCACTAGGTGCATAAGAAATCAGCGGGCTTTTTTTTTTTCTTTCTTTCCGATTTTTCGATTCAGTACTGAAACCCACCATCTGGGGAAGAGAAAAAGACCCGTGATCATATGAGGGCCGATACTGTGGATCATACTGGCAGCAGCGCTCACATTCTTCTTCCCCGACTCCTCCCCACAAAGCCTGCGCAGAGCCGCTGGAAACTTAACATATCAGAAGTAGGGGGAGGGGCATTTTCTTGGAGATCCAGTGGTTAACACTCCGCACTTCCACTGCAGGGGGCATAGAATGAATCCCTGGTCAGAGAACTAAGACTCCCCGGATGTCACACTCTGCGGGCAAAAAAAAAAAAGGAAAGAAAGTAAAGAAAAAGGGGGGGGTGAGCATTAACAAATTCTCTCCTGCATCTCCAACTCGCTCCCTACCCGACCCTTTCTGAGGCAACCCCTAACCCTGAGCAGAAAACTGATTTGCACCCTCTCCCTCAACCTCCAAATCTAGTCACCGCCCCTCAACCTCGTTCGTCCTGCTCAACACACAACTCCAGAAAGTCTCTAGACCCCTCAGGTTTGAGTCGCAGCCAGAGTTCGTAAGCTCGGCGACGCCTGCGCAAGGCAGGATGGGATTCGTAGTTCTAAGCCCTCAGGTCGCACGAGGGAAGAGCATTGCGCGTGCGTAGGCGGCTTTCGGCGCGTGTCTCTCAAACCCAGTTCCTGTTCAGCGGAGCCGGCTGAGGTGGGACTCGTCTGCTTCTTTGGGATCCTGACTCTTAAAGTGGAGTGTGGATTCAACTGACTCGCCCCAAATCCTGGCGGCCTCGGTTTTCGTCAAGAGAGGCCTTAGGTATCTATTTTTCATGAATGAACGGAGCCAGGACTGACATTGCCAAGGGCAAGTGGACTGAGAAATCTGTCTCCTTCCAGTCTGGGGCTAGAGTTAACCTGTGCCTCCCCGCAGGCCACAACGGCCTTCAGGGCAGGACTGGGATGTCCTTTGGGATTAGAGCCCTAGTTGATTCAGTAAATGTTGGTTTAGGAAGGGTCCAAATGCAGTAAAAGGACCACCTTGAACCTCGGGGAGTAGAAACCACGTTTTTGAGGAACAATTTACTTCAGGTTTTGTAATGCTTAACTTGGATTATCTCTAACCCAGCAAACTAGTCTTGTATCTGTTCGACAAATGGAGAAACTAAAGTTGGAGTGGCAGAACGTCGCCCACCTTTTTTGTCAGCAGGGTGGAGACGTGGATGGGGGTGGGCTGGGAGAGGAGGAACCGGGACTCTCCTGCTCCTGGAAAAGAGGTGCCCTACTTTGTCCTCAGAAGGTGCAAGAATCACGGAATGTCTTTTTTCTTTTCATCTTCCTGTCCTTAAATTTCCTGAATTGTTTCACCTCATTCTGAGTCAGGTAGAGAAAAGAGTTAGGTGTTTTGCTCTAGTGTTTATTATTTCACTTCGTTTAAAATTTTATGTCCTCGTAGGGTGCCTTATATATTTGTCAAACAGCACTGTAAATAGGTAACGCAAAATATGGCAGAGGCTTCTTTAGGACCCCAGCCAGTCTCAGGCACTCCCTTTGTCTGGCTCTCCCTCCTTTGTCTATGGGGTATAAAGTCCACCCTAGGCTCTGTCCCCTCAACTCTTTGCTCGCACAGTACTCCTGCTAAGTACTCTCAGAATGGGGGAGGAAGGCACAGTTCAATTCTGGGGGAGGGGG
>NW_011494937.1:2429906-2430255 GCF_000754665.1 Bison bison bison
AGGGGGGGTAGGGGGGTTGGTGACAAAGTGAAGATGGTTCTGGCTGAGGGGAGTTATACCTAAAAGTCCCGCGCGCCACCAAACTCGTTTCCAGCAAAGAGCTCCTGTCAAGCCAGCGAGCGAGGCTGAGAAAACGAGACGGTGGGAGGACCAGCTGGCCAGAGAGGCCTAGAGGGCCGCCGGCTCTTTGGTCACGTGACCCGACCTCGGCGGGGCCTAGGTCTCCCTGGTGCCAGGCCACGTGCGACCGCTGCTTCCCGCGATTGGGTCATTTAGGCCTATTTGAACGGCGTACGGAAGCCGCCGCGGTTCATATACAGCCGCGTTTTCTTTTTCTTTCTTTCTTTTT
>NW_011494937.1:2430355-2435799 GCF_000754665.1 Bison bison bison
TTTTTTTTTTTTTTTTTTTACTCCCTCTCTTTGGCTCCCTCCTTCCGCGCGAGTCTCAGGAGAAGCCGCAGCTTAAGGCCTCGCTGCTGCCGCCCGAGGCCGGGTAAGTGAGTCTCACCCGGACCCCGACCGGCTTGGCCCTGGCTTTCGTCGACCCCCGCCGGGCTCCGGGCCTGCGCTGCGCGCGGCCCGGGCGTCGGGGCCGCGCCTGACCGAGAAAGGCCGAGAACCTAGTTGGGCCCAATTGGAGAGGCAGCGAGAATGGGCCGGGGCGGGGGATGGGGGAACCGAGCCTGGCTTAGGGGGTGGGGCCTCGGAGCCGGGCCAGGTCCGGGTGCCGCGAAAATTGGGCCACTGGGGCGGCTGGGGTCGGGCTGGAGGGGGTCTGATTGGGGAAGTGTATGGGGACTGCTTAGGGCCTGATTAGGGGACGTCGCGAGGATCGGGTGTATGTGTGGGTCTGTTTCGGCGGGGCTTGGTTGGGTCTGACTGGGAGGCCGCGTTGAAAAGTTGGGGGCGGCGGTTTTGGGCCTTGATAGGGAGGGGCGTGAGACTTCGGCCTAGAGGGCTTTGCTGGCTCTGACTGCGAGGCGTAGCTGGGTGCATTTGGGGGAAATGTTTCGGGGGTATTTGGCCAGGCCTAACGGGGGAGCTGCAGGGCTCGGACGAAGACGTTTTCCGGCTAGAGGTGGTGGGGGGCTTGGTCCAACTTGATTGGGGGAAGCAGTAGTGATCCATCAGTGGGAGTTAGTGCTGACTGGGGCGTGGGGTTGTTGGAACGGTGTCGGGGGAAGCTTGGCCAGACCTGATTGGGGAAGCGACAGGGACTCGTCCAGGGGGCTTCTGTTGTCGAATAGGCGGGCCTTTGCTGACTCTCATTTGGAGAGGCATCGGGGACCTGTCTGTCGACTGCTCTGGGTCTGATTAGGGGAATCGCTGGACTGCCTGCCGGCACGGGAAAGACCAGGGGGGCTGGGGCGCTGTCGTGTTCTGGGGCAGGGCCCCTGAATGGGGAGGTGGCTGGGTCCTTGCCGAGCAGCCTCAAGGGAAGTGGAAGCCTTAGGGCCCGCAGCCAAGCGCGGCGGCATGGGCCGAGGTGGGACGAAGGCCCGGCGTTGGGTGGGATGAGGATTCTCCGGGTCCCGCCGCCGCCTCGCATGGCCCGCTTCCACATACCCCCGCCCGCGCTCCCGAGCCCGCGACTGCGTGGCCGTGGATGGCGCAGCTGGCGGGGACCCCGCACTTGGGCGGGCGTGGATCGGAGGCCTCCGCCCGTCCGCCGAGGACGCTCCAGTCCTGCTACCGCCGCCGCCGCCATCACCTCAGCAGGGGCTCAGCCTGGGACTGCCACAGAGCCTCCGAGGTACGGTGCTGATCCCGGCCCCTACCCCCGCAGTTCGCCTTGCGCCATGGACTGGCAGCCAGACGAGCAAGGCCTCCAGCAGGTCCTTCAGCTGCTCAAAGACTCGCAGTCGCCTAACACAGCCACGCAGCGCATCGTGCAGGATGTATCCTTACTTCCTTCTTGGTCTGGGGGGACCGGGCCGACAAGTGCATCTCCCGGAGAGGAAGGGGTCGAATCCCAAGTTCCCAGACTCTTTCTGCTGAGGCAGGAGCGGACTTCGGCAAAGAATTAAGGATTAGAATTCTTGGGTCCCTTTCCCAGCAGAGAGGGAGACACTTTTTGCTGGTGCTTGGCTTTAGGTTCGTGAGTAAAATTTCCTTTTTTCAGTTGGTCGTTTAAAATACTGTTAAACTTTTAATCTATTTATATATACTGTAAGCAAATTTCACTTGAAAGTGTGAGGTCCCTTTAAGAAAAAAAAGTATGCTGTGTTGAATTGCTAGTGAGCAGAGCTGAGTATCGGAGAAGGCAATGGCACCCCACTCCAGCACTCTTGCCTGGAAAATCCCATGGACGGAGGAGCCTGGTGGGCTGCAGTCCACGGGGTCGCTAAGAGTCGGACAGGACTGAGCGACTTCACTTTCACTTTTCACTTTTCATGCATTGGAGAAGGAAATGGCAACCCACTCCAGTGTTCTAGCCTGGAGAATCCCTGGGACGGGGGAGCCTCGTGGGCTGCCGTCTATGGGGTCGCACAGAGTCGGACATGACTGAAGCGACTTAACAGCAGCAGCAGAGCTGAGTAGCCTCTGCTAATTTTCAGATACAGCAGAGTTTGTTCGCCCTCTCCTGCTCTGGCCAGATCTTCAGGAGTGGTGGGAAGCTGAGGCATCTTCCCCTGTCTGCTGTATGAATCTCATGTGTCTGAAATGCTTCCTTACTCTGGGCATGGGGGTTGACATGTGGGGTCCCAGGAGCTGGCTGCCCAATCCCAGCAGTCAGAGGTTATATGGCAGTAAGAGTGGGGGTCCCTGTCTGCCAAGACCCTTAACAACCTAGCAGAAACTCAAACAACTGAACCAGTTTCCTGACTTCAATAACTACCTGATATTCGTCCTGACAAGACTTAAATCGGAAGGTATGCCCTTGGCGCCCCTCTACCCAAGGCGGACCCCACTTTCTCCTCTGTGGTCTCCTGAGCCCCAGCCCTCTTCCCACAGATGAGCCAACTCGCTCTCTCAGTGGCCTCATCCTCAAGAACAACGTGAAGGCACATTACCAGAGCTTTCCACCGCCTGTGGCCGACTTCATCAAACAGGAATGTCTCAACAACATTGGCGACGCCTCCTCGCTCATCCGGGCCACCATAGGTGAGAGAGCGCAGTGGCAGTTGGCCTCTGATGATGCTCTGAGCTGGCACTCTTGGCCAAGAACCTTCTCAATATGTTAATTATGTTGATTCACTGAATGTTCCAGCACCATCGGTTGGTGGTACTGTTACTGCTCCCATTTTACAGATGTGAAAACTGAGGCACATAGATGTGAAGAGGCTTTGTCTGGCCAGTAACAGAGCTCAGAAGTGACCAAATGAGGTCCATGCTCTGAACCACTCCCTCCCAAAACAGCTGTTCTTACTTCTTAGGCAGTCACTCAGCATCCAGAATTTTCTGTTAGCTCCAAGGATATAGCAGACTAAAATATGAGGGCTCTCTGCTAACTCACCAATGATAACTTAGGAGAAATGTGGGTTAGGTTTGTGTTGGAACCTTCCTGTCTCCAAAATACTGCCTGAGGAAGTTATAGGAGGAGGACTAAGAACTTTCAAGCAATTTTACCTTCAGCCTTTTCACTACTGATAAACACCAGCCTTACTATTGTTCCCAACTTACTTCCCCCCCTCAGATTTACTGAGATGTAATTTTTATTTCATTAGTAATTCATTAATTTTAATTAATTAATTAATAAGTTCCCCTACCAGTGATTGAACCTATGCCCTTAGCAATGAAAACGTGATTCTAACCACCACTGGATAGCCAGGGAATTCCCCTGAGATATAACTGACATATAACTGACTTAAAATTTTAAAATTTAATTCTATATCAACTTTAAATATTACTTTTAAGTGGGAATTGTATATAACTATTTAAAACAAGACAGTGGTTAGGATTGTTACTGCAGGGTTCTGGAGTTCAATCCCTGGTCAGGAGCCTTAAGATCCTGCAAACCATGCAGCATGGCAAAAGAAATGTGGGAAGGGGAGACAGATTTGCTTGCTCTGTACAGCAGGGTAGACTTCCCTGGTGGCTCAGATAGTTTTGGGAGATGCAGGTTTGATTCCTGGGTTGGAAAGATCCCCTGGAGAAGGGAATGGCAACCCACTCCAGTATTCTTTCCTGGAGAATTACATGGACAGAGGAGCGTCATGAACTACACAGAGTCAGAGATGACTGAGCCTTGGACATTTTCACTTTCAAAGGGAAGGTAGCCTTAATCATAAATGCAATGAAGACAAAAAGATGGTATTAAAAATTTGAGCTAGCTACTGGACCTGCTGGAAGTGTTGATCTTGGGGCCTGTTGTCTTTGTTCAAAGTGACCCTTAGCCTTCTCTGAGGCCACCAAGAGGAACTGGACTTAGCAAACTCATTTTCGGCACCAGTTTCTGCTCTTAAGTACTTGAGTTAAATCACTGAAGCCTCCCAATCACCCTAAGCTTGTAGGATCTTAGTTCCCCAACCAGGAGTTGAACCCCAGGCAGTGAAATTGTGGCATCCTAACTACTGGACTGCCAGGGAAGTCCCAGGCGGGTGGGGATCCTTATTCCCATTGAGTCATAGAGCCCTTAGGTAATGTGGCCAAGGTCACACAGACAGGGATGGGCCTGGGGACTGCATTGCCAGTCTGCCCACTGCAGGGAATGCCTTTCCCAGCAGACATGTGAACCAGGGTCATCTGGAGTGTTGGCGATGGCAGCTTCCCCCGCCTTTGGGAAACACTGCCACTTCTTGGCTCTAAATATACTATCTCTGCACTGACATCACCCATATTCAGCTCAGCTGCCAGACTGCTCCAGAGTCCGTGCACTTCACAACTTGGGTCTCTAATAAGCAGGACGTGGTCCTCCCTGAAGCCACTGTGGCCCTGCACGACGTGCCTCCTCCCCGTCCCAGCCCTCATCTCTTGCCACTCTCCCTATCGTCCTCTGCTCAGCCCCGCTGGCTCCTTACCATCCGTCTTGGAGCACACCAATTCTGTGCATGTCCCTGGACTTCTTATACCTGCTGATCCCTCTGCCTGAGATGTTCTTTCCCCAGGGACCTAGACAGTTTCTCCCCCACCTCCTCAGGTCTCTGCTCAGATAGCAAGGTGTCACCCAATAAGGCCTTCTTGAGCCTCCAAATTAAAAACTGTTACCTTCACCCTGAGTCCTTCCTAACTATTTTCTCAGTTCCATTTCCTCCCTCAGCTCTTGGCATCTCGCCTCCCAGGACTTTTACTGATTTATCTTTATCCCAGGCAGCCTCCCTCACTAGACAGATCCGCTCCTAAAGGCAGGGATTTTGTGTTTAGTTCTGTGCTGTATCTCAGGGCCTGAGACAGGCCTGGCATACAGAAAGACAAAGAGAATCTCAAAAGTGTGTAGGGGACTTCCCTGGCAGTCCAGTGGTTAAGACTCTGTGCTTCCAGTGCAGGGGGCAGGGGTTTGATTCCTGGTCTGGGAACTAGGATCCTACGTGCCACGTGACCAAAAAAAAGAAAAGAATAAAGTGTGTGTAGGGCTTACAGCGGAGAAGGCAATGGCACCCCACTCCAGTACTTTTGCCTGGAAAATCCCACGGATGGAGGAGCCTGGTAGGCTGCAGTCCATGGGGTCGCTAAGAGTTGGACACAACTGAGTGACTTCACTTTCACTTTTCACTTTCATGCATTGGAGAAGGAAATGGCAACCCACTCCAGTGTTCTTGCCTGGAGAATCCCAGGGACGGGGAAGCCTGGTGGGCTGCCGTCTATGGGGTCGCACAGAGTCGGACATGACTGAAGGACTTAGCAGCAGCAGCAGCAGCAGCAGCAGGGCTTACAGCGTGTGTGCTGGGGGAATG
>NW_011494937.1:2435939-2448776 GCF_000754665.1 Bison bison bison
GCCCCAGGCATTCTCATCACCACCATCGCTTCCAAGGGTGAGCTGCAGATGTGGCCCGAGCTGCTGCCCCAGCTGTGCAACCTTCTCAACTCGGAGGATTACAATACTTGTGAGGTAGGCGACCAGCCACGGCCTGCCTGCCTAAGCGGGAGCTGGGGTCCGACTGGGACTCCTGCCCATGTGTCTGCTGCTCTCCACTCAGGGAGCCTTCGGAGCCCTGCAGAAAATCTGTGAGGACTCGTCTGAACTGCTGGACAGCGATGCCCTCAACAGGCCCCTCAACATCATGATCCCCAAGTTCCTCCAGTTCTTCAAGCACTGTAGCCCCAAGATCCGGTGGGTGGGGGTCTTCAGGGGGTTGGGAGGGGGCAGGATGGGTGGGATTGGGGGTGACCCATGTGCTGACCCACTCCCTGCTAGGTCCCATGCCATCGCCTGTGTGAATCAGTTCATCATGGACCGGGCCCAGGCGCTGATGGACAACATTGACACCTTCATTGAGGTAGGCCATGGGCTGGGGAGTGTAGGGAGAGGGCTGAGGGCCCAGCGGCAGCTGACCCCGGCTCCCCTGCAGCATTTGTTTGCCCTGGCTGTGGATGATGACCCTGAGGTGCGGAAGAATGTGTGCCGTGCACTAGTGATGCTGCTGGAAGTGCGGATTGACAGGCTCATCCCCCACATGCATAGCATCATCCAGGTACACCTGGCCAGGGCCAGCCCATGGCAGTGCTGTGGGGTGGGAGGCTCGTGGGGAGCCACCCCTCACCAGGCCTGGCCTTAGTCTTTCTCCTACCCCACCCCAGTACATGCTCCAGAGGACCCAGGACCACGATGAGAACGTGGCCCTTGAGGCCTGTGAGTTCTGGCTGACGCTGGCCGAGCAGCCCATCTGCAAGGAAGTCTTGGCCTCCCACTTGGTCCAGTGAGTGCTGCTCCTGCCCTCTGTCCACCCCAGACTCCACCCCTCTGCCTTCCCTTCTGTGCTAGCCCATCCCAATCAACTGTCTTGGTTTGCTTTTATTCCTGTGTGCGTTTATTTTGCAAATGGTAGGTATGTAGCTTTAATGGATTAAAAATTATGTTAAGTTATAGGTGGAAAAGATGAAATTAACAGAGAGGGACTTCCCTGGTGGTCCAGTGGTTAAAATTCCTTGCTCCCAATGCAGGAGGCCCACGTTTAGGTCCCTAGTCAGGGAACTAGATCCCACATGCCTCAGCTAAAAACCCCTCATGTCACAGTGAAGATCCTGTGTGCCCCAACTAAAACCTGGCACAGCCAAAGGGGAAAAAAAGGCAACAGAGGCTTCAGGCATAGCTGGATCCAGGTGCTCAAAGGATGTGAACGGCAGCCCGTCTGGGCTCAGATCTACTTCCTCTGTGTCTACTTTGTTCTCAGGCACAGCCTGCCCTCATGGTAGTACTTTCTGCAGCCTTCTAGCTTGGGAACCTCAGAGTAAAGACAGTCTCTCTTTACATTACTCTTTTACAGTGTCTCTGTAAAAGTTCTAGGGCTGATCCTCTTTGATCAACTTGAATCACTTGTCTGTCCCCAGCTCAGTGAAGACTCTAGTCAAAATCTCTGATCCTGAGGTGCATGGGTTCCAGTGGAGTTGGGGAGGCTGCCCTGCCTGTTAGCTCCCCAACCTGGCCCCATGCCAGGAAGTCCCTGGTTACAGGGCAGGGCCGTGTGTCACTGCTTTATGGCATGTTAGGAATCAGGCTTCCCTGGTGGCTCAGTGGTAAAGAACAAGCCTACCAATGCAGGAGACACAGGTGTGATCCCTGGGTCAGGAAGATTCCCTGGAGAAGGAAATGGCAACCCAGTCTAGTGTTTTTCCCTGGAGAATCCCATGAACAGAGGAGCCTGGTGGGCTACAATCTGTGGGGTTGCAAAAGAGTTGGACAGGATTTAGCAACTAAACATCAAGGGGTCAGACACTATTCCAAGCTTCTCAGCATGTGTGGGGGCCTGGAATTCACTGAGTGGCCAGGGGTCTGGATCAAGAGCATTCCTGTGGAGCTAGGAGTAGTGTCAGCTCTGACTCAGTCACAGTGGCTGAGACTCTGTTGGGAATAGTGCCCACTAAGGGAAATTAATGGATGCAGGACAAATGGAATCAGCATGTATGGTCTACCCATCGGCGCCTTGATGCTCCTGCTTGCAACTCCTCTCCACTTCCTCTTCCCCAGGCTGTAAGCTGTCTCTAGGGCCCCTGCATCCTGATTAACAGCCTCTCTCCCAACAGGCTGATCCCCATTCTGGTAAAAGGGATGAAGTACTCAGAAATCGACATCATCCTGCTGAAGGTTAGCTAGGGCTGACTACCAGTCACGGGCAGGGTGAAGGAAGGCTGGGGTTCTGGGGGCCTCTGGGGGTCTCAGCCATCTGCCTGATTCCACAGGGGGATGTTGAGGAGGATGAGGCTGTCCCTGACAGTGAACAGGACATCAAGCCACGTTTCCACAAGTCACGCACGGTGACGCTGCCCCATGAGGCTGAGCGGCCTGATGGGTCAGAGGACGCGGAGGACGATGATGACGACGACGCTTTGTCCGACTGGAATCTGAGTGAGTGGCCTGGCCTGTGGTATGAAGTGGGGAGTAGGGGACAGCAGGCCCTGGGCTCCCTCTCAGAGGGAGGGAGCCTATGCAGAGCAAATCACAAAGATTCAAATCACGACCTCGGATCCCAGGGGTTACAGAAAGGAGGGCTGGTGGCCTGCCCCATGTGCCTCCCTGAGCCCCGCCCCCTCCCCAATTTCCTCTCCCGCCCCAGGGAAGTGCTCGGCGGCTGCACTGGATGTCCTGGCCAACGTCTTCCGGGAGGAACTGCTGCCCCACTTGCTCCCCCTGCTCAAGGACCTCCTCTTCCACCCCGAGTGGGTGGTCAAGGAGTCAGGCATCCTGGTGCTGGGTGCCATTGCTGAGGGTAAGTGACCCTCCAGCCTGACTGCGTGTGACCTCTGAGCCTCATGCTGGTGTGAGATGGGGCTGGCTCAGGGAGGGCTGGTGGGGGCGAGGCTATCCCCAGGTTCTCTCCAGCGGCCTGCTCACCCCACTCCAAGCAGCTCAGGGATTTGAATCTTTCCCTCAGCCCAAGAATAGGCTTCCTAGGTGGCTCAGTGGTAAAGAATCCACCTGTCAATGCTGGATACGCAGGCACGATCCATGGGTTGGGAAGATCCCTTGGAGGGGGGAATGGCAACTCACTCCAGTATTCTTGCCTGGGAAATGCTATGGACAGAGGAGCCTGGCGGGCTATAGTCCATGGGGTCGCAAAGAGTCGGACAAGACTTAGTGACTAAACAACAACCACCTCAGCCAAAAGGCCTGAAAGGGACCCCCAAATGCAAGTCCTCTCCTTAATTCTCAAAGAAAGGCAGTTCCATGAGGTCTTAAGCATAACTCCAGCAACGGTAATAACAGGCAGCCCTGTCCTGTGGGCTTAGCACCACCTGAGGAGGTAGGTTTCTTGAAACTCAGCTGCAAAGAGAATTACACCACTTCTCTTGTCACCTGGGATGAAGCTAGGCCTCAAACCTGCTCTGACTGCGAGGCTGGCCTGCCAGGATCAGAAGTGTGCAGAGTTGGTGTTTCCTTCACTTTTCTGGCTCCCTTTGTCCTGATGGTATGCACAGGGTGAATTGCCAGAGGGCTTTCCAGATCTGTGATAGGAGACACACACGACTATCTCAGCACCCAGGTCTGCTGTAACATGTGAAGTGTTCTTCATTTTAATGGGAAAGATCTCAAGGAATTGACCCTGAACTGGTAAAAATAGATCTCAGGGCTGGGATGATCAAGGGATATGCTGTTACTTGTGATCTGCAGTGAAAAAAGAGACAGACACATTCAGAGTTTTTTTTTAGAAAGGGAAGATGAAAAGTAGGGGGAAAAAGTCACAGACATCTAAGAAAGGTTTCAAAAGAAAGGTGCTTTCTGTCCACTTGGGTTGCTGCTGCCCATAAAGGCTGAGTTAACTCTGCAGCCCAGCCATCTATGAACTAGTGACCAGGTAGCTTCCCAAGTGTCCCAGTGGTAGAGAATCCACCTGCCAGTGCAGGAGATGGAAGAGACGTGGGTTTGATCCCTGGGTTGGGAAGATCCTCTTAAGGAAGAAATGACTACCCACTACAGTATTCTTGCCTAGAGAATCCAATGGACAGAGGAGCCTGGTAGGCTACAATCCATGGGGTCGCTAGGAATTGAACACGACTGAGCACATAGAGTAACCAGATGACAGCACAAGCCCTGGGATGGGGTGGAGCTGATGGAAAGGAAAGTATTTATTTATGTATTTTGGCTGCTGGGTCTTTGTTGCTGCGAAGGCTTTCTGTAGTTGTTGCAAGCAGAGTCTACTTGTTGAAGCAGGGGCCTCTCATTGAGGTGGCTTCTTTTGTTGTGGGCTCCAGTACTTTGGCCACCTCACCTGAAGAGTTGACTCATTGGAAAAGACTGATGCTGGGAGGGATTGGGGGCAGGAGGAGAAGGGGACAACAGAGGATGAGACGGCTGGATGGCATCACCAACTCGATGGACGTGAGTCTGAGTGAACTCCGGGAGTTGGTGATGGACAGGGAGGCCTGCGTGCTGTGATTCATGGGGTTGCAGAGTTGGACACGACTGAACGACTGAACTGAACTGAACAGGCTCTAGGGTGCGTGGGCTTCAGTAGTTGTGGCACGTGGGCTTAGTTGCTCCACGAGACATGTGGGATCTTCTCAGACCAGGGATCAAACCTGCATCTTCTGCATTGGCAAGCAGATTCTTATCCACTGGACCACCAGGGAAGTCTGATGCCATTTCCCATCCCCACCTTGCCTTTCACTGACTCTGTGCCTCTGAGACAGTTATTAACCTCCATGCCTCAGTTTTCTCCTCTGCCCATAAGGGTGGATGTGGCCTGGCCCAGTTGGCTCAGCCTCGCGTCTGTGCCCGGTCCTTTCAGGCTGCATGCAGGGCATGGTGCCCTACCTGCCTGAGCTGATCCCGCACCTCATCCAGTGCCTGTCGGACAAGAAGGCCCTGGTCCGTTCCATCGCCTGCTGGACCCTGAGCCGCTATGCCCACTGGGTGGTTAGCCAGCCCCCCGACATGCACCTGAAGCCTCTGATGACGGAGCTGCTCAAGCGAATCCTGGATGGCAACAAGAGGGTACAGGAGGCGGCCTGCAGGTGACCCTCGACCCCTGGCCCCACAGACCTCACCTCACCTGCCCCACTGGCTGCCCTCCGGGAAGTGATGATACTTATGACTCCTGACAGTGCGCTGATTTCTCACCGTATTCGTACTGGCTGATCCCGAGTGTCCCCTTCCTGAACCCCACCCAGAGCCCACCGGTGGCGGCCCACTGAACACTTCTGCCCCTTCCAGTGCCTTTGCCACCTTGGAGGAGGAGGCCTGCACGGAGCTGGTGCCTTACCTCAGCTACATCCTAGACACCCTCGTCTTCGCCTTCGGCAAGTACCAGCACAAGAATCTGCTCATCCTCTATGATGCCATCGGCACCCTGGCTGACTCTGTGGGCCACCACCTCAACCAGCCGGTGAGACCCCACAGCAGCTCCCTCCTCCTGATCCCCCCTGTCCCCCTCCCCGGCATCCAGTGACCTGGTGGCGCCCCTTGTCGCACGCCAGGGACGTGGCCATGACCTCGACAGGCAGGCAGACAGACCCGGCCCCTGCCCTCGCCCTGCTCTCAGTCTAGTAGGGGAGACAGACAGTTATGAGACAGCGTGGTAAGTGCTGGGCGGGGGGAGCTCAGGGGCCCACGGGAAGCAGGAAGCATCAACTCGGGTGGGGCTCAGGATGGGTGAGAAGGGAGTGAACTAGAAGGGCCTGGAGGTCTGGCTACTTGGCAAGGACCCCAGGAGCCAAAGGAAAGCGCCTAGGCCTCATGGTTCAAACAATGAGCGCCTCTTGAGTCAGAGGGAGTCATGTTGGTTCCCAGGCTGCCACCTGCATCCAGGGATCCCCAACTTGCTGCTCCCTCTTCAGGAATACATCCAGAAGCTGATGCCTCCACTGATTCAGAAGTGGAACGAGCTCAAAGATGAAGACAAGGACCTCTTCCCCCTGCTGGAGGTGAGTCAGCTTCAGGCCCTCTCCCGTGGCCCTGTTCCACTCTCCTAAGCTCACCTCTCCTGCCCTTCTCTCTGCCAGTGCCTGTCATCAGTGGCCACTGCCCTGCAGAGCGGCTTTCTGCCCTACTGCGAGCCGGTCTACCAGCGCTGCGTCACCCTGGTGCAGAAGACGCTGGCCCAGGCCATGGTGAGCAGCCCACCGCCATCACCTCTCCATCCATCCCTCTGCTGCTGCCCCAGCCTGAGCTCACTCCCCTCTCCCTGTCCTCCCCCTTCTGTGCCCAGATGTACACCCAGCACCCTGAGCAGTATGAGGCCCCTGACAAGGACTTCATGATTGTGGCACTAGACCTACTTAGTGGCCTGGCTGAGGGCCTGGGTGGACACGTGGAGCAGCTGGTCGCCCGTAGCAACATCATGACACTGCTGTTTCAGTGCATGCAGGTGGGTGGACCCCTCGCGGGCCTCTCAGTGGACAGTGGTGACCCCCAGCAGCCTTTGTGGGCTCCCTGGGGTGGACTTAGGGCCTTAGTTATGCCCCGAGGATATTAAAGAGAAGGGACTTGTTAAAAGAGCTGGTGATTATTTTAGAAAGTGATTCAAATGAGACATGAGTAAAATCTCATTGAAAAAGTCAACAGAATAGGAAATTAAAAAGTAGAAAATAGGAAATGTGAAAGCAGAAGCTTCTCCAACATCACTTCCCCACCCCCAGCATATCAGTATGGGCGGCAGTTCTAAGTGGTATCCTGCGCAGGGCACTCATTCATGTGCCCCTGAGTCCTGGATCTTCAGATGGGCCTGCAGCCTTGGTGCTAGGAAGAGGCAGGATCAGCTCATGCTCTAAGAACTGTGCCGCTAGCTGGTTGGGGGAAGGGGAGCCCTGCCACACTGACCCTCCTCTGACCCCCAGGACTCGATGCCTGAGGTCCGGCAGAGCTCCTTCGCCCTCCTGGGAGACCTCACCAAAGCCTGCTTCATCCATGTCAAGCCCTGTATCGGTACGACACCCATTGCGTCCCCACCCTATGACCCCAGCCCTGGCCTCAAGTGATGGAGATGACAACCTGGGAGTACTGTGACCAAACTGGGATGTATTCGTACTGTCTGATGGGGCCTGCCCCTCGGGTTTCCGGAGGCTTCACCCTGGCTGGCCCCTCTGCTTAGCACCCCTCTTTCTCCCCACCAGCTGAGTTCATGCCCATCCTGGGCACCAACCTGAACCCCGAGTTCATCTCTGTCTGCAACAATGCCACCTGGGCCATTGGTGAGATCTGCATGCAGATGGGTAAGTGCCCATAGGTGGGCAGGCCCTTTCCCTTCCCGTTGGCTTGTTCCCAGCCTGGTGGCAGGGAACCCTGATCAACAGGTTCCCTCTAGAGCAGGGGTCCCCAGCTTCTGGCATCTAATGCCTGATGACCTGAGGTGGAGCTGCTGTAATAATAACAGAAGTAAAGTGCACAGTAAATGTAACGTGCTTGAATCATCCTGAAACCATCCCACCCCAGTCTGTGGAAGAATTATCTTCCACGAAACCAGTCCCTGGTTTCCAAAAAGGCTGGGGACCACTGCTCTTGAGGGCCCTGGTGCTCCTTGAGGCAGGTGCTGATTGGCCAGGGATGAGGGGACACCTCTGAACATTTTCATCTGAGATGGGGACAGATGGCTGAAAGACCATGTGTAACTGGCTTCTCCAAAGAGGCACAGGGACAGGAGGCCTGTTCTTATTGGACTCATCATCACCTCCTTCCTCTACAAGCAAC
This sequence comes from Bison bison bison, assembly GCF_000754665.1. Taxonomy (NCBI): domain Eukaryota; kingdom Metazoa; phylum Chordata; class Mammalia; order Artiodactyla; family Bovidae; genus Bison; species Bison bison. Next base: position 2,443,785 of record NW_011494937.1, read on the forward strand.
TGACTGAAAGCCCCACTGGGATCCGTTGGGAGACTTTCTCTGAAGGTTCCCCTGGCCCTGCCTACCCCATAGGGAGATGGGGTGGTGTAGTCTCACCCTGGTGTCCAGCAGTGACTCCAGGGAGGCTTCTGGTGTTGGGTGGGTGCAGGTCTGTCTCTGGTTGGCCACGGATCCTGGACTGCAGACATCTAGAGATGGCTTTTTGCTCACTCACTGGTTAGCCAGTGTCTGGATGCGACTAGGGTCGGTGTGGGTGCTGTGGGCCACGCAGGGCTCTGATTCTTCTGTTCCCTAGGGGCAGAGATGCAGCCCTATGTGCAGATGGTCCTCAACAATCTGGTGGAGATCATCAACCGGCCCAACACACCCAAGACACTGCTGGAAAACACAGGTGGGCAGCAGGCCTGAGCCACTGGCAGCCTCCCGGGGGTGGGGCTTCCCAGTCAGTAGCTGACAAAGAGATCTTGGGAAAGACCCAGGGAGGGTAATGGGAATAGGGCAGTGGGTGGAGGCCTGGGAAGGATGTTGGCCTAAGGGGAGACCTGGGAGAGACCCAAGTTGGATGGGGAGGAGACCCTGACTGGGCCAAGCTTGGGGACCCAAACAGCTGGCAGGAGCTGTTCCCTTGGGGCCCGTGGGGTGGGGCTGGCGCCTCGTGCTGGAGGCCCCGCCACGTACCCGGGCCGCTCGGGGTTGCAGGTCGCCTGACGAGTCCCTCTGCCATTCCAGCCATCACCATCGGCCGCCTGGGCTACGTGTGCCCGCAGGAGGTGGCCCCCATGCTGCAGCAGTTCATCCGGCCTTGGTGTGTGCCCACCCGGGTGGGGCCCCACCCCATCCCTCACCAGTACCCATCCAGCCCTGCCCTGCCCACCCATGGATACACGATCCAGCCCCACTGAGCCCTGACCTCCTGTTTCCCCCAGCCCAGCCCCACCACTCACTGACCTGCCGCCGCTCCCCAGTGTCCCCCATAGATGTCCACGGTGCCCCAGCCCCAGGGGCTGATTCCCCACCGCTTACCTCCCCCCTCCCCCTCCCCACTCCACCAAACCAGGTGCACGTCCCTCAGGAACATCAGGGACAACGAGGAGAAGGACTCGGCCTTCCGTGGGATCTGCATGATGATAGGCGTCAATCCTGGGGGCGTCGTGCAGGTTGGGGCAGCTGGGCTCGGAGGGAAGGCGCTGGGACTGGGCTTGGACGGACCCTCACATGGGATCCGTCATGTTTCAGGACTTTATTTTCTTCTGCGATGCTGTAGCCTCCTGGGTGAGCCCGAAGGATGACCTTCGGGACATGTTTTATAAGGTGAGGCCCCCCCAGCTGGGCCCTAATCTAGTCTTGGGAGGTGGCGGGTGGGGAGAGACTGAGATCACCCTCCTCTTGCCCTGCTCCGGGGCGCCCCTCACCACACCTCCCTCACTGCAGATCCTCCATGGCTTCAAAGACCAAGTCGGGGAGGAAAACTGGCAGCAGTTCTCGGAGCAGTTCCCGCCACTGCTGAAGGAGAGGCTAGCAGCCTTCTATGGGGTCTAGACGAGCATCGCGACTGCCAGGTGTGGGGCCTGTGTTCACAGAGGGCTGGCGCTGTCACAGGAGCCCTGATGGCACAGGCCCTAACGCCCTCCTCTCCCCACAGGTTTCTGTCTGCGTCGTTGTCAGAGGGGTTGCTGGGGAGCGTGCTGCGTCCAGAAGTCGCTGTGCCCTGGTCGAGGGGGGTTAGGGAGGAGTTAGCGGGACCCAAATCCAGACGCCTTCCCTGTCCATCTACCTGCTATGGCTGGCCGGAGGTTGGTCAGAGGATGGGCAGGTGGGTGGGGCCTCCACGCTCATCCTAGAAACGGGAGGGGGGTGGGACTTCTTAGCAGCAAGGACCCCTTGCTCTAATTGGGGTCACCTCAGGCAGCCTACTTGGGCCAGCCACGTGGGAGGGAGGCATCAACACGGCCGACCAAATCCGGCTGAGGATGAGGCAAGGGAAAAGCAGGCGGGGAGGGGGGTCCTTGTAGAGACACGTACACTCACATGTACACACATGGCTACACGCATGTGCGGGTGCTGTCGCCAGCCAGGCTGGGCCAGCCGCCCCACCATTTCCCCGACTGCATGGAGACAGTAGAATTAGTGAACCCCTGAGTTAACTCGTAAGGCCTTCCGTGTAACCTGCATCTAGAGTTTAAGAAGCTTCTGCTGTTTTGCCGGAATTGGCAGTGATTAGGGAGGGCTGGGTGGGTTGGGGACCTCCACTGGGACCCTGGGGTGGGGGTGAGGGGAAGAGGATGGCCACCTTGGGGCCACTCAGTCAGCACGCGCACGCTTTGGACCTGCTCTGCACACTTCTTGCCAGCTCTGTGGCAGCCTCAGCCAGTGTGTCCCCCTTCCTTCTCCCATCCCAGCCAGAAAAGTTGGGACCACCAAAGTGGCCAGGGCTGGCCAGAGGTCACATTTTTTCTCCCTCCCCTGAGCCCCAGTGACTTACGGAGATGCTGGGCTGGATGGAACCTTTTCCACTGAAGAGAGCTGGGAGCAGCCAGAGCTGGGAGCAGCCAGAGCTGCTATAAGCAAGTCCGTTTCAAAGGCAGTTCATTTCTCTGCTTCCAAGAGCACTCTTTCAGGCCTGACTTTTAACACAAGGGCCAGGCTAGGGCATTTAATTGATGGTGACAGAAGACAAAGGTTTAGGTTTTGCCAGCCAGAAAGAAACTGAAAACTTGGAGGAAGGGAAGGGCGGTATACTCCCTTACCCACCTCTGGCCCTGGGACTTCCTGATCACAGTTCCAGCAAGTCCTAAGACCCCACCAGACTAGGACAGTGAAACTTGTGGGATTGTTTGGGGATTCCTTCACAGTGGGAGAGACTCCCCTAAGGTGGAGGGGTGGTTACTTCCCATTTGGCCTAGAAACTGAAACCAAGCCTTGCAATCCCCTTACTGGGGTTTTCTTTTCTCTTTTCCCTGCTTTCTATTTCTTTGGGGGCCTCTTTGCAATTTGCGATTTGCTGGGGTGGGGGTTGACTGGATTCCTGCGTCCTGGGGCCTGCTCCATCCATCCCTCTGGGGCCCTGCCAGAGGGGCACTGGTGCACATTCCATAAACCCAGCTGGTTCCCCGCTGTGAAACTCCAGCAGGTCTCTGGAAGCCATTTGTAGAAAAAGAAAAGAAAAAAAAAATAATCATTTAATTTTCTGGTAATTCCAGTGCTTTGGAGAATCCTCTGCTGGGTCTTGGGGTGTGTGGATTGGCTGCCTGATGGGATTGGTAACCCCTTCTCCATCCAAGATGGGGGGCCTGGTTCTAGTTCTTCTCTTTTTTTTTTTTTTTTAAGAAGACTTTTTAATTTTTTAATTTATTTTGGTTGATTTTTGCACAATGAAGTTTCAGCTTCTCAACCTTTTTCCCTTGCCTAGGGCTGCAGACCCTGACTGGCCTCGATCTGCAGTCCCTCTCGTTCCCACATCCCCCCTTCCCCTCATCCTTTTCTTCCTGCGGGCTCCAGGGTCTGTCCATTTGTTACTGTGCTGTGCTGGGGACTGGCGCCAAGGTGGCGTGAGATTCCACTTGTGTAGAACTTTGTTGAGTAAAGATCAGTTTCTTGTGAAACCCTTGGTCTCCATCTGGCCTCTTGTGTCCTTGGGTTTTGGCAGTAGAGAAGAGATGTAGAGGGGGGCCTGGAAAGTTTTAGAAATGGGATGTACAGGAATCAGGTCAGGAAATAACTGGAGGAGTGGGGAAGTAAGAGTAAACATTAAATGTGGTAATACAGCACATGCAACACAGTCTCTGGGACATAATTGCAGTCTGGGAGCTCACTACAGCACAGATTCAAAATCACCATGGGCTAAAGACTAAACTGAGTGGCAAAGAGCAAGACCTTGCAGCACTCTTGGGCTGGTTTCACAACTCTGGATTTGTATAATGCTCAGCCCAACGTCAAGGCCGTGGGACCCAGGAAAACATGCACAACAGTTAAAGGCAAATAAAAAATCTCTTATCTGGGTATGCAGAGGCCTCAGGATAAAATCTTGCAACCTCTGTACAACCCAACGATCACCTGCATCAACCTGGAAGAAATTTTTAAATGCTGACACAACCAATTTTCATTTAAGTGTGTGCATTTTAGTGAGAAAAAATAAAGCTAACCAGTGAAACAGTGGTATGTCCCATAGAGAAAAATACAGTGGAGGGAGGGGAGAAAGTACGTTTTGGAAAATGACCAGTCTTACAGTACTCTGGGTACTTAGGGTACTCTGCTAAGGTGATTGAGCAAAGAGCCACGTGGATATCAGAAGAGGGAACGGGCTAGTGCTGCTTAGAATTTGTTTAACTTTCACCGAGGGCTCTGCAGTGTGTTTCTGGGTCGCTAAGAAAAGACAGGAATCACTGGCATGCCTAGACTTCGAACCAGGAAAAGAAATTTATTTCTTAGGTTCCGTGTCTGTGAGAAGTGCTTTAGGGCCGTGTTTTTCAAACCAGAGTCCAATGGCCCTTTGCATCAGCAACATCAGACATGCTAGTTTAATAAACGCAGGAACCAGAAATCGGGATTTTTCCAGTCCAAGGTCGACGCAGCTTAAGAACTAGACCTTTCCGAGGAGCCCGCATCCAGCACGCGGCCAGTTTCCACGCGGGTTGCTTGGTTCCGGCTGGCGCCTAACGTCATCAGGCAGCGCCGGAAGTGCCCTCGTGCTGCCTAGGAGACAGGACGCGGGCTCTGAGTCTGACAGACCAGGGCCAGCCGCGCCCACCCGGTCGCCATGGAGCTGCCTCCAGGGCCGCGCGACGATCCCCACGCCTGGGACGATGACTCGGACCCGGAGCTGGAGCCTGACCCCGACGCGCAGGCCGAGGCTTACGTGGCCCGCGTGCTCAGTCCTCCAAAACTCGGGCTGGCACCCCCGCGCGCCCCTCCTTTGCCCGCGCCCACGGTGTCCTTTGGCGCTCTGGAACCGCGGGCCGCGTCCAAGGGCCCGACTGTGGCAGGTCCGGGCCT
>NW_011494937.1:2448876-2478896 GCF_000754665.1 Bison bison bison
CCTGCTGAGCCTACCCCCGGAGCTGCTGCTCGAGATCTGCGCCTACCTCGACGCGCGCCTCGTGCTCCATGTCCTGCCACGCGTTTGCCACGCGCTGCGCGACCTCGTGCGTGACCGTGTCACCTGGAGGCTACGCGCGCAGCGCCGCGTACGGGCGCCCTACCCAGTGGTGGAAGGTGCGCGCGCCCGGGGGTCGCCTGCCCAAGTCAGGCCTGGGGCGAGGGGGAAGGGGTCTAGGGTGTCGTGAGCACACCCACTGGAGAAAACTCCCTGGCTGTCCTGGTTCAGGGTGGCTGAGGTAGTTACTGGTAGTACCAAAGCTCCTGACCTCTGGGTGAACCATGAGGCAGATACTTGGGATCCTGAGGCTATAGAAATCTACCTGGATAACTGGGGTCCCTGAACTCAAGATCCAATGATTCTCAGGCCGGGGGTTGCTACAGCGACTTAAAGTCTCAGGCTGTCAGGCTGCTTGGTGCTCAAAGTAAGACCAAGAATCCCCAGGTTCTGGGTGTAGATGCTAAGGCAGCAACTGGTAATGTAAAAGTCCCTTACCCCTAGAGTCTTGGCCTAGGTGAGGGTGAGACATGGACACAGGTCCAGAGCCTACAACCCTTGAACCTAAGCTATGGTTTAGAGGTTGGGATCTCTGATACCAGCAGTCACAGATCCTCAAGTTCAGGGTCTAACCTGTGATCTCAGACAAGGGCTGGTGGTCATTCCTTCTGCCACCAAAGTCTTTGGTCCCTAGAGGATAATGCAGCCTGCTGGTCTTGAATTGATGGGACTTTACTGAACAGCTTGATTAAAATATAGATGTTTGGGTCAAGGGCTTGGGTTCTGCTCCTTGACAAGGGTCCCAGGTTTGGGATACTGATTTTGGGGAACACTTCCATGAGTCTGGTTCAGGTGGCCAAAACAAGAAGGGTTAGTTATGTAGTCCTAACTCTTGTGCCCAGCCAAAGGGGTAGGGAGGGTGAAGCTGAGGTTGGACCACAGCCAGGGGTGAGGCAGGACTTTAACATCCTGAGGTTGGAGAATGAGGCCTGGGAAGGTGATCCTGGGGCTTCAGTTACCCAATATCTGGAAACGGTAAGGAGCAGCCTTAGACCTGCATGGTAGGTGGGTGGGCTGGTGGTCCCAAAGCTAGAGCCTGGGCTTCCTTGGGTGGGGTAAGGGATCCAAGTGGGATTCTCTCCAAGTCTTCTGCTCCCCAGAAGCCAGTGGTGAGCTTGGAAAGCTGGAGTGGGTGGCAGGGTTCCTGCCCACTGGGGACCCTGGTATTGCATCCCACAGAGGAGGACTTTGACTGGCCGACGGCCTGCATTGAGTTGGAGCAGCACCTGTCGCGTTGGGCAGATGATGGGCGCAGGGCTGAGTACTTCTGCCTAGCCGATGGGCACTTTGCTTCCATTGACTCGGTGCTGCTGCTTCAGGTGAGACAGGGGTTGGTGGAGGGCCTGGCAGTGGGGGGCCAGGGTGACCCCTACCACACCACCTCACTCCTCTCCCAGGGTGGGACACTCTGCCTGTCTGGCTCCCGAGATCGCAATGTTAACCTGTGGGACCTGCAGCAGCTGGGGGTGGAGCCCAGCAGGGTTCTGGTCAAGACCCTGGGGACCCAGAAGAACAGCACTCACAAGGTGAGGGGATAGGAGATCAGGCAAAGGTAGGAGCTAGGAGGCCTGGGCAGGCTACTGTGGCTGAGGGCATGGGTTTTGGCACCAGAGCTCATTGATTTATTTTTTTTTAATTTTTATTAATTTTTTTGGTTATGCTGGGTCTTCATTGCTGCACTCTGGCTTCTTCTAGTTGTGGCGAGCCGGGGCTACTCTTTGTTGAAGTGCTCAGGCTTCTCACTGCGGTGGCTTCTCTTGTTGCGAGGCACAGGCTCTAGGGGAGAGCAGGTTTATTTAGTAATTGCAGCACATGGGCTCAGTAGTTGCAGTGTGAGACTTTAGGGCGCATGGGCTTCAGTAGTTGTGGTGCATGGGTTTAGTTGCTTCTTGACATGTGGAATCTTCCCAGACCAGGAATTGAACCTGTGTCCCTTGCATTCGTAGGTGGATTTCTATCCACTGTGCCCCCAGGAAAGTTCCAGACCTCATAGATTTCAATCTTGGTCTGCTATTGTTTGTGTGACTTTGGGTAATGTCAAAGTCATATATGACTTCTCTGGGCCTCACTTACTGCTTCTGTCCAGTGTCAATTAGGATGAGGTTGAATGAGGTGACTATGCATTAAGAGCTTCACTCAGGCTCATATAGAGTAGGTGCTCAGATGTCGGGTTTACAGATACGTGGAATCTAGTTCCCTGACCAGGGATCAAACCCAGGCCTCCTGCATTGGAGCCTTAGACATTGGACCACCACAGAATTTCTGTGGAGGTCCTATTCTTAATCACATTGTCATGTGGCCTCAACCTGTGCTGGTGCTAAGGCTCTGCAGTACTTGATTTAGGAACATTATTAGGTGGGGGTGTACATGTTTTGGGCTTCCCTGGTAGCTCAGCAGTAAAGAATCTGCCTGCAATGCAGGAGCCATGAGTTCGATCCCTGGGTCTGGAAGTTCCTCTGGAGAAAGAATGGCAATCCATTCAGTATTCTTGCCTGGATAATTCCATGGACAGAGAAGCCCGGTAGGCTACAGTCCATGGGATTTCAAAGAGTCGGACATGATTTAGCAAGTAAACCACAACAACAACGTGCAGGTCTTTCGGTTCTGAAGTCAGACCCGCAGACCTGAGCTCTAATCTCTCCTCATGCTGACTCACTCTGGGTTCTGTGAAATGGGGAAGATCACAGGACATGGGTCTGGTCCCACAGGGCTGGGTGTGGTCACTGGCAGCGCTGGACCACCGAGTGTGCTCCGGTTCCTGGGACAGCACAGTGAAGCTCTGGGACATGGCGGCTGACGGGCAGCAGTTTGGCGAGATAAAGTGTGAGGGGACCTGGGCAGGAGGGCCTGGGTGGGCAGTGCTCTGTCCGGCCCCTTCCCCAGCTCTGTGGTCTGTGTGTCCCCAGGGGCAAGGCAGCTGTTCTGTGCCTGTCCTACCGGCCAGATATCCTGGTGACCGGCACCTATGACAAGAAGGTGACCGTCTACGATCCCAGAGGTGGGCCCTGGGGCCTAGGTGGGGAGAGCAGGGCTGCCTGGGGTCTCCAGGGTCATTTTGGGAAAAGAAACACTTGGTCCTCACAGTCTGACTTGGGTAACAATCACACAACCAGAGGCTGGCCACTCCAAGTGGCCTGTGTTGTGCTGGGGGCCACAAGGTGACTGCTGCGTGGGGATACTAGGGGCAGAGGAAGCCCTGTCTCCACGTGGGATGGGGTGATGGACTGGAAGGCCCCCAGAGGAAGCCACGGAGGATGGAGATCCGGGGTCCAGGGGGGCCTCCAAGGGGGCTCTGATGTTGCTTTCCTCCCTGGCCCCTCACCTGCAAAGTTGGCCCAGCCCTGCTGAAGAGCCGGCGGCTGCACTCCAGCGCCGTGCTGGCACTGCTGGCAGACGACCGGCACATCATCTCAGGCAGCGAGGACCACACGCTCGTGGTGTTTGACCGCCGGGCCAACAGTGTCCTGCAGCGGCTGCAGGTGGGCCATCCCCCGGGGGCCCAGGGGGCCGGGGCTGTGTGGAGTGGCCTGGACTGGCCTGAGCCACTCCATCTCCGTCCCTCCTGCAGCTGGACTCCTACCTGCTCTGCATGTCCTACCAGGAACCTCAGCTCTGGGCTGGCGATAACCAGGGCCTACTGCACGTCTTTGCCAACCGCAGTGGCTGCTTCCAGCTTGTCCGGGTCTGCCGAGGCCCTCGCCCCTGCCCGACTCTCCCTGGGCTGCCTCCCCGCCTCTTAACCCCTGGGGGGCAGTGGGGCACTGGCCTAGGGAGAGCCACACCTGAGTGTCACCTGTCCCTCCCTCCCCCAGTCCTTTGATGTGGGCCACAGGTCTCAGATCACGGGGATCAAGCACTCCCTGGGGGCCTTGTACACCACGTCCACCGACAAGACCATCCGGGTGAGGGCCCAGGACAGTGCCTCTTCTCTACCCACCCTCAACTGTCGGGGACACGTCCCATGACCTTTGCCCACTGCCCCTCACCAGGTACACGTGCCCACAGACCCACCAAGGACCATCTGCACTCGAAGCCACCACAATGTGCTGAATGGGGTAAGGCCCTGTCCCACGCGCCGCCCCCGCCCACCGAGAGCACCCCTGACTCCTCCTGTCCCTGTCCTCACAGATCTGTGCCGAGGGCAACCTGGTGGTGGCTGCCTCTGGGGGCCTGTCACTGGAGGTCTGGAGGCTGCAGGCCTGAGCAGGTGGATGTGGATGTGGGTCTGCCTACCGGCAGGCGGGGCCATGACCTCTGTTCTCGGGGGCGGGGACCTTCCCCCATGCTGGTGCTGCCTCTGCCCTGCCCCACAAGCCTATGGCACAAGGGGTCCTGGCCATGGCCATGTGGGGTCCCTGGGCTGGGCCCCACGCCAGGGGAGGTGAGCTTTGTGTTCCGGCCCACCCAAGGGGGCTGGTCCCCACCCTTGGGCCCTGTTTTTGTTATGATTTGGATGCAGGCTCTGCCTTGAGAGCAAAGAAATAAACCTGCTGTACTGGTGCTCTGGCCTGGAGTGTGAGCCTGGTGTCACCTGAGGGCTCTGTCCCTCCCTGCTTGGGGCCAGGGTACCAGGGGTGGGTGTGTGTCTGTGAGATGGGGCCTGAAAGCCTGGACGACAGCCACTGCTGTGTGTGCGTTTGTGGCGGGGGGGGTGGGGGGGTGGGTTCTGGGTGCGCCTGTGCCTGCCCGGGTGCATTTCAGGGATCATGTGTGCCCGAATGTCCCCAGGGAGGCCAGTCAGGCTGTATATGCGGTTTGCTGTTGTTGTTTAGTTGCTCAGTCGTGTCTGACTGTTTGTGACCCCATGGACTGTAGCCCTCCAGGCTCCTCTGTCTATGGGATTTCCAGGCAAGAATACTGGAGTGGGTTGCCATTTCCTTCTTCAGGGTATCTTCCCAACCCAGGGATCGAGACTGCGTCTCCTGTGCTTTCTGTGAGGGGGAGGGAGACACTTGAGAAGTGGCACTTGTCTGTATGATGGTACCTGCGTGTGTGAACTGTGTGTGTGTGTGTGTGTGTGTGTGTGTGTGTGTGACATGCGCTGATACATAGATCGGGACTCTAACCCTGGGTGTTTGGGCAGAGGGACCGGGCATCTGCTAATGCTACCCCCTGGGCCGTGGGGAGGGGGGCAGTCAGGGAAGGGGTAGGTGAGGGAGGGGCATGCTCCTCTATTCAGGGTCCAGGGTGTGCCTCTGTGGCCGTGACCCTGGCGTGGGTGAGGAGGGAGGCTGGGCCAAGCACACCCCACACCTGGTCCCTACAAACCCAAAGTCCACCACGGAAGCTTGGCCAAGCCATGCCCTGAGGAGCACTCACTTCATCTTTATTGAGGCCCCCTGGGCGGTCCGGGCTGCAGGGTTCACAGGATGGCGCAGGGCTTCTTCTCCTTGAAGGGGTTGGTGGCGGCTGGGATGCCCACGAGAAAGGGGTCGCTCTTGGCCTGCTCTGTGCAGAACTGCAGCAGGTCGGTAGCTGCCTTGGATACCTGCAGACCAGCCCGGTTAGCCCGACCTGGGCTGGGCCGTCCACCTGCCCTGCTCTCTCAGATGCGCCCGCCTCACCCTGGTCCTCACCTTCACGCGGTCAATGCCTGCCTCCATCCGCAGCTGCTCCACGGCCCGGCGGGCTTGCCCAATGTCACTGCCAATGGTCACCTTGCTGGACATCTGAGGGAGGGTGAGCAGAGCCACAGGCAGCAGGCTGCACCCCAAACCCCAAGCTCCTGCCTCCTCCTATGTCCCTGGTGCCTGAGGCATGGGGGTGGCTGCTCCCCAACCCATCAGGACCATGTACCTCAACTGAAGACTCCGGCTGACTCCTGGCTGCTCAGTCCTCCTCCTGCGGCCCCACTCTGGAGCCCTCCCCCAGCCCAGCCTCTCCAACACCCCCCCCAACCCCCCACAATGCCTGCAGAGACTTTGAAGCCAGGACATTCACGGAGTGAAATGTCACCAGCGGCAACAGCAGCTGCCGAGGCCAAAGGGGTCCCTGCCCCAGGAGGCCCAGTGGCTGCTCTGTCATGTGTCACCTTTACTGGGGGAGTGTAGGAGCCCCGGGCTCTCACAGATCTGCTTGATCCCCTGCTAACTGGCTCCTCCTCTGACATGAGGAGGCACAGCGTGAACCCTGGTTCAGGTGCAGCCCTGCCTCTCCTGTGTCTGTCTATACTCATGACCCAGGGCCCTTATCCACAGATGACTCAATTCACTCACTTATACTGATGGCTTCCCCTGTGTCCCAGCCCCTTCCCTGACCTCTGACCCGCATGAGGACCCTCCTCCCTCCTCGGTCCATCACCCCCACCTCTCAGTTGTCTCTCACCTAACCTGGCCAAAGTTGGACTCTGGATCCTCTCCCCCAACCCCAAACCTCCATCCCCCAAATTCACCACCATCCACCCAACTGCCCTGGTTCCAATCTTTAACTCCTTTATTCCTTTCTTCCAGTATTCCTACATTTAATCCTTCATCAAGAGCCGTCAGAACAACTTTCTTTGTTTTTAATTAATAATTTTTTATTGGAATAGTTGATTTACAATGCTGGGTCAGTTTCTGCGCAGCAAAGTGAATCAGTTATACATACATATATATCCAGTTTTTTTTGTTTTTTTTTTTAATATTCTCTTCCCATATAGGTCATTACAGAGTATTGAACAGAGCTCACCGTGCAGTTTATAGATGAACTTTCAAATTAGGTTGTCAGACTGGTCACTTCTCCCCACCCTGTTGGTAGCATTGGGGTCCTGCCCCCCCATCTCAGTTTGCCTGGACCAGTGCAGTTGCCTGGTCTCCCCTGCCCTGCACAGCCTGACCCCATTCTACTCCAGTAAGTCAGTGGGATCTGTTAAATCACATTACAACATGGATGAAACTTGAGGACATTCTGCTAAGTGAGATAAACCAGTCACAAAATGACAGCTAATACATGATTCCCCTTATGTGAGGTAGGAGTAGTCAAATCCCAGAAAGCAGAATGCCAGTTGCTGAGGAAAAGGGGGGATGGGGAGTTGTGTTTAATGGGTACAAAGTTTCAGTTTGGGAAGATGAAAGAGTTCTTGAGATGAAGGAGGTGATGGTTGTATAACAATGTAAAGGTACGTAATGCTTCTGAACTGTGGACTTAAACATGGTTACAGTGGGGGACTTCCCTGTGGTCCAGTGGCTAAGACTCCACATTCCCAATGCAGGGGGCCTGGGTTCAATCCCAGGGAACTAGATCCCTCCTGCCATGACTAAAGATACAACATGTTGCAAGTAAGACCCAGTGCAGTCAAATAAGTATCTTTTAAAGAAGAGACAGACTACAGAGCTTTTTTTTTAAAAAAAAAAAAAAAAAAAAAGGTTACAATGTTAATTTCATGTTATGTGTATTCTACCACAGTTTTATAAATTGGAGAAAATAAATCAGTTTTTCATTTTAAAAACTCTCCTATGGTTTCTCAGCCCCTGAGAATAAAACCCACCCTCCTTACTACAGCCCACAGGGCCCTGCCTGGTCTGGCACCTACTGTCCTCTCTGAATCCTTTTCAATCCCTCCTTCATTCTTCATGGATCACCTTGACGTCTTTGTGTGTGTTTCATCCATTTTTGCTGAGATCCCAATGTGTGCCCAGCACTGCACAGACTGAAAAGAATAGCAGTGAAACCAGACATGATCCTGCCTTCACAGAGCTGGATGGCAGGGAGGGATGAACAGCAGCAAACAGAATATATCCTGCACTGTGAAAAACAAAAGCAAGGTAAGAGCAAGAGCAGGTGGTCAGGGCAGGCCTCTTGGAGGAGGTGACATTTGGATTGAGGCCCAGAGGAGGAGGAGCTGGGGAAGCAGGTGTTCCAGGCAGAGAGAGCAGCAAGTGCATTGCCCCTTGGTCAGCAAAGAGCTTATTGGGCTCTAGAACAGTCAGGTTAGTGGAGCTGGAGAAAAGTGAGTGCGGCCAAGTGGTAGGGGATGAGGGTAGGCAAGTCAGTGCCTTCTTAGGCCACAGGGAAGAGCCCGAGTATTACTCTTACTGAGAAGCCACAATAAGAGGGTTTTTCTTTAAAAAATTATTTATTATTTTTGGCAGTGCTGGAATATTTCTACCTCATTGCTACCCGGTCTCTGGGTACTCTTCATTGTGGTGTGGAGGCTTCTCATTTTGGTGGCTTCTTGCAAAGCATGGGCTCTAGGGCACGTGGGTTTCAGTAGTTGTGGCTCCCAGGCTCAATATTGTGGCACATGGGCTTAGTTGCTCGGAGGCATGTGGCATCTTTCCGACCCAGGTGTCAAACCCGTGTCTCCTGCATTGGCAGATGAATTCTTTACCACTGAGCCACCAGGGAAGCACACAGTATATAGTGCAGACTCCATAAATTGTAGAGTGAGTGATTACAGGGGTCTCACTGGACTAAACCCTATGTATGGTTAGGAGGACCCATAAGATCATAGACCCCCACCCTCTAGCATCTCACAGGCTCGCTAGAGGGAAAGAGATATCAGCCCTGGGTCCCACAGGAGATCCCTTACCCAGAGGAAAGTCAAGGAAGACTTCAAAAAGGATATGGCAGCTCAGCTGCCAGAGACAGAAGACCAGGGGTTATGCTGCATATGGAGGCTCAGGAGACTTGCAAGACACGAACAGCGATCACTGTTCCAATTTGACGAGAGACTCTCCGAGGCAGAAACTGTCTGATACCTCCTGGTGATTCGAATTTCGTCTAACGGCAACGTCTGAGAAACCATTCTCTCTCTGAGAGGGTAGACACGAACCGGTAAGCTCCACGCAACGCGGTGGGTTTCCAGCAGGCGGCAGTAAAAGTAAAAATCATTCATCGGCGGCTGGGAACATACGGAATATAAATAATGGCTCCCCGCGGCTTCCGTATTACGGACTGCACAAGACAAGATGGCCGCACCCTTCATTCCGGGCGCGGCGGGTCATGTGATTAAACATCTTCCGGCCCTCCCCAGGTTTTCCCCAGGCCTTGAATCTCCTACTGAAGTGCGTGCCGGGGCCTAGAGCAGTTCGAGGCCGCCAGAGGGCTGGCCTGGGGCGGCTCTGACTTGAGAGTGCAGCTGCAGGACAATGGAGGGTCCCCAGGAGAGGGAGGTGCCCGCGGCGGCACTGGCCGCCGTGCTGAAGCACAGTTCGGCACTGCCGTTCGAGACCGCGCAGGTCCGGGGCTACGACTTCAACCGTGGCGTGGACTATCGCGCACTGCTAGAGGCTTTCAGCACCACTGGTTTCCAAGCCACCAACTTCGGGCGCGCGGTACAGCAAGTCAACGCCATGGTGAGGCCTGGGTGAGGCTTCCTGGGTTGAGGGGGCGTGGCCTCCAGTAGCACCCTGCGGTAGCTGGGGGCGGGACTTCTCTGGGAGGTGTGTTCTTCGTCCAATAGTGGGAGAGAGTATGGGGCCCGGGAGTTTTGTGCTGGGGAGTGGCTGGGACTGATTCTGGGGCGGGGCGGGGGCGGGGAGCGGGCGTTACAGGTAACAGGTGAAAGTATTATGGAAGGGGCGGAGCCTGGGCTAGAGAGTGCATTTGAGCCAGGAATTGGAGGTGGACCCTTACACCCGCCCGGACCTGAGCTTGGGTTTGCTTTTCCCGGTGGGGAGAGGGGTCGGGCCTGAAAAAGTGATGCTCTCGGATTCCTGAAAAGGGGCAAAGCCTAAGCATGTGACCTGAGACTTGGGCTGTGAACAGGGCGGAGCCTACACAGGGGTGTTCCTTCCCCTGTACCAGGTAGAAGTGTTTCTCTGTCCCTGAGTGGTCAGAGCCTGGGCGGGGAGTCTGACACCAAAACCCGCCGCGGGTCCTTGGGGTGGAATTTGGGGCCAGAGGTTAATTCAACTCTGCCCTTACCTAGATAGAGAAGAAACTCGAGCCGCTATCCGAGGATGAAGACCAACATGCAGACTTGACCCAGAGCCGACGCCCACTCACCGGCTGCACCATTTTTCTGGGCTACACATCCAACCTCATCAGTTCAGGCATCCGTGAGACTATCCGTTACCTCGTGCAGCACAACATGGTGGGACCTGGTGGGGGTGTGGCCTTGGGCTCTCTGGGTCTTAATGGGCAATAAGGTTACTGGTCATTTAAGTGAGACAGGAAGATATGGGTCAGTTTTGTTTTGCAGCAGAGCTCCCCACAGGGGTCAATGGATGAGAGTTGGGAGTTAGGAGTTCTGCTTGGGATAACTTCACTGCCTTGTGGCTGCAGGTGGACGTCTTGGTGACCACAGCTGGGGGTGTGGAGGAGGATTTCATCAAGTGCTTGGCGCCCACATACCTGGGCGAGTTCAGCCTCAGGGGGAAGGAGCTACGTGAGAACGGGATCAACAGGTGGGTGGGTGGAGGCTGAGCGGTGCTGAGTAAGGGAGGCAGGCTGAGGGTCCTGGGCCCTGATGCCCATCCACCTTCTGTCCCCAGGATTGGAAACTTGCTGGTGCCCAATGACAATTACTGCAAGTTTGAGGACTGGTTGATGCCCATTCTGGACCAGATGGTGCTGGAGCAGAACACAGAGGTGAGGCTGGAGCAACCTGGGGCTGGGGGAGGGTGCGTCAGGGGAGGCGCTGCTGCCTGAAGCCAATGTCTCCTCCTAGGGTGTGAAGTGGACACCTTCCAAGATGATCGCCCGGCTTGGCAAGGAGATAAACAACCCAGAGTCCGTGTATTACTGGGCCCAGAAGGTGAGGGACCGGTGGGGGCAAAAATGCCAGGCTTTGGCATGTGTTGTTTCATTTTCACAGCCACCTGGGTAGTTGGTACTCGTCTCCTCATCCCTGCTCCTACATAAGGAGCCTCAGAAACAGAGAAGTTAGGCAGTTTGTCTGAGGTCCCACAGCTATTGACTGTGGATCTGGCATTCTGGCTCTACTCCTAGACTGCTGGGAAGCAGTTGGGCAATACTTAGCAGCTCCCATGGGGACTCTTGGAAGGCCCCATGCTCCTCAGAGGCTCTGGGGTCCAGCAATCAGAAAAACAAGAACTACCATTCTTCATGTGCCAGGCCCAAGTGAAGTTAAGCTCCCTGCCCAGAATCAGGCAGAGAGGAAACACCTGCAGGCTGCACCTACAGGGCTTAGATCCGGCCCCCCTCCTGTCTTGCTCTTTCCTAGAACCATATTCCTGTGTTGAGCCCGGCACTCACAGATGGCTCGCTGGGTGACATGATCTTCTTCCACTCCTATAAGAACCCAGGTCTGGTCCTGGACATTGTTGAGGGTAAGATGTTGGGGCTGCAGAGGAGCAAGGGAGGAGGGCTGCCTGGGCCTGCGGTGGCCTGACTCAGCCCTCTCCCCCAGACCTCAAGCTCATCAACACACAGGCCATCTTCGCCAAGCGTACGGGGATGATCATCCTGGGTGGTGGCATGGTCAAGCACCACATCGCCAATGCCAACCTCATGGTGAGCAGGGATGCAGACTGTGTGGCCCCTAGTCGGGGGTGGTACTCGTGCCTGCTGTGCAGACAGGCCTGTGTACTAGGCCCATGCCATGTGCTGGGAAACAGTTGTGGACTAGACAAGCCAAGATACCTGCCCTCCTGGAACTGATGTTCTAGTGGGGAGATGAACAGCAAACCAGTGACAAGGTGACATGTACATCAGGTGGCAGTATTGGCTACAAAGAAGAATCAGGGATGACGATGAGAGGGCAGGAGAAAGGCATGCTATTCAGAAAAGGGAACACTTCCTGGGAAGTGTGACCTGTGAGCAGAGGTTTTTCAGGGGCTGCTCCCATGAACCATGTGGTTAACTTAAGGAGTGGGTGTGAGATGAGTTTCTGGCAGGACTGGCCAGTGCAAAGGTTCTGAGGTGCCTGATGTAGGCACATCTTGGAGGCCAGTGAAGGGGAGAGAGAGAGGAGGTGAGGCCAGAGGTGACAGCCACAAAGTGCGAGGCCTTGAGGGCCACTCAGGTGCTCATAGGCACCTTCTGGCTGCTGTTTGGGGAACAAACAGTGGGACTGGGGTGGGGACCATAGAGAGGGAAGAGGTGTGGAAGTCTTCTCTAGAGTTGGTGGCAGATGTGGGTGGGCTCTTGCTACCTAGGTGAGTCTGGAGCAAAGCCGCCCACTGCCCAGCATCCCATGACACTCCCACTTGGCCCAGTTATTGACATGGAGCCCTTCCCTTGGAGTGAAGGCCACCAAGGGCTTCCTTTATCTGGGACACATCCCTGTGCCTTTAGCTAGTGTCCTGCCCTGGAGTCTGTCTGGCTGACCAGCCCATCCTGTCCCTCCCACAGCGGAATGGCGCTGACTATGCCGTCTACATCAACACTGCCCAGGAGTTTGATGGCTCTGACTCAGGCGCCCGGCCAGATGAAGCTGTCTCATGGGGCAAGATCCGGATGGATGCACAGCCTGTCAAGGTGAGGGTCGGCCAGCCAGCTGGAGCACAGGGTCTCCTAGGCTGCAGCTGTGGATCCTCTGGCTCACCTGGGTTCCCTCCATAGGTCTATGCTGATGCCTCCTTGGTCTTCCCGCTGCTTGTGGCTGAAACCTTTGCCCAGAAGGTAGATGCCTTCACGCCCGAGAAGAATGAGGACTGAACACTGGACGGTGCAGCCCCAGGGAGGCCTCACCCCCCTCCTCTATTTATTAGTTTGCAGACCCAGCCCCTCCCCACTTCTTGGTCAGCAGCATGTCTAGAATAAATGATCTCAGCGGTCCTCCTTAGGCTGTGTCTCTGTCCTTGGCAGTGGGTCCCCTGGCTTCAGCCTGGGGCACCTTCAGCCTCGTAGGTCTCCTCCCGCCAGCACTGGATGCTGCCCCCCATGGCAGTCAGCAGGCAGGGCTCTGTGGGGTGGTAGGTCAGCGATTGCACCACACCAGGACCTACAGGCAGGGCCAGCGCCAGGGCACCCTGTGGAGCGAGGGGTGGGCAGTGGTCATCAGTGTGTCTCCCTCCTCCTGGCCGCCTCTCCCCTGGTTTCCATTATAATGCTTCTAATTGCTTCCCAGACATTGCAAACTTAATCAGTCCCAAACTGAGCCCATCAGTCAGTTGTCCTTCCAGGTGCTCAGGTCAGACACCTTGGATCTTCCTCGTACATCTCAAGTCCTTTTGTCAGTAAATCCTCTTGGCTCTGCCTTTAGACTGTGCCCAGAGATTGCCATCTGGGCTCCACCAGCCCACCTGAGAGCCTCAATGCTCCCTCCTTTTATTACCCTGCAGTCAAGTCTCAACATATTGGGTTCTTCTCTCCACCTGCAAAATGTCCTTTCACGTGCCCTCCCTTGCAGGATGACTGCCAGTCTACTGGACCCTCGAGACGTAGGCAAAACCTTGGTGCCTTCTGAGTTCTCAAAGGGAGAGCTGGCTCCTCAACTCTCCAGGGCCCTCCAGTTCCTTCATCCTCTAAGGGGCTTCTGTAGCCAAGCCCCAGCCCTGACCCCATGAAGTCTAGCTGGTCAGTTCCCATTCTGACGTCCCCACCAGGCTGAGACACATCAGGACAGAGCTCACAGGGCTCACGGGGGGAAATCACAGGGATGCTCAGACGTGGCTCCGATTTCCTGAACAACTACAGCCCCATCTCACCTGGGGTGAGATGCCATCACCACCCTCCCTCCCTGAAGGTCAGTCCCAGTGGCCCCACCTGACCTGGATCCTGCTGCCACCACTGCCATCCACAGCACTTCCATTTCCTGACCGATACATGGGCGCCACACCTCCAAGCTTTGGCATGTGCTGTGCTCTTTGCCAGGACTGCCCTTCTTTCTTCATTCTCTCATTCCTTCTAGCCCCCAGTTCTAACAGAACACCACCCCCCCTTCAGGCCTGAGAGTGACTCAGGTAAGGACAAGGCAGGCACCCCAGCGTGGAGTGGGGGTGGGGAGGCTCACTTCCACCAGGTCCCAGAAGAACACCTTCCCGTCCTCAGAACAGCTGACCACATGTGTATCGTGCTCGCTCAGGCAGCAGTCCAGCTTATACTCCTTGTTCTTATGGCCCGTGTACCTGGGGGTGAGTGGAGTCAGAGCGGGTGTTAGGGGCGGGCTTCACTGGGGGTGGGGGAGGGGCCCCACGCTCCTGAGGACTCACTCGCCCAGCAGCTCCCCTGTGTCCTTGTCCAGAAGCCGCAAGGTAGAGTCTAGGCTGGACACCAGGGTGCACTGGCCATCCCGGCTGAAGCAGATGCAGGTGATGGGGCCTGGGGGCAGGGGAGGGCAGGCATGTCAGGCTGGGTCCCCTGGGCTGTCCCCACCTTCCCTGCCTGCCCCCCAGCACCAGCCACACTCACTGCCCACGTAGTCTGAGAAGAGCTGCCCCATCCTCAGGTCATAGCGCCTCACCCGGCCATCTACGGAACTGCAAGACAGGGCGGCTGCAGCACTTGCAGGGGCCTGTAGGTCCAGGGTGCCAGCTTTGGTGTCCCTGTATCCTCTTCACCTGGCCAGGGGCCCGAGGGCAAGGCTAGCACCTATCCTTCCCAGTACCCTTCACTGCCACGTCATGCTTAGGATCGGCCACGGAAAACACACTGACGTGAACTCAAGAGTGGAATTCTGGGTCTTCCCAGGTGGTCCAGTGGCTAAGACTCTGAGTTCTCCATGCAGGGGGCCTGGGTTCAATCCCTGGTCAGAGAACTACATCCAACATGCTGCAACTAAGACCCGATGCAGCCAAATAAGTAAATTAAAAATAAATATAAAAAAAAAAAGTGGAATTCTGAGGCAATGGCTTTAAGACACAGACCCAAGGGCCAATCAAGTCCCATTCCATCTGTTTCTGCTTTCCACTGAGCTCCCTCTCTGGGCCAGACCCTGTACAGAGACTTGGAACACAGCTGCTACCAAGCCAGGAGCACTTGCTGCCAAAGTGGAACCTCGTGGACTGAGGGGCATCAGCTCCCAGGAGGTGACACTGGAATTGAGGCTTGAGGCTGAGAAAGGAGCCAACCATGTTCAGTTCAAGGGGGGGATGTGTGGGAACTGGGTGGGCTGACAGGCCAAGCAGTCCAAACACCCCCAGTGGTGGGATCAGCACTCCCTCAGGTTGTGGGAACACTTGGGCAGCCCTGCGTGGGAATTTTTTTTTTTTAATTGTCTCCTGCAGCTAGACTGTCAAATCTATGTAGGCAGGGGTTTTCCTTGTTTTTCTATCTTGTTCACTGCTGTATGCTGACTAAAAATGGGACCTGTAGGAGGTGCTCAGATACACTCCAAGTAGTATAGAACAGTCCAGGTGGAGAAAGGGCAATTGCATGTCGGTCCCAGAGTGGAAGCATGTGTGGTATATTTAACAGAAATTAGCTGCAATCCTTTGGCCACCTGATGCCAAGAGCCGACTCATTGGAAAAGACACTGATGCTGGGAAAGATTGAGGGCAAGAGAAGGGTGCGACAGAGAATGAGATAGTTGGATGGCATCACTGACTCAATGGACACGAGTTTGAGCAAACTCCAGAAGATAGTGAAGGACAGGGAAGCCTGGAGTGCTACAGTGCATGGGGTCAAAAAGAGTTGGACACGACTTAGTGTCTGAACAACAACCACATAAAAGCTGAGAGCACAACAGAGACCAGACCATGCAGGGCCTTATGAGCACAATGAGGAGAGTAGATTTTTTAATCTAAATACAGAGACAACTGTGAACCTCGGTGGCACCTGGCGAGCGACAAGGTCCTGGTCCCACTCACCCTGCGAGGACCTCATGGTCTGACACCTTCACGCTGGATATACCATCTCTGGCTTCGTCCAGTGTCTGTACTGGCTCAGGTTTCCGAGAGCGACAGTCCCAGCAGCGGATGGTGGAATCGATAGAGCCTGTAAGGCCAGCATGAAGGTGGATCAGGTTTAGAGGGCGGAGGCAGTCTCCTGGGCCCACCTGCCAAGGCCCTGGACTCACCAGACAGGATAACTGTGGCCTCTTCATTAAACTGCACTGTGTTCACCTTCTGTGAAACAGGAACTGCCGCTTAGAGGATGAGGACAAAAGCAGGGTTCCCAGTGCAAGTTAAAGCAAGGGAAAAAGGTTAAGGGTAAGGGAGATCAAAGAGTTGGGGGGAACTGCAAGGATGGGGCTTGATGAAGTGGGGGCCATGGGGAAGGATCCTTGCTCTGTAATTGCGTGGGTGGAGGGGGGGGCGGAGCGGATCCCTGTTACCACCCACATGCTAATCAGAATTGCTTTAACAAGACCCCTTCTTGCTTGCACTCACCCCCGCGTGGCCCCGGAATTTCCGCACGACTTGCCCTGACGCCACATCCCACAGCACCACCGCCTTGTCCCCACCTCCAGAGCAAAGACTGCTGTTATCAAAGGAGCTAGAAGGCAGAGCACAGAATATTTAGCATCTACTTCTGTTCCTGGCCTCAGCGCCCCGATCCCGCCTTGGCCCCCCGGCTCACCCAGCCGCATCCAGCACCTCGTAGCCGTGGCCGCTGTACGTCCGCAGTAACGTCCCCCGCAGCGGGTTCCACAGCTTCAGGGTCTTGTCGCTGCCGCAAGTCAGACAGTAATTGCCATCCACTGGGGAATACCAGGGGGGGTTACTGGGCCGTCGACCTTAGGAGGCGGGAGGAGGACTCGGAAAGATCAAGGCGCTCACCATTAAATCGCACAGCTCGAACCGCCCCCTGCCCGCAGTCCAACGTCTTCAACCGTTTCTGCGGCAGCTCGGGGCCCCGCGGTTTTGGCTCAGGGAAAGCCATCCCTCGGCTTCCCCTTCCTCGCCACCTTACACGCGCCGGCACGGAAGCATTCCTTGCCCTGGGAGGGTGTAACCTTATTATTGTCCTCCAAGGTCTACTTCCTACTTCTCACTTCCGGGTTCTACATTTAGGCTCTTTGGAAATAGTGTTGGAAACACTTTTGTCTCCAGCTTCCTAGTTTCCTTCCCCACTTCCGGTCTTCTAGGAGCATTTTTGGCTTCTCCGAATTCTCTGTCCCCTGGCTGGGGGGAGTTCCGGTAACCGTCGATAGGAACGGAAGCGCGAGGGCTGAGAGTGTTACTCTAAAAACTATCCTGTGTTTCCAAGCTGGAAGCTGCCGGAAGCTGCCGGAAGCTGCCGGAAGCTGCGATTCCCGCAGCGGAAGAGGCGCGACTTCTGACTCGCTATGTCCGCGAACAATATGTCGGACCCACGGAGGCCCAACAAAGTGCTGAGGTGAGGCTCCTAGTTGTCATGGTGTTAAAAAAAGAAAAAAGTTCAGCTGTAAATTTAAACGATATAATTGGCTTTACCAAATGATCATAAATTGGACAACATCCCATCTAGCAAGTAGAGGGGAGCGCTAAAGAGCTATAGAAAGGAAAGTGTTATTTAAAGGCAGGACAAGGAAGTCATAAACAGGATGATTTCAGATTATATTAGTTTCCTTTTGGGGAGAAAAGGGTCTTATTAGGTGGGGGTTACCTCATTTTCCTTTTGAAGGATGGAGAGGGGAGAGAGCCCATGTGACAGACTGCCTCATTGGTGCTAACCAGAAAATTCGTGACTGACCGATTAAGACTGCATTTCCGGAGGAAGTTGAAGTTTCTATTAGGTTAGATATTAAGCCCCGATTTGGTAGCTTGGCCAAGTACAGATTTTTGGATCTGTGGTATTCTTTTTAACAAATCTTCTCTCTCTTCCCTCCTCCCCGCTCCCAATCAGAGTCTGTCTAACTGAGAGACGTGATCAAAACTTAAGGCATGAGCGCCACTCTCAGCTGCTACTCTGAGGTTCTCTCAGTTTTGTTCTTTTGCAGGCTATTCATAGTTAACCCCTGTGATAGTCACAGGTCCTTGCTGGCTTCAGGTTCACAGTCTCTGAGTTGGTTATTCTCTTGTTATTTTTCTGCTGTTCTAGTCATAGGGAGATCTTTTGCTTGATGATTAGTGGCTGTGATTATGCATTGAAAGCTTTTGAGAGAATACAGTGCATTCAGTTTAGTTGCTCAGTCGTGTCCAACCCTTTGTGAGCTCATGGATTGCAACACACCAGGCTTCCCTGTCCATCACCAACTCCCAGAGCTTGCTCAAACTCATGTCCATCCAGTTGGTGATGCCATCCAACTATCTCATCCTCTGTTGTCCCCTTCTCCTCCTGCCTTCAATCTTTCTCACCATCAGGGTCTTGTTCAATGAGTCAGTTCTCTGCATCAGGTGGCCAAAATATTGGAGTTTCAGCTTTAGCATCAGTCCTTCCAATGAATATTCAGGACTGATTTCCCTTAGGATGGACTGGTTGGATCTCCTTGCAGTCCAAGGGGCTGTCAAGAATCTTCTCCAACACCAGAGTTCAAAAGCATCAGTTCTTTGGCCCTCAGCTTTCTTTATGGTCCAACTCTCACATCCATACATGACTACTGGAAAAACGATGTATTTGACTAGAAGTCCAGTGTTCTTGCCTAGAGAATCCCAGGGACGGGGGAGCCTGGTGGGCTTCCGTCTATGGGATCGCACAGAGTCCGACACGACTGAAGTGACTTAGCAGCAGCAGCAGCAGCAAACCATTACTTTGCCAGACCTCTGTTGGCAAAGTAATGTCTCTGCTTTTTAATATGCTGCCTAATTCAGTGCATTAAGGAGATTATTATGATTATAATAAGCAGGATAATTAGCAATGTTTGGAGTGCACTTTGGAGCCATGCTCTCCAGGATTAAAACCAGGCAAAATCAAATACATGAAAGAGAGTTCCCACTGGAACTTCCCTGGTGGTGCGCTGGTTAGGACTTGGTGCTGCCAGTGCAGTGAGCAAGGGTTTAATCCCTGGTTTAGGGAAAAAAAGAAAAAAAAATTCCCCTTGAAGGAGTTACCTTCTTATGCCAGCTGGCTTGCTCAGTGATCTTATGTAATTGAGTTTCAGCTTCCCCAGGAGGAGTAATCCAGTGTAGCAGGTGGTGTTGACCACAGCATAGACACTCCTTGCTCAGCTAAAAGATAAACAAAGACTGTGTGTTAGTCGCTCAGTCGTGTCTGACTCTTTGCGACCCCATGGTCTGTCCATGGAATTCTCGAGGCAAGAATACTGGAATGGGTTGCCATTCTCTTCTCCAGGGGATCTTCCTGACCCAGGAATTGAACTGGGTCTCTTGCGTTGCAGGCAAATTCTTTACTGCCTGAGCTACCAGGTAAGCCCCTAATTAAGGGCTGTTCTGTTATAAAAGAACAACTGGCCAGAGAATCTAAGGATCTTTCTTGGGCTGATGGCCTTGCCAAAGGACACGAATCCTGAGTCATGAAATCCTTATCATTCTTTTTAACTTCATGATGTAAATCCAGGGGACTTGACCAATGAGGTGTCTTAGTTCCCTTGTGGAAAGTTAGGAGCCCAGTTTAGTAACCTAAGAGGCATTGCCCTCTGTGCACTGGCTGTCTAGGCATTCAGAGGCTAAAGGAGAATGATAACCATTATGGACAAAGACAGACCCTATCGGGGCACAGACCATTTCCATTAGGGGGGTACTGTTAATGGATTCATTCACAGGGATTACTGCAGTTACCCATTCAAGCCAGATGTCAGTCAGGTTTTCAGCACATTTGGGAATAGATTCTCCCAGCCTGAAATATGAAGTGTTGCTCCAAACACCTTGCCAAGATAGGTGCAGTTGGTGAGGTCTCTTAGTGAGTGGGGGCAGATCTGATCTAGATTATCATGAGAATGTGGGGTGCAAGTGCAGTGAGATTTACCAGTTAATTGTGTCTAATTGAGTATGTACGGTTATGATGGGAGAAAGGGAAAAACAAGGTATAGGTTGTTCTGGCTGTGAAAGTTGAATTGCATAAGAAACTTTCAGGGGGTTTGGTTGTAGTTTCCTGTGACATTGAGAATAGAAGGAAAAGCTGGTCACAAGGGGGACCAGGAGGTCTCTAGCATCATGAATAGATTGGAATTTTTTTGTTTTTGTTTTTGACTGTGCAGTGTGGTATGCGAGATCTTAGTTCCCTGGTCAGGGATCAAACCCACTGTTCCTTGCATTGGTAGTACAGAGTCTTAACCACTGGACTGCCAGGGAAGTCTCAGATTGGAATTTTTATTTATTTATTTATTTTTGGCTGTGCTGGGGGGTCTTTGTTGCTGTGTGGGCTTTTCTCTAGTTGCCACAAGTGGGGGCTCCTCTTGGTTGCAGTGCAAGGGCTTTTCATTGCAGTGACTTTTCCTGTTGCGGAGCACAGGCTCTAGGCATGCGGACTTCAGTAGTTGGGGTTCCTGGACTCTAGAGCCCAGGCTCATTAATTGTGGTCCATGGGCTTAGCTGCTCTGCGGCATGTGGAGATCTTCCTGGATCAGGGATTGGACCTGTGTGCCCTGCGTTGGCAGGCAGATTCTTTACCACTGAGCTACCAGGGAAGCCCCCAGATTGGAATATTTAATGACAAATCCAGCGGTCTGAAATCTTACTTTCCTCAGCAATGGCTGGGAGATAAGGGTGAGAACATCATCTTTCCAGGTGAAAACCATAGTAAAAAAAAGAAAAAGAAGAAGGGTTTCAGTCTAGTTAACATATGGTCTTGATCTGGTGTCTGGGACAGAAGCAGTCCACCTTGACGCCAGCTATTCTCTTCCTCATCAGTTTGATTCAGAGGTCTCCAGCATCTGTTTAGGACTGGATGTCTGACGGAGCTTTCCTTAGCTGTGGGATGTGTACCCACGGCTCAGTGCCTTCTCATTTTGCATCTTTGTCAGTGGTCAGGAGCACTTGGTAAGGTCCCTTCCCATGGGGCTTGAGGGCTGTTTTCCTCTGATGATGTTTTCAGAATACCCAGTCAGCAGGCTCCAGTCTGTGACCAACAGGATCCTTTGAGTTGGGATCTGGGAGGGCTTCTTAAACCTGTTAATGATAGCATAAGACGTGAAAGACTTATAGTAGCTGGTCCTATTAACGTTAGATAGCAAGGGATCAGCAGAAAGTTGTAGAGCAATGGACATTGGTCTACTGGTGACTGTTCCATGTGGAGTGAGTGTATGTTTTCATAGAGGGTACTGGCAACAGTTGGCATGGCCAGAGGCAATACCTTAGGCCAAGGGAGTTCAGTAGTTTAAGCAGTCTAGAGGTTTTCGAGGATCCCATTAGTTCTCTCTACCTTGCCTGATGATAAGTGAAAAGGAGAGTGATAATTCCAAGGAGTCTGCAAGGTTTTCATTAAGGCTTGTACGATTTGCCCAGTGAGGTGGGTGCCTCAGTCCCTGAAGACTATGGAAGGTAGACCCCAAGTTGGAACCACATCTTCTAACAGGTTCCTTGCCATTGTGAGGGCATTAGCCTTGTGGCGAGGGAAGACTTCAGCCCATTAGGAAAGCATGTGTAGAGTAACAAGAACGTACTGATAACCCATACTGGGTGGTGGTTGGATAAAGTCCAGCAGTAGGTGCTCAGAAGGTCCGGGGTGGGGAGGTCTGAGGCCTCTGGGAACACAGATGGTTCTTCCAGGATTGCAGGCCTGACAGGTCAAACATTGGTGGTAAACTGCTTTTGTGATTTTGTCTCCCCACCCATGTCTATTCGCATTTGAGTCATCTTAAAATGCACTGTGATGGGTGAAGGAATGCAAAAACTGAAAAATGAGATTTGTCAGGGAGCTGGGAAGAACCACGTGGCCATCTTGGGTTTCCCATAGCCTTGAATGTTTATCTAATTTACAACCATTGTTTGCCCATCTTAATTTCTCTGTTCAGGAACAGACTGATGTTACAAGGGCATCAAGATGGCCAGGGTCTGGCAATGAGAGGTCATGTTTTGCTGAGGCAGAATGGTCTTCATCCATCTGTATCATAATATTTATTTATTTTTCCTGCTCTGTAAACCAGATCTTAGTTCCCCAACCAGGGATTGAACCCAGGTCACCACAGAGAAAGTGCCGAGTCTTAACCACTGGGCCGCCAGGGAATTCTCAATGCCATGATATTTATAGATTCTGTTGCTGCTGTCTTTGCATGAAACGTAACTAGGGCATTTCCTGAACTCTGGTTCAGTCCTTTTAGTGTGAGTCTCAATTTTAATGACAGGTAATTTCTTACCTTCAGAAAGTAAGAGTAGTTTACTTGTTGCCTTTAAAAAAATTTTTTTTTTTTAATTTATATTTTTGGCTGCCCTGGCTCTTCTTGCTGCACGCAGGCTTTCTCTACTGCAGTGAGCAGAGGCTGCTCTCTGGTTGCTGTGCTCAGGTTCTTACTGTGGTGGCTTCTCTTGTTGCGGAGCATGGGCTCTAGAGCGTGGGCTCAGAGTTGTGGTGCACGGGCTTAGTTGCCCCACAGTATGTGGGATCTTCCAGGACCAGGGGTCCAACCCATGTCCCCTGCATTGGCAGGTGGATTCTTAACCACTGGATCATGAGGGAAGTCCCTATTGCCCATTTTTGATGGGGGCCCGAGAGGACTTCAGAAAACCCCTTTGTTTCCATAACATCTCCAAATCATGGATAATCCTAAAGGCATACTGATTCTTGGTAAAAATATTAACAGGCCCTCTGGTAAGGGCTTTTTGGGCCACTTTCATTTATGGGAAGTTTCCTTTTCAAGTAATTCATAATGGTTAGTAATAGCATAATCAGTTTGGGAACAAGGTGTCCCTTCTTATTTTCATTTTAGAGTATGGCCCATCAGCAAACAAGATTATATCAGGATGTTCTTACCTGACAGTTAAGGGGCTTATCTTTGTCAGTAGGGGTAGTGATGTAGCAAGTTAAAGGTGTTGCAACATTTAAGATGTTGCGTAAGTGGAGGAAGCAAAAGGATCTCATAGAAGGTTAATATGCTGGCAGAGACATATTGAGTCAATTCAGAGTTAAGAAGACCGGTTTTTTGTTTGTTTGCCTTTTTAATACATTTGGGAGATCAGGAGATGCCCCCTCTGCATATATATATATATTTATTTATTTATTTACTTACTTACTTACTTATTTGGCTATTCCAAGTCTTAGTTGCAGCATACAGGATCTTTTAGTTTTGGCATGTGGGATCTAGTTCCTTCCACAAGGATTGAACCCAAGCTGCTTGCAGTGGGCCCACAGAGTCGTACTGGACCACCAGAGAAGTCCCAAGAGTTAAGAAGATTTTGGACAGCGTGAGGAGTCTATAAATAAATGCTGTTACTTCAGATTAGATCTACTGAAGCTTCTACTAACTTTGTAGTTGCAGCTGTAACCCAAGACAGTTGGTATAGGCACTGGCAACTGAATCCAGTTAAATGTTGTGAGAAGAAAGAGGCTGTGTTTATTGCTATGCTCTTGTGTGAGCATTCCCAGGGCTTAGTTATTTCTTTCATGCACAAATAAAGTGAAAGGTCTTGAATAATTAGGTAGGTCTAGGGCTGGTGGTTCTTAAAGCACTTTTTTTACTCTTCAGAAAAGCCTACTTATGTATATCTTCCCTAGAAAGGGGCTCAGGGACTAGAAGTTGAGTAAGGTCATTGGGTGGGGAAATGAATAGGGAAAAATTAGGAGCCCGTAGTCTACAGTAGCCAATCAAGTCTAGAAATCCACACAGCTGTCACTTAGTTGTAGGCCTAGGAAATTCTTGGATTAGCCTGATCCTTGTTGGGTTCCTTCAGCACTAGGTAATGAACATTATCTACAGATAATTGTTAATTTTCCCTTGAAGAGTTTATGTTCCTTTTGTCAACTGAAATAATAACCAACCTATAATAAGAATTTTATCTGAGCCAAACGGAGGCCTATGGCCCAGGAAACATAGATTCAAAAGCACTTGAATTGTTTTGCCGGACTACAGTATGGCAGAGGCTTATTCAGGCAAAAACTGCAGTTACAGAACTTGTTTGTCAAGAATTATAATTGGAACTTCCCTGGTGGTCCAGTGGTTAAGACTGTGCTTCCACTGCAAGGGGCATGGGTTCTATCCCTGGTCAGGGAACTTCTGCATGCCTGCAGGTATGGTCAAAAAAAAAAAGGGGAATATGATTAGAGTCGGCAAGATATACGGGTGCTTGTTAAGCAAGGATTCGTTGGGGTCTGAAGATGTTGAGACCATAAGGTTGCAGTTAGCAGCTGCTAGCAGATACCGTCTTAAGAATAGCTGGTGGTGTGGTTAAATTTGATACAGTTCAGAAAATTCAAGTCCTCACTGATGCATTAACATGGCTACCCGGCTCCATTTGGATGCCTGAAGCACAGTTCTGTCTTGTCCAAACAAAGAACAAACATCAGACACAATGGGTACATTGCTTCAGGGTTTCAAGAGACAGATTAGCACATACACAGCAAGACAGCATGACCTTAGGTCAGGGAAGGGAACCTCATATTCAAAGGAATTGGTACATTGGTATTGTGGGGATAAGGTGAAAGAACATTTATCCCCTCTTCAAAGTGGACATTCTGCACAGTCTGATAACTGCACATTTTTTTTTTTTTTGGTCTAATGGTTAAAGCAGATGTCTGTCTGAGAGGCCACAAGACTGTCTATTCTAATGAACATAAAGTTTAAGCCCAGTCATGTCTTAGCTAGGATGACTTCTCCATACCACAGTATGAAAAGTTCTTCCATCACTTTTTAGCAGATAAATGGAATCTTTTATGGATGTGTCTTTGGTTACTGAGCACAGTAAGCAGTCATCCACCTGTTGTGAAAGAGCTCATTTCCTGGGGACTGGTGGGTCCTTACATCTTGACGGAGCACTTGGGAGAAATCTGAAGGGGCCTCAGTGAACCCTTGAGGCACGAGTGTCCAGGCTTACTGCTAATTGTTCCAAGTTAAGGCAGATGGACATCAGCTGTTGGAATCTATAGAGATACTGCAAAAGGCTGAAAAAGATCCACAACAGTGTTTTGAGCCTGCTGGAATTTATGACAAAATGGTGTTCCAGGTTTGGGACAACTGGGAAGGGGGAAATAACTTTGCTAATAACCCTTGAGTCCTGCTTGTTGTTTAGTTGCTCAGTCTGGTCCAACTCTTTGTAACCCCATGGACTGTAGCTTGCTAGACTTCTCTGTCCATGGGGTTTCCCAGGCAAGCATACTGGCTGCTAAGTCGCTTCAATCATGTCTGACTCTGTGCAACCCCATAGACGGCGGCCCACCAGGCTCCACTGTCCCTGGGATTCTCTAGGCAAGAACACTGGAGTGGGTTGCCATTTCCTTCTCCAATGCTTGAAAGTGAAAAGTGAAAGTGAAGTTGCTCAGTCATGTCCGACTCTTAGCGACCCCATGGGCTGCAGCCTACCAGGCTCCTCCGTCCATGGGATTTTCCAGGCAGGAGTACTGGAGTGGGGTGCCATTGCCTTCTCCAGGGGACTTTCCTGACCTAGGGATTGAACCTGTGTCTCCTGCTTTGCAGGTGAATTCTTTACTGCTGAGCCACCAGAAGCTCCTGAGGGAAGGGATAAATCAGGAGATTGGGACTGACACATACACGCTGGTATATATAAAATAGATAACTAAGAAGGACCTACTATGTAGCTCAGGAAATTCTACTCAGTGCTCTGTAAAGACCTATATGGGAAAAGAATCAAAAGAAGAGTGGCTATATGAACATGTATAACTGATTCACTTTGCTGGACACCTGAAATAACACAGCATTGTAAATCAACTATACTCCCTATAAAAATTAAAAAACAAAAGAAACTTTCCCCTGGGGCTGGAGTGGGGGGAGGCTCTTAAGTTATGGACAAGTCACCATCCTCACCCATTAGGTTTCCAGACTGGCAGGATCTGCATGTTGTGGTGGCTTCTATAGGGCGTGCCTAATTAGCCCTGGGACATTAGGTCTTCTCTTGTGGGTGTGCGGCTTTGTGTGGCTTTAGGCTTCAGAGGATATTGATGTAATTGAGGGAGAGGTTTAGTTATGTGTCTCTGAATCTTTATAAGCTCTGTATTTTTTATTCTTGCAATGTCAATATTAGAAATAACGCACAGAGGATTTCCCTGGTGGTCCAGGATTTCGATTCCTGGTCCAGGAAGATCCCGAATGCCGCAGGGCAACTAAACCCGTGCACTGCAACTACCGAGCTGGAGCTCTAGAGCCTGCGCTCTGCAACAAGAGAAGCCACCGACACTAGAGTAGTCCTAGCTTGCCGCAACTAGAGAAAGCCCGTGCGCAGCAGTGTAGATTTGGTGCAGCCCAAAAGAAAGAAAGAAAGTACCCAGAGATTTTGAGACACCTCAATTAAATTCAGGGACTTTTGTTGGAATTCTTCCTCTCCGTCAAGGACAGATTGTAAGAACATAAAAGATCTGGTTCACGTTGGTCAGGAAATTTTAAGGTGAAGTCCCCATTGGAAACAAAATGTCTTAGCCCTTTTAACTTAGAAAGGAGAGCTCTACCTAAATAGATCGACTGGGGCTACGTCACATAGTGAAAAAAGAATGTTTTTCAGTCAGAAGTCCCCCAGTCATTTGTACTGGTTGAGGTAGAAATTCTCTCTGAACTTTTGTTAGATTCTTCCAGTTAGGAAACCTCTTTTTCACTCTGAGGGAGTTGTCATCCTAAGGGAATGGGGTGAAAACATAGCTCCAGACTGCATGGAGATCAAATCAGTCAATCCTAAAGAAAATCAACCCTGAATATTCATTGGAAGGACTGTTGCTGAAGCTCCATTCCTTTGGCCACCTGATGCAAAGAGCCAGCTCATTGGAAAAGACCCTGATGCTGGGAAAGATTGAAGGCAAAAGGAGAAGGGGGTGGCAGAGGATGAGATGGTTGGATAGCATCACCCACTCAATGGACGTGGATTTGAGTAAACTGGGTGATAGTGAAGGACAGGTGAGCCTGGTATGCTGTAGTCCATGAGATCACGAGGAGTCAGACACGACTTAGTGACTGAACAACATCTCAGGAAAACACGTGAGTCTCAGCACATAGCTTGGCTGTGAGGGACCAAAGGAAGGCCTGCAATCTTGAGAATTCCTGCTGAAGAGGGAACAAGCGGTGTTAGGCAGGTGCATTCAGAGAGAAGGTCTGACAGAGTCACAGAACTGAACAACAATAAGTATCATCGAGAATTTGATAAGGTTTCCCATTAGATTTAATTTTATTTTCCCCTTGGCTGTTTAAGGGGATTACAGATAACAGCTTACCAGAGAATCCCTCGGAATACCGAGGAGACAGATATGGGGGCAAGTTGATTACATTTGAGACATTGGTCCTTGG
This sequence comes from Bison bison bison, assembly GCF_000754665.1. NCBI lineage: Eukaryota > Metazoa > Chordata > Mammalia > Artiodactyla > Bovidae > Bison > Bison bison. The sequence goes on from NW_011494937.1 coordinate 2,476,019, forward strand.
GCCAGCGTTTTGTTGGCGGACCCCTAGGAGGGCATTATTTTAGCTCTCTGGTCTTGGAGCTGTTGTAACTGTAAGACCAACAACTTGGAGAATTTTTGCTTGTAGTCTTACTCTAAGGTCATTTCAAAGTGCTCAGCTGTGGTCATTGGCTCCATCAGCCTGGTGGTCTCCTATCCTCTCTTCTGTATTTTTATCAATCCACTAATCTCAGGAGATAATCTGTGAGCAAACAGGGCCACTAGAGCAGGTTAGGTGACTATCACATGGAACCGAAGCACCATAGGAGGAGGGCTTCCAAGCAAGTGTCTTAAAGTCGGTCAGATTCACCTTTCTTTGTTTTGCATGTTTGAATAACAGACCAGTCAGTAGGGGTAGGGAAGATTCTAGGAACGGTTTATAAAAGGTCTGTTGCTTTTTAAAAATTTTATTTATTTATGGTTGTGTTGGGTCTTCGTTGCTTTGTGCAGGCTTTCACTAGTTGCAGCGAGCAGGGGCTGCTCTATGCGGACTTCTCATTGCAGTGGCTTCCCTTGTTGCGGAGCACAGGCTCTAGGCATATGGGCTTCCGCAGTTGCAGCACACAGGCTTGGTAGTTGCAGCTCGTAGGCTCTAGAGTTCGGGCTCAGAGGTTGTGGTGCACAGGTTAGTTGCTCCACAGCACGTGGAATCTTCCCAGACCAAAGATGGAACCCGTGTTCTTTGCATTGACGGGTGGGTTCTTACCCACTGCCCTATCAGGGAAGTACAGTTGCTGTTTTGCAAGCTTTGTCTGGTTGAGGATTTTTTTTTTTTTGGCTATGCCCCATGGAATGCAGGCTGTTAGTTCGCCAACCAGGGATAGAACCTGAGACCCCTGCAGTGGAAGCTTGGAGACTTAAACCACTGGACCGCCAGGGAAGTCCTGAAACCCTCACTTTCAAGGGCAGTCTTGTCTCAGGGAAACCTTCCCCATGACAGCCATAGTAATTCTAGGTTGTTTTTAGTCATACTTTGCCATTTTTGTAGATATTTACAGCTTCTGAGATTATAGTTCTTGGTCATAAAAATAAGCAGGTGTGCCAATGGGTAGACTCATTAAAGGACATGGTGGGGTCAGAGATGCTCCCATCTCTCTTGGCTGGCCTTTATCTACACAAAGGAAGACAGACAGACATGAATACTGTAACACTGCAGCCATAACCAGTTACTGTGGCCTGGCCAAGAAAAAGGCCCTGTGCACACCATCACTGACTGCCTACGTGGAACCTGGGGCTGGAGAAAGGCTTGAACCAGGAGTAGATCCTACATGGGGACTGTGGGCTGATTCCAAACAAATGGGGAACTGCAGACCAAACCGCCAGCACGTCCCAACAAGGAATCTGGGAACAGAACCAAGGGCCTAGGGTTTCCAGCCAAATGAGGAACTGTAGTCAGAACCACCAGCAGCTCCCAACATGGAACTAGTGATTCCAGACAAATGGGGAACTGGCTGGAAAGCCAGTTAGGTCGGGAGCATGACACAAAGAGAGCAGAGCTCAGAACTGAGAGGAACTTACCCATGGCCTCCAGATCCAGCGAGAAAGACCGTGAACTCAGAAGGGGATTCATGGTACCCCTCCTTGTGTTCCTTGTTATCCCTGAATGTCAGAGGTTCACTTTGGATCCGGTTGCTGCTACCAAATCTCTTGAAAAACAAAATTCACCTGAGTAAATTCTAAAGGTCTAATTGGCTTTATTGAAGGATTCATGAATCAGGCAACATCTTGTCTAACAAGTAGAGGGGAGCCTTAAAGGCCTATAGAAACGGAAAGGTTTTTAAAGGTAGGGCAAGGAAGTCATAAACAGAAAAAAGGATGATTACAATGTCAGAGACTACATTTCTGGAGGAGGCTGACGCTCCATTCAGGCTAGGTAGTAAGCCCCAGTTTAGTGGCATGGCCTAGCATAAATGACTCCATTTTGGACCTGTGGTTTTATTTTTAACAATGGGGATGGGTCTCAGATTGTGGGTTGGAGGCCCAGGGAAGCATCTGCCCACCCTAGGGGTAGAAGTCGAGTGCCCCTGACCCTGAGCCTGCCGCAGGTACAAGCCCCCACCGAGCGAGTGTAACCCAGCCCTGGATGATCCGACACCAGACTACATGAACCTGCTCGGCATGATCTTCAGCATGTGCGGCCTCATGCTCAAGGTGGGCAGGGCTCGGGTGATGCTAAGTGGAGAAAGCCAGAGCTGTCGTGAAGCCAGAGGTCCGGGTCAGGATGGGCACATTGGATGTTGGTCTGAGGCTTTAAGGCAACTTGGTGAGGTCCTTAGGGTGATGGGGGATGTCAAGGGCTAGGCTTCTTAGGCCTGAGGGGACATGGTGGGGTCAGAGATGCAGTTCAGGGAGTAGGACCAGAACTTGGGTACCTGAGGTTAGCTTTGGGAGGCTGAGACTGAGGGACTCCTGGGGATCAAGGCTGGAGCTGCAACAGGTGAAACTGGGATTAGAACCGGTGGGAGAATGGCTCATTGGGGTGCCTCTCACTGACCTAACCCATCTGTCCACCCACCTCTTCCAGCTGAAGTGGTGTGCTTGGGTCGCTGTCTACTGCTCCTTCATCAGCTTTGCCAACTCCCGGAGCTCTGAGGATACGAAGCAGATGATGAGTAGCTTCATGTGAGGCTGGGTCTGGGGAGGGAGGGACTCCTGGGGGAGGGGTGGGAGCCCCCCCCGCCTCTCCATCCTGGACTGACACCTCTCTCCCATCTCAGGCTGTCCATCTCTGCCGTGGTGATGTCATATCTGCAGAACCCTCAGCCCATGACGCCCCCCTGGTGATGTCAGCCTAGAGGGGTCACGTCCTGGGCCTCTCTAGCCACCTTGCCCTAGGCCTCACCTGTGGCTGCTCAGCCTCC
>NW_011494937.1:2478996-2484713 GCF_000754665.1 Bison bison bison
GCCGTCAGCTGCGGTGCTGGGCTTCCCTTGGCGAGGCAGTCTCTGGGTCTGCAGCTGGACAGAGGGAACCTGGCCCTGACCCTGGGATCTCACGGCTGCTGGAGCAGAGAGAGGAATCCCCTGGGCCTAACCTCCGACCCCCACCTTTTCCTGCCCTGCCTGCTCCCAGGGGAGACGCTATCCATGTTTCTAGGTGTACCCACTCATTTTCTTGTTGAAACCCGTTAATAAAGTTTTGCATTCTGGCTGTTCTCTGCGACCCCTCTCTCCTGTGCATGGGGGCTGTTTGTACTAATAGAGGGAAGGGCTCCACCTTCCCACTCAGTCAGGTCTGGGGTGGGGCCCCAGTCTGGAGCCTTTTGGTTAGTTCATTTGCTTATTTCGCAAGACTCAAGCCTTAAGCCAGCTGCCAGAGGCTAAACAGTGATCTCTGCCCTCTGACAACTCAGAAGATAGCTCTGCTGATCTAAGGAATCTGGGCTTTGGTTTTCTCAGAAGAGTGAGGGTAATGTCAGCACATCGGATGGACTGGTAGGGACTGGGGAAGGTAGGAAGTTCTCCCCTACCTGTCAGGTTCTCACTGCTCACAGGAGGACACTGATATCTCTTGAACAAGGCTGGAGGTCTCCCGTCTCCAGCACTGTAAGGGTAATTCCTTTATTTAACGTCTCAATCCATAGGACAAAACAGAGCCCCCATTAACCTCAGCTCCTAGCCAGCCTAGGTCCTTTGCAAACCATAGCCCTGAAGGTCGATGGAATACCCTAGAATCCTAGGCAATACTCTACCTCCAAGGCAAACAGCATCCGCGGGAAAATCTGAGACTTATGCGCCGGTGGTGGTGGTGGTGGGGGGCACACTATAGGGCACTCCGGTCACATAGAGGCCACAAGACGCTAAAGGCTCCACTGGCCAAAGCAGCACCCTGAGGGTGTGACGCCCCAGTGCCTTCTTTCGCTCCTAGAGCCCCCAGCTGTACCCAGAGCTACCGCATTGGTCTCGTGATGGACGTGGTCACGCCTCGGGCACGCCCCCGCCTGTGCCCATTGGCCAAGTCGTGTTCTGGAGGCGGAGCATTTACTCGGCCTCAGCCTGGCCGGGGAACCCCGGTAGGTGGAGGCGGTGGCGGCGGCGGCTGCAGAGCCATGGTTGGTGACGCGCGGCCTTCAGGGGTTCGCGCTGGCGGCTGCCGGGGCGCGGTAGGATCCCGGACGAGCTCCCGCGCGCTGCGGCCACCGCTCCCGCCTCTCTCCTCCCTCTTCGTGTTGTTCCTAGCGGCGCCCTGCGCTTGGGCGGCGGGATACAAGGTGAGCGCGGCCCGCTAGCGGAAATGTACAAGAGCCATAGTGAAGCCTCCAGTAGAGTCGGAGGTGTGTGCGTGGGTCTGTTTTGTGGGTGCCCAGTGAATGGTTGCTAATATGACAGTGTGATCTGGTTCATGCTTTGTGTTACTGAGAAGACTGGCTGTGTTAGTCTGAGAATGGGGCTGTCTGTGTCTGTCTCTTGCTTCTGTGGATTGGCTTACCTGGACTTGGCAAGCATTTACACGAGCGGGCTGTGTGGTGGGGACTGGTTGAGAGTTGGGAGTCAGCTGCCTGAAGTTTTAACCTGACTTCTCCACTTGTGACCTTGGCCAAGTCACTTCACTTCTCTGATCCTCTGTATTCTCATCTGAAAACTGGAGATAATGTTGCCCTCAGGTCCCAGGGTGGCTGCTTGGTATTAACAAATGCTTAATAAACATGAGCTACTACTAGTGTTTTCCGAGGGCATGAACGAGAGGTGCTCTGAGAAGTTCTGTCAGTTGGGGAGTACATCTATGACACAACTATGTGTGTCCTTCTTAGGGGAGCCGATCCCCACCTGTCACTTGCTTCTAGATCAAGACTTACCTTATATCCTCCCAACCCCCAACTGCAGCCTGCCTCTTAACCTTGGGGTTACTGACAGAGTGAGTGTGTGTTTGGGGTCCCTGTGCAGACATGCCCGAAGGTGAAGCCGGACATGCTGAATGTACACCTGGTGCCTCACACACATGATGATGTAGGCTGGCTCAAGACGGTGGACCAGTACTTCTATGGCAGTGAGTAGAGGAGGGTGGGGAGTGACCCCTGGGACTCCCATGGTCCCGCGGAGCCCTTAAAATTCCTTTTCAGGCCTGGACAATCAGGGTGGGGGCAACGCCCAGCTTGGGCTCCTGTGTCTAAGAATGTTTCCCTTGGCTTGCTGATTTCTGATTGCCTGACCCCTGTGCCCACAGTCTACAATAACATCCAGCCGGCGGGTGTACAGTACATCCTAGACTCTGTCATCTCTTCCTTGCTGGCGAATCCCACCCGCCGCTTCATCTATGTGGAAATCGCCTTCTTCTCGCGTTGGTGGCGCCAGCAGACAAATGCAACACAGAAAATCGTGAGGGAACTGGTGCGCCAGGGTGAGCCTCCCTTCAGGAAGTGAAAAGAGGAAGCCAAGCCCAGCTTCTATCTCTAGCACCCTGGCTTCTGAGATTTTATCATGCCATTTGCAGCCTTTATGTGGCTGCCGTTGCTGCTGCTGCTAAGTCGCTTCAATCGTGTCCGACTCTGTGTGACCCCATAGACAGCAGCCCACGAGGCTCCCCCATCCCTGGGATTCTCCAGGCAAGAACACTGGAGTGGATTGTGTTCCATAGCTCTCTTACACTGGCCTGAGAGTGACCCCTGACCCTTCTCCTCTCAGGCCTGGTCGTTTAGGCAGGTCTTCTCGTCCCTGGCATCACCAACCCTGGCGCCACTCCTGGCCCTGACAACTGACTTGGACTTTGCCCCTCCCGGCACAGGACGCCTAGAGTTTGCCAACGGTGGCTGGGTGATGAACGATGAGGCGACCACCCACTACGGAGCCATCATCGACCAGATGACACTCGGACTGCGCTTCCTGGAGGAGACGTTCGGCAGCGACGGGCGCCCCCGTGTGGCCTGGCACATCGACCCATTCGGCCACTCTCGGGAGCAAGCTTCACTGTTCGCGCAGGTTTTCAGATCTCTTGGGCCCGCCCCTTCATTCCTTCTGACTCCTCCTCTGTCATCCAAGCCCCGCCCTTTTCTGCAAGTTCACCCGAACCGAACCAGGCCCTACCCCTGGCCCTCTCGCCACTTAAGACCCTGCCTCTTGGGTGACCTGTGAATCCCATTCTTTTTGCTCTGGCCTTGGCTCTGCTCTGTCCTAGCCTAGGTTGACCCTCATCACCTATTCCCATACACCCCGGCCTCCCTTGTCCAGCTGAGTCTTCCCCCTCCCCTGATTCCATCCAGTTTGCTCTGATCCTGGCTCTTGGCCAAGCTGGGTGGCTGGTTAGGGCCTGCGGTTTTTCAGCCAGCTTCGTTACCTGTGCCATGACCATCCCCCTTCCCTTGCTAGGCTGCGGAAAGGGGAAGGCCTCCTAGAGCTGGGGAAGGTGGAGGTGGGTTGTAGCGTTGGACTTGCTCCCTCCCGGCGCTTCCGCAGGGCTTCTGACCTTCCTCAGCCTTTGAAATGAACTGGAGGGCCTCGCTGGTCTTTGACTTGGTTTTTCTCCCTGTGCGTGAGAGGTTGGTGGTTGGTGATGAGAGGACCGGTCCCTTATGCATCCTGCCCTCTCTTGTTCTCCCATCCCACTCGTCATCCCTCCCCATCTCCAGATGGGTTTTGACGGCTTCTTCTTTGGACGCCTGGATTATCAAGACAAGAAGGTGCGGAAAAAGACGCTGCAGATGGAGCAGGTGTGGCGGGCCAGCACCAGCCTGAAACCTCCCACTGCTGACCTCTTCACCAGTAAGGTGGTAGAGTGGAAAGAGGGCCGCCCCCGTGCTCAGAAGGGCCCTGGGCTTGGTTTATGGTCTGCTATCATTGTCTTGAAATTCCTAGTAGTTTATGAACAGGGGCCCACCATTTGCAGTTTGCACTGGGCCTGGCAAATTCTGAAATCCATCCCCGGTGAGGCCTGGCAGGTCTAGGGGCCGTGACTACCCCCTGAACCTAATGTGGTCCGCAGGTGTGCTCCCCAATATGTACAACCCGCCGGAAGGTCTGTGCTGGGACATGCTGTGTGCCGACAAGCCGGTTGTGGAGGACACGCGCAGCCCAGAGTACAACGCAAAGGAGCTGGTCCGTTACTTCCTGAAGTTGGCCACTGACCAGGTAACCGGGTGTCCAGAACCTATGCCTCCAGTGTACACGCGCTGGGCCCTTCCATCGGCCCAGACAATCCCTAGCACTTCCTCACCTTCACTGGGGGAAGGTAAAATTCCATTCACCATCACCATACCCTGCTCCTGGATTTGTGTGCATTTCTGATTAGAAAGGTGGAGCCCTTCGCCAGAGCACATCCCCACCATGTTTGCTAGACAGCATGGCACAGGACCTCAGTACCCATGTCTGGGTGGTAGGCCCAAGAGAATTCCTCAACCGCTTGTGGCTCTTTTTCTGTGTGTCCCTCTGCTCCCATGTGACACACTTCCACCCCTACCCCCCATGCCTCTGTGCACTCACATTCTTTTTATTTAAAAAAAATAATTTTATTCATTTGTTTTTGGCTGTACTGGGTCTTTGTTGCTATGCGGACATTTTTCTAGTTTGGGCAAGTGGGGGCTACTCTCTAGTTGTGATACTTGGGCTTCTCATTACGGTGGCTTCTTTTGTTGTGGAGCATGGGCTCTAAGGCTCTTGGGCTTCAGTAGTTGCACCTCCCAGGCTGTAGAGCACAGGCTCGAGAGCGTGGTGCAGGGCTTAGTTGCTCTGAGGCATGTGGGATCTTCCCAGATCAGGGATCGAACCCATGTCTCCTGCATTGGCAGACAGAGTCTTTACCACTGAGCCACCAGGGAAGCCCTGTGCACTCACATTCTTGACCACATATATACCAAGACACAGCTGTCCACAGGGGTGGGCCAGGACACCCTAGCCTTAGGATACCCCCATCTTGCCTGCAGGGTAAGCTCTACCGCACCAAACACACTGTGATGACCATGGGCTCAGACTTCCAGTACGAGAATGCCAACACGTGGTTCAAAAATCTTGACAAGCTCATCCAGTTGGTCAATGCCCAGGTGAGTGTGCCTGCCCCGTGGGCACTTGTATTTGTATCCCAGGGCTTTGGGTCACATACATTATCTATAGGTGCTACCTTAGTTTTCTATACTTTAATAAGCTACCACAAACTTAGTGGCTTAAAACAATAGCAAGGATATTACCTTACAGTTCTGTAGGTCACAAGTCTGACATGGGTCTCACTGGGCTAAAATCAAGATGTTAGCAGGGCTGTGTTCTTCTGGAAGCTCTAGGGGAAAGTCTCCTTGCCTCATCCAGCTTCTAGAGGCCGTCCACATTCCTTGGTTCATGGCATCCTCCATCTTCAAAGCCAGCAAGGTAGCAGCTGTCTGACCCTGCCTCTGTTATCATATCTCTTTTTTTCTCACTCTCACTTCTTTATCCTCCCTCTTCCACTTGAAGATAACTTTGTGATTACATTGGGCCCACTAGATAATCCAGGATAATGTTTTAAAGTCAGCTGATTAACAGCCTTAATTCTGCAGTTTTAATTCCCTTTTACCATGTAACCTAACAGTCACAGGTTCTGGGGAGCGGGACATGGACATCTTTGGGTGGCCATTATTCTGCCTACCAAGGAGGTGTTGTCGTGGCCCCTGTAAATGGCCTGTGGCAGTGTCAGCAGGCAGTCCCTCTGCCATTAGCACAGA
>NW_011494937.1:2484813-2492782 GCF_000754665.1 Bison bison bison
CATTAGCACAGAACCTCATCTCCCCTCTCCCATCACTTCCATCCCCAGAATTGTCTACTGGCACCATCTTTAACGTCCTCACTTTTCACCACCTGCTGCACTGCTGTTTCACCAAAAACAGTTCTCAGCTATGTCACCAAAGGCCTTCCAGATGATATTTCCCAGTCGTCCCCAAGCCCCTGGTCTCTGAGGACCTTTCAACACCGTGACCACTTCCTCCTGCAAATACCTATGTTCCTGGGCTACTAGGAATTCATACTGTCATACTTGGTTTTTCTCCTGCTTTCTCGTTCACACACTACATTTTACTGGAGATGAAGTTCAAAGCCTGGCTTTGCCACTTACTGACTCTGTGACCTTGAGGAATGTTTTTCAGCACTCAGTGCCTCAATTTTCTTATCTAGGAAATAGGCACAGTGGTGGGTCCCACCTGATAGGGCTATTTTCTTTTTAAAAATTTTTATTGCAGTAGGGTTGATTTATAATGTTGTGTTAATTTCATGTGTACAGCAAAGTGAATCAGTTTTACATATACATATATCCACATTTTAAAATTTTTTTATTTTTGAGGCAAGGAATACAACCTTATTCAGAAATCCGTCTGAGTAAGAAGATGGCAGACTAATGTCTCAAAATAACCTTCTTGTCGAGGGCTGGATGCCAGTTTCTTTTATAGAGTCAGAGAGAGAAGCAATAAGGAACTAACGTCAAAGGCATAATAGAGAGGGAGTAGCAGTATATCCACTCTGTTTTAGATTCTTTTCCCATATAGGTCATTACAGAGTATTGAGTAGAGTTCCCTGTGCTATACAGTAGGTCCTTATTAGTTATCTATTTTACATATAGTAGTTACGATAAGCCTATTGATGAAAGTTTAATGAGCTTGCATAGACCAGTAGAACAGCTCCAGGTAAATAAAAAATGTTAGTATTGTTTATTATTATTACTTGGGGCTGAAAAACTTCTGTTTCTTCTTTAAGACACCAGTTGCGATGTCTTTTTCTCCAGGAAGCCTTCACTAGGCCCTAGGTGGAAAGCTTGCTTTTTCCTCTGGGCTCACAGGAGTGCCCACAAATATCTGTGATGTTACATCTAGACTGAATGTAGTCAACTGACCAATCTCTCTCCTCTGCACTTGGCTATGAATTCCATGAAGGCAGGGCTGGCCGCTGGTTATAGATTGTGTCCACAATCCTGAGCATATTAAGGAATTGTTTGTTGAGTGAACATTGGGTGTAAATGTGTATATGAGTATTTGTTCAGTGATGTATTAATAGAAATGTGTTTGCATATAAAGTCATGAAGTCCTATGCATTTCCCTCATTCACTCAAATGTTTATTTTTAAAATTGAAGTGTAGTTGATTTACAGGGCTTCCCAGGTGGCAGGCTAGTGGTAAAGAATCCACCTGCCAATGCAGCAGACATAAGGGACACAGGTTCTATGTCTGGGTCAGGAAGATCCCTTGAAGGAGAGCATGGCAACCCACTCTAGTATTCTTGCTCAGAGAATCCCATGGACAGAGGAGCCTGGTGGGCTACAGTCCATAGGATCAGAAAGAGTTGGACATGACTGAAGTGACTTAGCAAGCACGTAGCTGATTTACAATATTAATATTGTGTTAGCTTCAAGTATACACCAAAATGATTCAGTTATATCTATATATTATTTCAGATTATTTTCTACTATAGGTTATTATAAGACACTAAATACAGTAAATCCTTGTTGCTTATCTATTGTATGTATAGTTTGTATCTGATAATCCCATACTCCTAGTTTATCCCTTCCCCCCTTCCTTTCCTGTTAGGTAAACATAAATTTGTTTTCTATACCTGTGAGGCTGTTTTCTACATAGATTCCCTTGTATTATTTTTTAGATTCCACATATAAGTGATATCATATGGTATCTGTCTTTCTCTGACTTACCTAAGTATAATGTTCTCCAGGTCATTCAAGTGTTTACTGAGCACCTACTGGGTACAAGGCACTGGGGACACAACTTGAGCAGAACAAACATCCTTTAATTCATGGAGGTCACCTTGTTCCTCTGCCTCCCTCAGTTGAAAGTGAGCCTTCATTCATTGTAACAGTTGTGTCATTTGGCAATAATCTTACAGTGCTGAGAAATTATTATTCCTGCCCTAGAATGTCATATTTCATTTCTCCATGCAAGTTTTAAGTAATAAAATTGGAATATTGAAAGTTTGGTAAAATCTCAGGTTTATTCTTGCATCCCTCAATTTCTCTCCAGGCCAGGCTGGTAATTAGCTTGGGCCAATGTTCATTTTCACACTTAGCCGTTGGTTTGTACTTAAACTGTGTATTTAAAAAAAGAGAGAAACTTTGAACCAACCGGGTGCATGAATGTGTGTGCCTGTGTTTGTGTTCATGTGCACACCTGTGGGCCCGCCCGGGAAGGGCTCCCGAGGGCTCACATAGGCACACCTCCCCTCAGCAACGGGCCAACGGGATCCGCGTCAATGTTCTCTACTCTACTCCGGCCTGTTACCTCTGGGAGCTGAACAAGGCCAACCTCAGCTGGTATTTGGGGGGACTGGGGAGCCTCGGGGGGTTGGCATGCCCTGTGGGTCGTGGCCCTGCCCCCAATGTCTCTGCTGCTGCAGGTCAGTGAAAAAGGATGACTTCTTCCCCTATGCTGATGGCCCCTACATGTTCTGGACCGGTTACTTTTCCAGCCGGCCTGCCCTCAAACGCTACGAGCGTCTCAGCTACAATTTCCTGCAGGTAGGTGGACGCCAGGCTCCAGGGGCTGGCCCAGGGGTCCTGACAGGACTGGTGCCCCAACATACCACCTGCTCCACAGGTGTGCAACCAGCTGGAGGCGCTGGCGGGTCCGGCAGCCAACGTGGGACCCTATGGCTCCGGGGACAGTGCACCCCTCAGTAGGTGTCGGCGGGCGAGGGGACAGCGGGGTGGGACTGAAGCTGGACTCCAGACTTCTACTGTCCCTTTCTTAAAGCCTTTAAGAACCCAGCCTGCCAGACTTTTCGCATGTCCTTGGGGTCTGGGCCGAGAGTCCTGCGGAGACCTCACTTAGGCTCACCGTCTGGCTACAGATGAGGCGATGGCCGTGCTCCAGCACCATGATGCAGTCAGTGGTACCTCCCGGCAGCACGTGGCTAACGACTATGCCCGCCAACTTTCAGAAGGCTGGAGGCCTTGCGAGGTGTGAGGGTGGGGCCTGGGGGAGGCGGAGACAGGAAGGGACTGGACCTGGACAAGGGGGCCGGGAGGGTGGGGGGGGCGGGGGTGGGGGTCGGACTTAGGAAGGGGCGTGGTCGAAAAACAGGCCTCCAGAAGGGCTCGTGGGGCGGGGCTTGTGAAAGGAGGGACGGAGAGAGGCAGGGGCGGGGCTGAGAGCGGGATCGCGAGGAGACCGGCAGGGGCGTCCAGAGTGGAACTTTTGCTTTACACGCCTCCCCAGGTTCTCATGAGCAATGCACTGGCGCATCTCAGCGGCTTAAAGGAGGACTTCGCCTTTTGTCGCAAGCTCAACATCAGCATTTGTCCACTCACCCAGACAGCAGAGAGAGTGAGCCGGCCTGGAGCGGGAGAGGCGGGGCTGGGGGCAGGTCCCGTGGGTGGTGGGTGGAACGAGAACCAGAGAAACCTCTGGGCCCAGTGAAAAGGAGGAGGGGCTGATGGGCTCAGCTGGTTACTGAGCACTCTGGGGCAAGATATTTGAGGGCTCAGTGAAGCTGGGGCAGGACGGGGACCAATGCACCACTTGGAGGCTTGACTCACCCAGGGACGTTGCTGCATACGTGGGTGGGTTTGCAGAAGGCCTGTTGTGACCTGTGTCGGCTCTGACCATCCCACCCCAGTTCCAGGTGATCGTTTATAACCCCCTGGGGCGGAAAGTGGACTGGATGGTGCGGCTGCCTGTCAGCAAACACGTTTACCTCGTGAGGGACCCCGGTGGCAAAATTGTGCCCAGCGATGTGAGCCCATTTCCACAAATATTCCTCCCTGTATAGCATACTTGATGAATACCTACCCCCTTGGAAACCTCCCCCCATGGGCATTTCCCCTAAGATTATCTCCTCTACGGATGTCTTCTCCCATGGACCCCTCCCTTTCTTGGATATCTCCTCCTTCATGAATATTATCTGCCCATTACTGTCTCTTCCTCTAAATATTTTTCCCCTCTGCTCCTTTAAATCATACCCCCTTGGGAACATTCCTGCCCCTCGCCTATGAGTATCTCCCCCTTGTTAATATCTCCCTGTGAAAAAATTTCCTGTTTATGAATATTCTCCTCATCCTGAGGACCTCTCCCTCCTAACCACTTCCTCCCCCCAGAATCTGTTTTTCCCTCCTTCCCCTGTCTCAAGAGTCTCTTCCCACGCTTAACTCCCTCACTTCTCCCACTTCCTACAGTAGGTCCACCCTTCTGGTAGATTTCCCACCTTCTGAATCTTGGAATCTGTTTCTCTTTTTTTGGCCATGCAGCTGGCAAGATCTTAGTTCCCCCACCAGGGATCAAACTTGTGTCCCCTGCAGTGGATGTGGAGTCTCACCACTGGACTGCCAGGGAATTCCCTCTTTGCCATCTTTAACTCAGCATTTCTGACACTCCCACCCTCTCTGCCCAACACCTAAATTTCTTTTCCCCATCTGGCAGGTGTGACTCCTTGCCCTCCTCAAGTTTGACCCCTTCCTGTTTGTGTGGTGTGGCTTCATGCATGTCCTCCCAGCTTCTTGACTTGGTTTCTTCCTCCCTTACCTGAGGTGGTGACCATTCCCAGTTCAGACAGTCAGGAGCTGCTTTTCTCAGCCTTAGTGCCTGCCGTGGGCTTCAGCATCTACTCAGTCTCCCAGATGCCTAACCAAAGACCCCAGAAGTCCTGGTCCCGTGACTTGGTCATCCAGAATGAGGTGAGACCCTACTCAGACCCCCTTCCATTTCTGGGTGATAGTTTTGAGATGTGGCAGTAAGCCACATGGACTGTGGGTGAGTGGGCGTGAAGTTTATGGTCTTGTGTCATCAGTCCTCCACTGTATGTTCTCAGTGTCCTCTCTTGGGGCTCTTATGTCACCCTTGGGTGACACTTGATAGAAATGTCAGAGCTGATGGAGGTATGGGTTTGCAAATTCAGTGAGGTGTGTCAGAGACGTGGAGGAGGTAGCTGTGTGGTCATTTGGGGTAAGAGAGATCCAGTCAGGCAGGGAGCACCCTCAGGTGGAAGGGTGTTGGGTGTTCAGAGAACACTCATTGTGTCGGAAGCCAGGTATTGGGGATGGGGGCAGGTGACAAGTCAGATCGTGTGGGCCTTAAGGGCCAGCAGAGGGGAGGACTCTTTTACTATGAAGGAATCACAGGAGAAACGGTTGCATTAAGGCTGTTGTGGGTCCTAGCATTAGCCTTTGTGGGTCCCTCCTTCCATAGAAAAATGCTAAAAATTATATTTCATGATAGTATGGATATGAATATGAATAGTAACCATGCAGACTTTGACCTGATGTATTCATTATTACTTCATTCAAGTTTTCTTCTGATCCTAAAAGAAATGGAGATTTATACATTTCTATGGGCCCTAAAAATCTTGGGTCCTGGCCTTGTGGTTCCTCTTTCAGTTGCACAAGCAGCCTGGGTCCCAAGCAGATGGAGAAGGAAAGGCCATGGAAGTGGGGAGAAGTGGTCAGATTGAGGATAAGGTAGAAAATGGAGCTGTTAGATTTGCTACCAGTGATGCACAATGAGAGAGAGAGAGGAGGGAAGGGTGGGTGGACCTTATTTTCCCCACCAGGGATTGAACACTCTCCTACCATGCAAGCTGTGAGTCTAAATCACCCGTCTGCCAGGGAATTCCCACTTTGCAGTCTTTAATTCAGCATTTCAGACATGCAATCCTTCCTGCCCAACACCAGTGTTTGCTCCTGAGCCCTGGGAAGAGCCATTGGTTGAAGTGATGGTCATTAATGTCTGTCCACCCTTTTCTCCCCAGTACCTCCGGGCTAGGTTTGACCCTAACACAGGGCTCTTGATGGAGTTGGAGAACCTGGAGCAGAATCTCTTGCTGCCTGTTCGCCAAGCCTTCTACTGGTGAGAGAGGACCACCAGGTCAGGGGGTGGGGTGTGTGAACAGAGCTGAGGTCCCTTGTCTGACTCTCACCTGCCCTGGCCCTAGGTACAACGCCAGTACAGGTAACAACCTAAGCTCCCAGGCCTCCGGTGCCTACATCTTCAGACCCAACCAGAACAAACCACTGTTCGTGAGCCACTGGGCTCAGACCCACCTTGTGAAGGTCAGGGGGCTGAGAGTGGGCACTTGGGGACAGGGCGTGCAGGCTGGGGTGCATGTGGAGGGTGATGTGCCTTGTGAGGGGTGGTGGGGAGAATTTACATCTCCAATAGATAAGAAGGCTAAGACCAGAGGGGAATACTTGAGGATTTTCACACAGGGTTGATAATCACAGCTGGTTGTATGACAGTTACACATGGAGGCCCATAGAAAGGCATTTCACATCTGTCGTGGGGATCAGGAGTGTACTTACCTTTGAAATTGGTGGTAGGCTGTTCCCATTTGGCCCCTGAATGCACAGAGTCAGGTGTAACTGCCTGAAAATTTCATTAGGGATCTGCGATAGGAAGGGATTTTATCTAGGGTGATTTGAGGGTTCACACTTGGATAAGGTTTGGGTGATTCTCACCTAGAATGGATATCTGAGGGTGCATCTGGTTGGAATCAGGGGCTCATGCTTGCAGGTTTCCTGAGGCCTCTCACTGATGTTTCCTCTTAGGGAGGGAGTGGGGCAGGTAATGGCAAGTCTCACATGAGTGAATACCTGCATACCTGGGTCACTGTGTTAGGATACAGTTTCGCCTGTTGTAACAGAGTTACTCAAATAACCATGCCTAAAACAAGATGGAAGTTTCTTTTCATCTAATAGAAAGTTTAGGCAGGTGGAATGATCCAATAATCATCTAGGTCCCTTCTATCTTATTTTTTATTATTTTGGCTGAGTTGCACATGGCATGTGGGATATTAGTTCCCCAACCAGAGATTGAACCTGTGCCCCCTGCAGTGGAAGTGCAGAGTCTTAACCTCTGAACTTCCAGCAAAGTCCTCCTTTCTAACTTATTGCTCTGCCTTCTGTACATTCACCTTCCACTTCATGGCCCAAGATGGCTGCTCAAGCTCCAACCATCACATTTACATTTGAGCCAGTGGAGGAGAGGAAGGGGCAAGGAACTTTGTTCATAACACTTTGATCAGTTTCCAGTAGGCAAACATGGTCACACAGCTACTGCAAGCCTCAGGGAAGACTGAAAAATACAGTCTATTCCAGGAAGCCATGTGCAAAGCTAGAATCCTATTCTAAGGAGGGGAGATAGGTAATGGTGGGCTTCCCAGGTGGCACTAGTGGTAAAGAACCCACCTGCTAATGCCGGAAACATAAGAGATGTGGGTTCGATCCCTGGGTTGGGAAGATCCCCCGGAGGAGGGCATGGCTACCCACTCCAAGTATTCTTGCCTAGAGAATCCCATGGACAGAGGAGCCTAGTGGGCTATAGGCCATAGGGTTGCAGAGAGTTTATATACAACTGAAACGACTTAGCACACATGCACGGGCAGCAAGAATGTATGCCACACTCAAAAAAACTTACATGGCAATGACTGAGGTATAAAGTCATTTGATGTTTGATGACTAGGCATCAAACCTAGGCAGGTAGGGAAGGTGGGCTGGGCTCCGAAGCTATTAGTGGGGTTGACCCTGACGTAGGCCTTTGTGATCTTCACAGCTGGGGTGGACATTTGCAGGGCTCACCTTTGCTCAGGTGCACGCTTACACCTGCCCCCACTCCCGTGTGCCCACAGGCGTCCTTGGTGCAGGAAGTACACCAGAACTTCTCAGCCTGGTGTTCCCAGGTGGTTCGCCTGTATCCCAGACAACGGCACCTGGAGCTAGAGTGGACAGTGGGGCCAATACCTGTGGGGTGAGCG
>NW_011494937.1:2492882-2494905 GCF_000754665.1 Bison bison bison
ATCCCATTGGGTATAGAGACGGCTGGGGGAAGGAGGTCGTCAGTCGCTTTGACACTGCATTGGCGACACGCGGACTCTTCTACACTGACAGCAATGGCCGGGAGATCCTGGAGAGGAGGTGGAGAGACTGGGGGCACCGAGGGGGGGTCTGTGGTGTGCTGGGGCCCAGGGCAGTGAGGGGGCATCTGCTGATCCTAATGACTGTGGGAGGGAGAGGATGAAGGAGGAGTGGGTGATGGGGGGAAGGGAGCCAGACTCCAAGCCTGATCAAATCCTAACCCCACCCCAGGCGGAATTATAGACCTACCTGGAAGCTGAACCAGACTGAACCCGTGGCTGGAAATTACTATCCAGTCAACAGCCGCATTTACATCACGGTACCCATCCCCCACCCTGCTCCCCACCTTTTCCTGACACCCCTTTACAGAGTGGACTTCACCTGTTCTTGACATCTCCCAACTGTCCTCAGCAGTCTCCACCATCCCTGTGGGGCCTGCCTGGGAGCCGGGGCTGGCCAGCAGTGCAGCCCCTCACTCACCCTTTACCCCTCAGGATGGGAACATGCAGCTGACTGTGCTCACTGACCGGTCCCAGGGGGGCAGTAGCCTGAGAGATGGCTCCTTGGAACTCATGGTTAGTGGTCTGAGCCCCCATCTAAGTCAGGGTCCTTCCACCAGTTCCCTTCCTGCCCTCTACAGGACCTTGAAGCCAGTTTCTTTTGCTAGGTGCACCCCTCTGTTTGTGGTCCCCGCTAAGCTGAACCCTCCATTCCTCTGTGAGACATTCACTCCGTGCTTTTATCCAATCCCTACCCAAACTTCCGCTCCAGGCCCTGATTTACCCTATGCACGCCCGCATTAGATCCTTACCGCCGTCTGCCCTAGCCCGTTGTTAGGTCGGATCCCCACGTTTACTGGGGATCCCTTACGTTCCCTTCGTCGTCACCCGTTTCCCCCAATATTCTTTTTTTTTCCCTTGAAATCCCCACGTACTTTCACCCAGTTTCCGGCCCAGAAATTGGCTACAGGAACCCTCACTCTTGGCCACTCTCCCCGCAGGTGCACCGAAGGCTGCTGAAGGACGATGCACGCGGAGTTGGGGAGCCGCTGAACAAGGAGGGGTCGGGGCTTTGGGTGCGAGGACGTCACCTCGTGCTGTTGGATAAGAAGGAGACTGCGGCCGCCAGGCACCGGTTACAGGCGGAGATGGAGGTCCTGGCCCCGCAGGTGGTGCTGGCTCAAGGTGGCGGCGCGCGGTATCGCCTCGAGAGAGCCCCACGCACGCAGGTGAGGAGGCGCGGCAGAAAGAGGACCTTAAGAACGCCTGCGGAGGGAGGGGCGGAGTTGAGGGCGGGTTTTCCTAGGTTTAACTGAGACCCACCTCACCTGCTCCTACTCGTCCTGGGGTAAGCGAATCCCGTTCGCTTAGCTCAGCGTAGTCTCGGTCCAACCCTCTCGCCCACTCAACTTCTCCAACAGCGTCTCTCTCCTGGCTTCATCCCAATCCTAACTCTGTCAGGGGATGAGAACCGTTCTGCTGCTAACCTGGCACCGCCGGGTCCCCTCATTGGCTCAGTCTTCCCAGTCCTGGCTGAGCCCCGCCTCCTGAGCACGGCCAAGGCCCGCCCCTCCGCGCTGAATCTCCGCCTCCTGAAGCCTCTCAGCCCCGCCCCTCCCGGCTCAGCCCCGCCCCTCCCGGCTCAGCCCCGCCCCTCCCGGCTCAGCCCCGCCCTGCTCTTTCCCTCAGTTCTCTGGGCTCCGCCGCGAGCTGCCACCCTCGGTACGTCTGCTCACATTGGCCCGCTGGGGCCCGGAGACACTGCTGCTGCGCTTAGAGCACCAGTTCGCCGTAGGGGAGGACTCGGGCCGGAACTTGAGCTCCCCGGTGACCCTGGACTTGACGGTGAGGATAGAGATGGGAAGGAGACTGGGGAGAGGAGGGAGGGGAAACCCCGCTTTGTCCCAACGCATCCGGGCCCCTTCACTGCCCGCAGAACTTGTTTTCCGCCTTCACCATCACCAAC
>NW_011494937.1:2495187-2504096 GCF_000754665.1 Bison bison bison
AGTGCCCAGACACTGGGGAGAGATTTGAGCATCTGGGGGTGGTATCTAGGCTCTGGCAAACAGTTGAAGGGTCTCGGAGTGAGGGCCTGGGGAAAGATTTAAAGCGGTATGTCTGTGTTCAGGGGAGGGCGCACAGAGGATGTTAAGGCGGAGGAAGTCTGCATCCCTCACTTCTCCCCTCCACCTCCCCAGGCCCCACACCCCATCCTTCTCCTTCCCGTCCGGTGTCCGCCACCATCACGCTGCAGCCCATGGAAATCCGTACCTTCTTGGCTTCGGTCCAATGGGAAGAGGACGGCTAGACCCACTGGATACAAGACTACCGGCTCCGAGCCTGAGTTCTCTCTCCGGGGGCGGAGCCAACTCTCCCCCTTGTTGCTCTTACTACCACCAATGAAAGCCATTAAAATGTCACTACCGAGACTCAAGTCAAGGTGTGACTGAGTGTGGGTTTCCTTTTTTTTTTTTTGAGGGCAGTGGAATTTATGACCTAGAAAGGTCAGCAGGGGCTTCCCAGGTGGCACAGTGGTAAGAATCTGTCTGCCAATGCAGGAGACATGGGTTCAATCCTGGGTTGGGAAGATCCCTGGAGTAGGAAATGGTAACCTGCTCTAGTAGTCTTGTCTGGAAAATTCCATGGACAGAGGATCCCGGCTGGGTACAGTCCATGGGGTCGCGAAGATTTGGACATGACTGACTAAACACAAAAACACAAGGTCAGCAAATCCTAGCTGACCCTTGACCCGAGTTCTTTCAGGAAGGCCACTTGCTGGCCTGAATCCTCAGACCATAGTCTACACAGTTCATATCCCACCCCACCCACCACTCCCTCCTCCACTCCTGCTTCACTCTTCCATCCCCTAGGGCTGTGACACATCTGTGTTTTTGTTTATTTTTTATTTTTGCTGCCCCTTGTGCCTTGTGGGGTCTTAGTTCCCAGATCAGGGATTGAACCCCAGGGCCATGGCAGTGAAAGCGCCGAATCCTAACCACTGGACTGCCAAGGAGATCCCTGGCACAGCTGTTCTGAGAAGCCACTGAGGACAGACTTGTATTGGCTTGTCCTGGGCCCAGAAAGCCAGACATACCCTGCAGGCCTCCCAAACTCTACCTTGGCGCCCTGAAGGTGGGGAATCTCAGCGGTCCTGGGGGGGCGGGGTATGAAAGAAGAATCAGAACCAGGTTCCAGAGCTAGGCCTTGGACAGGTGGGCTGGAGATGTGGGCCTCCCAGGAGACAGGCAGAAAGCCTGGCATGCCCTGGTTCTGGTGTTCTGGAATATTCTGGAATCTGTCTCAGAGGAAGGAGACCTGAGGCTTAGAATTGAAAGAAAGTCAGTACAGTTTTGTGTGGGTCCCTTGAAGGCGGTCTGGAGGCTGGGACGGCATTGCCACGCCCACCTGCAGCCCACGTAGAGACCATTGTTTGGATGCTTAGGCCCCTGATTGTCAGATGTGCCTCCAGAAGGTATGTCTACAGCCTCCTTGGGTGGGTAACAGGCATGGACCTGGGCCAGCTTGGAGCCCCTGGGCAGATCACAGATGGGATCTGGGTGCCAGATGCACTTCTTGAAAAGTTTTCTAAGTCTCCCTGTAGAGAGAGAAACCAGAGAGGCCCCAGGAGGGCATCCAAGTCTAATTGCCATACTGCATGCGGTCCAATCACTGGATATACCTTCTCCAGATGGATGTACCTTCTCCAGATGGATGTGCCTTCTCCAGACTTTTTTTTTTTTTTTTTAATTTGGCTTTGCCAGGTCTTAATTGCCACTTGCAGGATCTTTATTATTATTATTTTAAAAATTATTTATTTTTGGCTCTGCTGGGTCTTCATTGCTTTGTGTGGGCTTTCTCTAGCTGAGGCATGAGGACTGCTGTTCGTTTCAGTGTAGGGGCTTCTCTGATGGTGTCTCACGCTGTGGAGCATGGGCTCTACGGCGCGTGGGCTGCAGTAGTTGCAGCAGCGGGCTCAGTAGTTGTGGCACATGTGTTTAGTTGCCCCGTGGCATGTGATATCTTCCTGAACTAGGGATCAAACTCGTGTTCTCTGTACTGGCAGGTGGATTCTTATCCACTGTGCCACCAGGGAAGTCTGTGTAGGATCTTTAGTTGTGGCATGTGAACTCCCAGTTGAGGTATGTGGGATCCAGTTCCCTGACCAAGGATCAAAACTGGGCCTCCTGTGTTGGGAGCACAGAATCCTAGCCATTGGGTCACCAGGGAAGTTCATGTTTCTCAGACTTTTGAATTCTCCTGGATTGAATCCAGGGCCATGACAGTGAAAGCGCCAAGTCCTAATCACTGGACCACCAGGGAATAGCCATCCTCAGAATTTTTAAAGTTTCCTTCCGGGAGAGGAAGAGCTGGCCAGCACAGTCTGGGGGCATGTGCCCCAGGGCAGTCTGCTGTCCTGCATCAGGCCCTATCATAGGAAGCGCCCACCAAAACTGTTGGTAAGTATTCTGCTGGAGGCAGGGATCCATCTGGGCCAGGATGTTTGCCCTAGGAATAGCATTTCGTGTCTGATTATCCATATGCCTTCTAAAAATGTATCCAAATCCAGGGCGACCTGGGTCCAGGGAGACCCATGGAGGTCACCCTGGGTCCTTCCTCAGTCCTGCCTGGAGCCCAATCACTGATGCATTCCTGTAAACCTCTCCAAGGTGTCCTTGGTGGTGGGGACAGGCACAGTCTAGCCAGAGAGGCTCAGGATGGACGTCTGGGCCAGGCTGTGGTTCTTCTGCATGGGTCCTGGTATTGGATCCATGGCACCTGGTGGTGCCTCCTGAAAACATATCCATGTCCCCATTCAAAGAGGCAACAACCTGGGCTTCCCTGGTGGGTCAGTGATAAAAAACCTGCCTGCCAATTCAGGAGACATGGGTTTGATCCCTGATTTAGGAAGATCCCACATGCCGAGGGGCAGTCACAACTACTGAGCCCGTGTGCTGCAACTACTGAAGCCCGAGTGCCTGTGCTCCGCAGCAAGAGAAGCCACTGCAGGGAGAAGCCTGTGCACTGCAACTAGAGAGTAGCCCCTGCTTGCCACACTAGAGAAAAGCCTGCAAGGCAATGAAGACCCAGCATAGCCAAAGAAATGAAAAAAAAAAAAAAAGAAGTAGAGGCAGTGGCCTGCGCTGAACATTCTGGCCCATAGTCATGGGCTCAGGTGCTGTCATTCTTTGGTCTCGGTCATTGAGACCACTTCCTGAAAAGTTTATGTGACCTTTCGTGGAGGTGAGCTCTGGCCTGGGCCAGAGAGGGAGGCCCAAGGGCACAGCAACCCAGCTGCTGTCCAGTGTGGGTCCCTGTTGGCAGAAACCTACCCCTGCAACATTTCTAAGTCCTGATCTAGTGTGAACAGGCTCCAGGCTAGTCAGGGAGTTCTGGGTGGGGGCCTTGGCATGCCAGTGGTTGTGTGTGGGACCTGATCTTAAGAGGTGCCCAGCCAAAATGTGTCTAGTCCTCTCTGGTGGTGTAGACAGGACTGGATGACCAGTGTGTTCTGTGGAGTGGGACCATTGTGCCCTGATCATTGCATCCTTCCATCCTGAGCAAGGGCACGGACCCAGAGAGGCTGGGTGAGGGCACACCAGCCCGTGGTGGTTCTCTGTGGGTGCCAACCTTTAAGATTGCCTTTTGAAAAGATCTCTAAGTCCTCCTCACTAGACTGGGGCCAACCCAGGTGTATAGGAATGCCCATGGCCTGTCTGGGGCCTGGACCAACCAGGGAGGGTGCCCCAGGTCCACCTAAGGACCCACCTGAGGCCTGGTCACTGGAGTGTGTGCATGCTCAGTCGTGTCTGACTCTTTTGTGACCCCGTGGACTGTAGCCCACCAGGCTCCTCTGTCCATGAGACTTCCCAGGCAAGAATATTGGAGTGGATTGCCATTTCCTTTTCCAGGGGATCTTCCCGACCCAGGGATTAAACCCGGGTCTCCTGCATTGTAGGCAGACACTTTACCGTCTGAGCCACCAGGGAAGTCCTGAATGAAGGCCATTGGCTTTGGCTTTGAGGGCTCCCACTTCACTTGCAGATACCTGTGTGGCTCAGTTTCTGGAAGCACTCTCCACAGCCCCCCTCCATTTTTCTAAATCTTCCTCTGGAGGAGACAGCTGATCCTAGCCATCCAGGGAGGCCCCAGGAGGACATTCTGGGCCTAGCCAAGGTCACTGATGGGCCATGTTCATCACATGTGTTTCCAACTCCTCCTCGGGAGATAGGCAGGGACAAGGAGGGCTAGGGACCACCGTGGTGGGTGTCCAGGATTTGGGGGACGTCCTCTGTGGGGTTGGGTTACCAGGGGTGCCCCCCTAAATATTTTTAAGCCCTCTTGAAAGGGGGAGACAGAACTGAGGTGGTCTGGGAGGCCCTGGAGAAAGCTGAGTCACAGCCCTACGTGGGCCCAGGTCATGGGTTGTTATTCAGTCATTTAGTGACCACCTTTTTGTGATCCCATGGACTGCAGCACACCAGGCTCCCCTGTCCTTCACTATCTCCCCAATAGTTTGCTCAGATTCATGTCCATTGAGTCAGTGATGCTATCTACCATTTCATCCTCTGCTGCCTCCTCGGTTTGCCTTCCGTCTTTCCCAGTATCAGGGTCTTTTCCAGTGAATTGGTTCTTTGCATCAGGTGCTCAAAGTACTGGAGCTTCAGCGTTCAGATTTTTCACATCCGTGTATGACTACTGGAAAAACCATAGCTTTGACTATATGGACCTTTGTTGGCAAAGTGATGTCTCTGCTTTCTATTACGCTGTCTAGGTTTGTCATAGCTTTCCTTCCAAGGGGCAAGCGTCTTTGAATTTCATGGCTGCAGTCACTGTCCGCAGTGATTTTGGAGCCCAGGAAAATAAAATCTGTCACTGCTTTCACTTTTTTCCTTTGTATTTGCCCGTGTGGTGAGACCACATGCCATGATCTTAGTTTTTTTAATACGGGGATGCCTCCTCAAAAATTACTAAACCCCCCTTTGGTGGTGATCAGTCTCGGCCGGCTAGGGAGTTCCATGGATGGTGTCCCAGTCCCACCAGGTCACCCTCGGGCTGCTGAGCTAAAGTACACTGTTCCATTAAGACCCAGGAGAGGTGGTATCTGGGGTGCAGGTTTGTCCAGGTTGCGCTGGTTGTCGGGCGCCACCTGGTGGCCACTTTTTTTTATCGTCCCGGGAGCTTGGTTGAAGTGGGATGACTGCCTAGCCCAAGGGCGAGTTCCATGAGGCCACCCGCGGTTATACGAGCCCTCTCTGCCTCCGAACTAGGGCTCCTCTGAGTCTGTCACTGCAGTATAAAGGAGAGGGGCACCTGGGAACTGCATGGGCAGGGTGCCTGGCGCACGGTTGTCCCCATCACCAGCGAGGACCGACTTGAGGCGTTTCAGGTGACCAGGATTTGGGAGCCCTGGGCTTGGCCGCATTCCCACCTGGTGCTGGATTGTTGGGAGCGCCTGCTGAGAATTTTCTAGGTCCTCCTCTTGGCGCCAGGATCACGCAGGGCACTGTTGCTGGATGTGCGTCCAGAAAATTTTCCCTCTTGAAGAGGGAACTGGGAGGCGGAGATAGGGCACCCAGTGACCAACTGGAGTCGACCTCATGGACTGCAGCCGGCCAGGGTCCTCTGTCCATGGGATTTTCCAGGCAAGAATACTGGAGTGGGTTGCCTATTCTTGGACACTCCCCCAAACCTTTGCAAGCCTCCTTCCAGTGGCAGAGACCATTCCAGGTCAACCAGTAAGTAGGGTGCAGGGGAGGGTATCATGGACAGGGTCACCAGGAGATGCTTGATCATCTGAAGTAGCAGTTGAAATCATTTCCAATTCGTCCTGGGGTGAGGGTGTAGCCCTGATCCCCAGCAGGTCAAGGAGGTGCCAATAACTTTTCCTGGGGACTTCATGTCCATGTAAACTTTCCAAAAACGTTCTTTTTAAAGTAATTAATTTATTTGGCTACACCAGGGTCTTAGTTGTGGGAGGCAGATCTTTCTTAGTTGTGGCATGCAAAATGTTGTTTTTAAAATTAATTTTTATTGCAGTAGCATGTAGAATATTTCATTGAGCCATGCAAACCCTTAGTTGTGGTATATGGGATCTAGTTCCCTGACCAGGGATTGAACCCAGCCTCCAGCATTGGGAGTGTAGCGTCTTAGCCACTGAACCACCAGGGAAGTGATAGCATATGGTGAACAATGTCAGATCCGTGGTCCCTGAAGAAGAAGATTTAGCTTTGGGACTAGGGACCAGGCTTGATCAGTCAAGAGCTTTTGTGTAGCAGAGTTTTATTAAAGTATAAAAAGGGGCAGAGATGGAAAGCTTCTGATACAGACATCAGAAGGGGGAAGGAGAGTGCCCCTGCTAGCTAGCTAGTCTTATCAAGGCCTTATATACCCTTACCACACCCGTCATGTCCGACTCTTTGCGACCCCATGGACTGTAGCCTATCACAGTCCTCTGTCCATGGGATTCTCCAGGCAAGAATACTGGAGTGGGTTGCCATTTCCTTCTCCAGGGGATCTTCCCAACCCAGGGATCGAACCCAGGTCTCCCACATTGCGGGTGGACGCTTTACCATCTGAGCCACCAGGGAAGCTCTACTCCCACAATAAACATCTTAAATTAACAAGATTAGAGCTAACAATAGAAAGGTCTTACCAGACCCACTCCCACAACAAGATAATCTTATTATCTTAAGATAACAAGATTAGTCAGAAGGGTCTTGTTAAGGAGATACGTGTCTTCAGCAAGATACATCTTATATTGACTAAGACAAAACAATGTAGAAAAAAAAAAGTTTGTCCTTTTCTCCTCCTTGAGAGCCCTGGACCCCTTTCTCCTCCTTGGGAACCCCAGACTTCTTATCAACCTACCTAAGAATTGACTCTTTCAGAAGTTCCACCAATGTTTTTAAGTCTCCCTCAGAAGGCTGAATCTTTAGGGGGCTGCAACAGAGGAATGGGGTGGGGAGGGGACGGGGGGGTGGTGGTACAGGTTTCTGGCAGGCAACTGTCCTCAGTGAGACCCAAACATCTTGAAAATGTTTTCTGAGGGCAGGAAGGCGCTGGGTCATCTTCCTACACCAGAAATACAGTGATGTATTTCCTGTTGGTTGAATCCGCCACCTGAAACATTTTCAAAGTCTGTCTGTAGTAACTAGTCCTCGAGCCATAGAGGTCCTCCAGCTGCTGAAGCAGGGTGCCCGGATCTTGTCCACAGCTCAGGTCAGGCCTGGTAGTTAGGGGACATTCCTCCAAACATTTCTAATTTCCCCTCCCCAGGCTGTGATCAGCTCTGACTGGCCCTGGAGGCCGGAGAGACCATTCTTGTCCTGGCTATGGGCTCATGTAGTTTCAGTTGTCGTATTTGTCCCTTGAAAATGTTTCCAAGTTCCCCTCAAGAAGGGGTCACCACGGGACTTCTCTGGCAGTCCAGTGGTTAAGAGTCTGCACTTGCCCTCCAGGGAGTGTGAGTTCTTTACCTGGTGGGGGAACTAAGATCTCAGATGTCCTATGGTGTGGCAAAAAAAAAAGAAAAAAAACCAGCTTGGTATTATTATAACAACACTTTTTATTTCCTACATGATTTATGAGACTAAAACATTAAAAATTAGTGTAGGTTTGACAGGAAACAACAAAATTCTATAAAGAAATTATCCTGCAATTAAAAAAATAAATAAAAACAAATAAAAATAAAAGTTAGTGTAGAAGCTAATGTTATTGCAGCTTTGGCTTGTAACACCTGGTGGTATTTTCTATATGATTTAAAAAACTAATAAGTTTTTAAAATTATTAGTTTAAATTTTTAACACAAAGTATATAAAGATGTAATTTGGGGACACAGACAACTGAAAGAATTAGGGATAGAAATATAAGGAAGAGTTTTTGCATGTTACTAAACTGGTGTAAATTCAAATTAGCCCCATAACATAAAGATTTAAATGTAATCTCCATGGTAACTACAAAAAATAACTACAGAATATACACAAAAGGCAATGAGAGAGGGACTTAAACATTTCACTACAAACAACAACAAAAAACTAAACACACAGGAAGACAGTAATGCAGTAAATGTGGGCCAAGACACCTATACGGTATACAGAAGGCAAATAACAAAATGACAACGGTAAGGCCCATCTTAGTAAAAGAGTAAGGGGTTCTGATACATGCTGCACAGTGGATCAACCTTGAGGATATTATGCTAAGTGAAATAAACCAGTACCAAAAGGACAAATCCTGTATGATTTCACTTCCATGAGGTACTTAGAATAGTCAGAATCATACAGATAAAAGGTAGAATGGGTATTGCCGAAGCCGGAGGAAGTGGGAAATGGGCAGTTACTGGTTATAATGGATACAGAATTTCAGTTTTGCAAGATGAACTGTTCTGTACATAGATAGGTGGTGATGGTTTTACAACAATGTAAATAGACTTAAAAGCACTGAAATGTTACTTAACCACAGTAAAAAAATTATTGTAAAGAATCAGTTATTGATACATGCCACAGCATGACTGCATCTGAAGATATGATGCTAAGTGACTTGTTGATCACAAAGACAACATTATATAATTCCATTCACATAAAAGTCCAGAATAGGGAAGTCTTTAGAAACAGAAAGTGTATTAGCAATTGCCTAAATAAAATCCCTTATGATTATACAGTGGAAGTGAGAAATAGATTTAAGGGACTAGATCTGATAGATAGAGTGCCTGATGAACTATGGACTGAGTGAGGTTTGTGACATTGTACAGGAGACAGAGATCAAGACCATCCCCAAGAAAAAGAAATGCAAAAAAGCAAAATGGCTATCTGGGGAGGCCTTACAAATAGCTGTGAAAAGAAGAGAATTGAAAAGCAAAGGAGAAAAGGAAAGATATAAGCATCTGAATGCAGAGTTCCAAAGAATAGCAAGAAGATGT
>NW_011494937.1:2504205-2505642 GCF_000754665.1 Bison bison bison
GTGGAGGTGATGGCATTTCAATTGAGCTATTTCAAATCCTGAAAGATGATGCTGTGAAAGTGCTGCACTCAATATGCCAGCAAATTTGGAAAACTCAGCAGTGGCCACAGGACTGGAAAAGGTCAGTTTTCATTCCAATCCCAAAGAAAGGCAATGCCAAAGAATGCTCAAACTACCACACAATTGCACTCATCTCACACGCTAGTAAAGTAATGCTCAAAATTCTCCAAGCCAGGCTTCAGCAATACATGAACTGTGAACTTCCAGATGTTCAGCTGCTTTTAGAAAGGGCAGAGGAACCAGAGATCAAATTGCCAACATCCGCTGGATCATGGAAAAAGCAAGAGAGTTGCAGAAAAACATCTCTTTCTGCTTTATTGACTATGCCAAAGCCTTTGACTGTGTGGATCAGAATAAACTGTGGAAAATTCTGAAAGAGATGGGAATACCAGACCACCTGACCTGCCTCTTGAGAAATCTGTATGCAGGTCAGGAAGCAACAGTTAGAATTGGACATGGAGCAACAGACTGGTTCCAAATAGGAAAAGGAGTTCGTCAAGGCTGTATATTGTCACCCTGCTTGTTTAACTTATAAGCAGAGTACATCATGAGAAACGCTGGACTGGAAGAAACACAAGCTGGAATCAAGATTGCTGGGAGAAATATCAATAACCTCAGATATGCAGATGACACAACCCTTATGGCAGAAAGTGAAGCGGAACTAAAAAGCCTCTTGATGAAAGTGAAAGAGGAGAGTGAAAAAGTTGGCTTAAAGCTCAACATTTAGAAAATGAAGATCATGGCATCTGGTTCCATCACTTCCTGGGAAATAGATGAAACAGTGGAAACAGTGTCAGACTTTATTTTTGTGGGCTCCAAAATCACTGCAGATGGTGACTGCAGCCATGAAATTAAAAGATGCTTACTCCTCGGAAGGAGAGTTATGACCAACCCAGATAGCATATTCAAAAGTAGAGACATTACTTTGCCAACAAAGGTTCGTCTAGCAAGGCTATGGTTTTTCCTGTGGTCATGTATGGATGTGAGAGTTGGACTGTGAAGAAGACTGAGCGCTGAAGAATTGATGCTTTTGAACTGTGGTGTTGGAGAAGACTCTTGAGAGTCCCTTGGACTGCAAGGAGATCCAACTAGTCCATTCTGAAGGAGATCAGCCCTGGGATTTCTTTGGAAGGAATGATGCTAAAGCTGAAACTCCAGTACTTTGGCCACCTCATGCCAAGAGTTGACTCATTGGAAAAGAGTCTGATGCTGGGAGGGATTGGGGGCAAGAGGAGAAGGGGACGACAGAGGATGAAGAAGGCTGGATGGCATCACTGACTCGATGGACATGAGTCTGAGTGAACTCCGGGAGTTGGTGATGGATAGAGAGGCCTGGCGTGCTGCAGTTCATGGGGTCGCAAAGAGTCAGACACGACT
>NW_011494937.1:2505742-2511939 GCF_000754665.1 Bison bison bison
TGGATGGCATCACTGACTCGATGGACATGAGTCTGAGTGAACTCCGGGAGTTGGTGATGGATAGAGAGGCCTGGCGTGCTGCAGTTCATGGGGTCGCAAAGAGTCAGACACGACTTAGCGACTGAACTGAATTGAACTGAGGGCTGGGACTTAGAGGAGGAAGGTGGGAAGTTAGGAAAGTGATAGCTAAAGAGAAGATTTTCTTAAAGGTGTTGAAACTGTTCTAAAATTGACTGTGGTGATGACTGCATGTATCTGTGAATATACTAAACCACTGAATTGTAAACTTTAAAGGAGTCTATTGTGTAGTGTGTGTATATATATATATATATACACATACATACATACACTATCTCAATAAAGTTCTTTTTTAAAAAAATTAACAATATTTATTTGGCTGCTCCAGGTCTTAGTTATGGCATATAGGATCTAGTTCTTTGACCAGAGATAGAACCCAGGCCCCCTGGATTGGAAGCTCAGAATCTTAGCTACTGGACCACCATGGAAGTCCCCAGTAAAGCTGTTTAAACAAACAAATAAATGCATTAGCTTTGATCCAATCTGTTAAACATATTGCGAGTTTTCAGATACACCCCACATTTACATAACCTTTATTTTATATCAGTAAAAATAAGAAATTCAATTGCCTTAGGGATATGATAGATACTTGCATTTCAAAATTCTCTAGGGAAACACTAAAACACGGAGGTAAACGTCCTTCCAGTGTAAAATGTGAGAGCTTTATTGAACAAATCTCAGTTTGTGGTTGGTCTTAGAAGAGTGCCTATGCTCAGGCTAGGCCTGTGTTCAGACTTTCCACCAGAGCCAATTTCATTCAAGGCCATGGATATCTTTATCTAAAGTAACAAATATGTGGGAGCAGGGAAGGAATGGGTGGAAGCCTCAGCACTGTCAGCAGTCAAAGATGCAAATAGAGCCAGAATATATTACATTTGGTCCTTTAAAAAATATTTTATTTGGCTGTGCCTGGTCTTAGTTGTTGCACAGGTTCTTCGATCTTCCTTGCGGCACGCAGTATCTTTAGCTGCCGCATTTAAAGTCTTCACATGGGTCACAGTTCCACGTGTGGTCTCAAAGCATTATCCCAAGACCCTGACTCTTGCAGGACATCACGCTGTCCTGTTCTAACCTGACTTGGATTGGGTGTTCCTCCTTCTGAACAAGGGTGTTCCTCCTTCTGAAAATTGACACTGAAATTCCCTGGTGCACACCCGTTTCTTGCTTTCAGAAGAAGCTGCAGTGACCGACCAGGCGGTGAGGTTACCTATTTACAAACAGCACTGGCGGGAACATATGGGCCCACATGTATGGATGTGAGAGTTGGACTGTGAAGAAGGCTGAGCGCCGAAGAATTGATGCTTTTGAACTGTGGTGTTGGAGAAGACTCTTGAGTCCCTTGGACTGCAAGGAGATCCAACCAGTCCATTCTGAAGGAGATCAGCCCTGGGATTCTTTGGAAGGAATGATGCTAAAGCTGAAACTCCAGTACTTTGGCCACCTCATGCCAAGAGTTGACTCATTGGAAAAGAGTCTGATGCTGGGAGGGATTGGGGGCAAGAGGAGAAGGGGACGACAGAGGATGAGATGGCTGGATGGCATCACTGACTCGATGGACATGAGTCTGAGTGAACTCCGGGAGTTGGTGATGGACAGGGAGGCCTGGCGTGCTGCGATTCATCGGGTCTGAAAGAGTCGGACACGACTGAACGACTGAACGACTGATCTGATCTGATCTGATCTGAATGCTTAGGCGCAAAGGGGCGGAGCCTTAAGAAATGTCCAATTAGGGGCGCCTCTGGGGAAGGTGGGTGGGCAGACGCTCCCTTAACGTAAACGTAAACAGCGGCGTGGCCGTCCCTCACGCCATTCTCGGGGTGGATTGGCGTTGCCTTCGACCGCGAGGGCCCCCGGTGGCTCTGTCGCTACGTTTGTCGCGCTGTGACCTACACCAGTCGTGGGACCGGACGTGGGGGCCCTAGTGACGACTCTAGAGGGACACCGGAAGCCACAAAATGGTGAATACGGGAGACAAGAGCTGGACGAAACTGGCCATGGCTGGACCCGGCCCTTCCCGCTCTCAGTTCGAGTTTGCGGAGCCGAATCGTCTGGGGCGCCGCTCGGACCTCAGTCCTGTCTGATTCACAGCGTGGTTTTTGGGCTGGCAGCTGGTACCCCGAGCGTCTGGCCCAGTCACGGCCCCCGGCATCATTGCCTCCAGGACTGGAGCCTCTCTGTTCCCGCAGCCTGCCTGTTGTCTGCCCCGTATCGTGCGGTGAGCACGGGGAAGGTCAACAAAGGACAGTCTTGACTCAGTCACCGTGGGTTCGTGCGTGGGAGGCGCTGTGGTCTCAGGGGCGGGTTGGGGGGGAGGTGTCCGCAGTCCCGTTTTCTCCTGAGTTTTCCAAATGTTTGAGAAGCAGGGCTCAAATTCATGCCCCTACCCACCTACCCCCGGGGCCCCTGGGTCTAGCTCTTCCCAGGGCTGGCAATAAATGCCTGAATGTCCAGAACCCATCCCACTTTTTCAAACGCAAGCGTTCGTCCTCCGGTCGTGATGTTATTATCATCCAATAGGGGTTCTCTGGGTGCACTCAAGTGGACGCAGTACTTTATTTTAATGTTTATTTGTTTGGTCGCGTTGGGTCTTAATTGCAGCACGTGGGATTTTCTACCTTTGTTGTGCAAGCGGAATCTTTAGTTGTAGCATGCGAACTCTTGTTATTTTTTTTCATGCGAACTCTTAGTTTCGGCTTGTGGGATCTAGTTCCCTGACCCGGGCTGGAACCCCGGTCCCCTGCATTGGGAGCACTGAACCACTGGACCACCAGGGAAGTCCCAGATGCAGGGTTTTAATTATCATTTTTCCCACAGAGCCAAGGACGTATGCTTATTTTACGGATTTATTTCTTCTCTGTGGATATTTTTACATGAGAGAAAGCCGAAAACAACCAGCTAGAACTACATCACATGGAATCCTTGTGCCTCTCCGGTTGTCTTTCCTACGGGAAGTCCTTTGGTTGGAAGTTTGTCTTGGTAAACTTTCATGGCTGATCTGTCCTGTCAGCACTGCCCCTCCCTGGCTTTGTTACCTGAAAAGTTGTCCAACAGGACTTTTAGGCTAGTTTTACCATTCATGTGCATTGTGCGTGTCCATTATTTCATAGAGAACTAAAGATGCGATCATGCGGTCAATAGTTTCACGTTGTTTAGATGTCATTATCTTAGTAGGAGTAGGAAATACACAGCACAGAAGGCAAGAAACAGCCATTTTATAACATACAAATGATAATCAAAATCATGAGTAGGAGTAATAATGTCACCAGTAAAGATTTAAACCAGGATCCTCCTGAACCAAACCATTGTCCTAGTAGTTTCCCTAAAATTGGGAAGAGGATCATTCAGAGCAGAAATCTGATTCTTCATGTGTGTTATGACACAGGTTATATTAGAAAACTCATCAGGTATCAAAACATAGTTTGAGAGTTGAAGTTCCCCATTGGAAAGCAGTTAGAATATCCGGAGACGAACGATTCTGTCGGACTGCTTTTTTCATCATGGAAACTTCCAAGTTGAGCACACCAATAGCTTGATTACTGTTACTCAAGGCTTTCTGGGTACATTTTGTTAAAGCCTTTATGTGAGTAAAGGCTTCCCTTGTGGCTCAGCTGGTAAAGAATCCGGCAGCAATGTGGGAGACCTGGGTTTGATCCCTGGGTTCAGAAGATCCCCTGGAGAAGAGAAAGGCTCTAGTATTCTAGCCTGGAGAATTCTATGGACTGTATAGTCCTTGGGGTCATAAAGAGTCTGCACGACTGAGCGACTTTGACTTTCAACTTTCACTTATGTGAGTAATATCACCTTCTCCAAGTGAAGGAACAAATATCTCGGCCAGATGATCACACTAATGGAAAACTGATTGAACCCAATGTGCTCCCAATTAAAGGTAGATTGGCAGGGGTTATTTCCAAGGTGTTTCCATAGTTGATCCTGGGCCCAAGGGAAGTCAACTATGCATTTTCCTAGCCAACCTGAGGGAAATCAATATCTTAAATTTGTTCCACTGATACATTGGGTCTTATTAGGAGCCACCCAGTGTATTCCTGGCTCTCCCAACCAGGCAGTTCTAGTCACTATTTTTTTTTTTTTAATTTTTTGGCTGCACTACATGATATGTGGGATCTTACCATGCCCCCTGTGGTATGGTAAGATCCCGCCTATAGGGCTTCCCTGATAGTTCAGCTTGTAAAGAATCCACCTGCAATGCAGGAGACCCTGGTTTGATTCCTGGGTCAGATCCCCACTGGAGAAGAGATAGGCTACCCACTCCAGTATTCTTGGGCTTCCCTGGTGGCTTAGCTGGTAAAGAATCCACCTGCCATATGGGAGACCTGGGTTTGATCCCTGGTTTGGGAAGATCCTCTGGAGAAGGGAATGGCTACCCACTCCAGTATTCTGGCTTGGAGAATTCCATAGACTGTATAGTCCATGGGGTTGCAAAGAGTCGGACACGACTGAGTGACTTTTACTTCACTGTGATGGAAGCACGGAGTCCCAGCTAGTGAACTGCTGTGGCAGTCTTGAATCACTGTTTTTTGTTTTTAAATTTAATTGGCTGTGCTGGGTCTTAGTTGCAGCATGTGGGCTCTTAGTTGTGGCATATGGGATCTAGTTCTTGGACCAGGGATCAAACCTTGTACCCCTACATTGGGAGCTCAGAGTCTTAACCACTGGACCACCAGGGAAGTCTAGAATCACTGGTTCTTAAAGTTATAGTATGTTGACAATTTTTAGGCAGTATTCACCCTGTTTTATTCATATTGTTGGGTTGATTGTCTTTGGTATACTTGGTTTGTTCCCAGCAAAGAGAGGCCTTCATATTTAGGTGGCCTTATCCTGGGATTTCCAAATAAATTCATCCCCTAACTGGGGAATAACACCACCAAAAAGATGGGTTGTATTTTTAGGTTTAACTCTAGCATGTTGTTCTGACTGGGGCTGAGTAACATCTAGTGAAAAGGAATATTTATGGTCAGGTTCAAAAC
The DNA here is from genome assembly GCF_000754665.1 of Bison bison bison. NCBI lineage: Eukaryota > Metazoa > Chordata > Mammalia > Artiodactyla > Bovidae > Bison > Bison bison. The sequence goes on from NW_011494937.1 coordinate 2,510,806, forward strand.
AGGTGTGACTTCTCTGGTGGCTCAGACTGTAAAGCCTCTGACTACAATGCAGGAGACCTGGGTTCGATCCCTGGGTCGGGAAGATCCTCTGGAGAAGGAAATGGCAACTCACTCCAGTCTTCTTGCGTGGAAAATCCCTTGGATGGAGGAGCCTGGTAGGCTGCAGTCCATGGGGTCGCAAAGAGTTGGACACAACTGAGTGACTTCACTTTCACTTTCAGAACAGGTGTCACTAGTTGGCCACGTAAGAGGGCCCTACCGAGTGATACTGATAGCTTACATGATCTCCAAGGAAGATTTAGCTTCGGGACCAGGGACCAGGCTTGATCACTCGACACTTGAGAGCTTTTGTATAACAGAGTTTTATTAAAGTATAAAAGCGCCAGAGAAAGCTTCTGACACAGACATCAGAAGGGGGATGGAGAGTGCCCCCTCCCACACACTAGTCTTATTAATGCCTTATGCCAGCAAATTTGGAAAACTCAGCAGTGGCCACAGGACTGGAAAAGGGCAGTTTTCATTCCAATCCCAAAGAAAGGCAATGCCAAAGAATGCTCAAGCTACTGCACAATTGCACTCATCTCAACACGCTAGTAAAGTAATGCTCAAAATTCTCCAAGCCAGGCTTCAGCAATATGTCAACCGTGAACTTCCTAATGTTCAAGCTAGTTTTAGAAAAGGCAGAGGAACCAGAGATCAAATTGCCAACATCCGCTGGATCATGGAAAAAGCAAGAGAGTTGCAGAAAAACATCTCTTTCTGCTTTATTGACTATGCCAAAGCCTTTGACTGTGTGGATCAGAATAAACTGTGGAAAATTCTGAAAGAGATGGGAATACCAGACCACCTGATCTGCCTCTTGAGAAATCTGTATGCAGGTCAGGAAGCAACAGTTAGAATTGGACATGGAGCAACAGACTGGTTCCAAATAGGAAAAGGAGTTCGTCAAGGCTGTATATTGTCACCCTGCTTGTTTAACTTATAAGCAGAGTACATCATGAGAAACGCTGGACTGGAAGAAACACAAGCTGGAATCAAGATTGCCGGGAGAAATATCAATAACCTCAGATATGCAGATGACACCACCCTTATGGCAGAAAGTGAAGCGGAACTAAAAAGCCTCTTGATGAAAGT
>NW_011494937.1:2512379-2533500 GCF_000754665.1 Bison bison bison
GAGTCCCTTGGACTGCAAGGAGATCTAACCAGTCCATTCTGAAGGAGATCAGCCCTGGGTGTTCTTTGGAAGGAATGATGCTAAAGCTGAAACTCCAGTACTTTGGCCACCTCATGTGAAGAGTTGACTCATTGGAAAAGACTCTGATGCTGGGAGGGATTGGGGGCAAGAGGAGAAGGGGACGACAGAGGATGAGATGGCTGGATGGCATCACTGACTCGATGGACATGAGTTTGAGTGAACTCTGGGAGTTGGTGATGGACAGGGAGGTCTGGCGTGCTGCGATTCATGGGGTCGCAAAGAGTCGGACAGGACTGAGCGGCTGATCTGATACTTTTACCAGACTCACTCCCACAGCATGCATCTTAAATTAACAAGATTAGAACTAACAATGGAAAGGTCTCACCAGACCCACTCCCACACATACCTGTTAAGATAACAGGATTAGTCAGAAGGTTCTTGTTAAGGAGAAATATGTTCTCAAGCAAGATACCTTGTTATACTGACTAAGACAAAGCAATGTAGAAAAAGAATGTTTGTCCTTTTCTCTTCCTTGAGAGCCTTGGACCACTTTCTCCTGCTCGGGACCCTGGACTTCTTATCAATCTTCCTAGGAATTGACTCTCAATACCAGCTGTAGCTTGCCTGGTACTAGAGGTTCTGGTAAGATAAAATCACTGAAGACTAGCCAGTCTGAACCCCAGAGAGGTAAAATCCGTCAGGGTAATTTAGAAGTGCTGGATGTAAGTAACTGGCCAAAAACCCAGCAGTTGGATTGATTTTGATGCATACATCTGATTGAACCCAAGGAAAATACATTTGGCTCATAAGCAGAAATGTAAGAAATCAAGGTGACCATTATACAGGCCTTGTCTAGCATCTTGGATCAACTGTCTACTTCAGGTGGCATCTTCTCATTCTGGTCTGCTAGAGCTGGTGAGTAGAAGCTGGGTGTCAGGAGGGGACATTTATTTTTTTATTTATTTTTTTTTGAGGTTAATTTATGCTTTTATTTGCCAGTATAATTAACCACAGTGGCCTGCAGGCTTCTTTGATCTAAAAAAATACATTTTATATCACAATCCAACAAACACATACACATATATAATATGTATACGTACATAAAAGTGAAACAAAAGTTTTGCCAAAAGTGTCTACCCTGAGTGTTAAATTTTTTTTTTGGAGATCTTTTTCTTTTTTTAAAGCAGTTTTAGGTTTACAATAAAACTTGACAGGAATGTACAGAAATTCCCCATATACCGCCTCCCCTCACATGAACAGCCATTATCAACAGAATGGTACCTCTACTTTTTAGACCAAGGATGACTGCATTGACACGTGATCAAAACATCCCCAGTTCACCTAGGGCTCGCTTTAATGAGCAGAGCAGTGTTGCATACTCTATGGGTTTGGACAAAAAGTATGACCACATATATTCATCATTATAATATCGCTCAAAGTACTTTCACTGCTCGTGAAACTTCTGTACTTTGTATATTCCTCTCTGCAAACTCCTGACAACAACTGATCTTTTTATTGTCTCCACAGTTTTGCCTTTCCCAGAATGGCATACAGGTGGAATCTCTTTCTCCTCGAAATGAGAGGTTCAGACCCTTTATGAGACCACCCCTGGCCCACCCAGGCGTGGACTAGACAGGCTCCAGGTGGCAAGCTCCCCCACTACGTGCTGCGGCTTTCCCTCCAGTACTGGCCCTGCCCAGTAGCCACGTGGAGGTCAGGGGGACACATGTTGGGTTTCTGTTCATAGGAAGGCCACACGTTTTGTGCCTCTCGTCACAGTGAACCCAGATTTCTGTCGGGTGTGTTATAAACAGATGAGCCATTTCTTCAGACCCCCTGCTCTGAGCACACCCCAGGAGGGGACATTTAAATTGTATCCATTCAGGAGAGGTCTTTTTATTTTTTTTAAACTAAACATTTTATTTGGCTGTGTCAGGTCTTGGTTGTGGCTCAAGAGGTCTATCATTGCATCCTGTGGGATCTTTTGTTGCAGCACATAGGCTTCAGTAGCTGCAGCGTGGGCTCAGTTGCTCTCAGAACGTGGGATCTTAGTTCCCTGACCAGGGTTTGGACCCATATCACCTGAATTGCAAGGCAGATTCTTAGCCACTGGACCACCAGGAAGTCCTGGGAGAAGTCTTTTTAAGGTGATAAATATGAATCCAAGAGCTTACTCCTTTAAGATCTGGAGCACCAGAATTTGTTAGTAATACCTGATATGGCCCTGGATACAGTTAACATTAGGCAGGTTGATAAGGAGTCCAAGGCCCCCTTAAGAAGGAGGTGTAATGTACATTCTTTGTCTTAGGTAGGCTCCATGTTAATGACTAAATAACAGCAATGTATCTGTCTTTCTTGAGAACATGAACTCTGTTCCTTCTGGCTAATCTTGTACTGATGTTATCTCAAGATGTGTGTTGCAGGAGAGGGTCTGGTGAGACCTTTATGACCTTGAGATATTCTTTTGATCTATTACTAGTAACCCGTTGAAGACATATATAATGCTCTACTTAAGTCAACCATGGTGGGTACTCTTTCTACCCCCTTCTGATGTCTATGTCAGAAGCTTTCTCTGTCCTTTCACTTTAATACAATCTCTGCTGCACAAAGCTGTGAGTGACTGAGTGCATTTTTGGTTCTGGAGTGAAATCTCCTTTGGAGGTCATGAACCTGACACTGACCACCATAAGTTATCGCCCCTTTCAGTGTGGCTGTAAAGAGTTCTTTGTTGTTGTTTTAGTCTCTTAAGTTGTGTCTTACTCTTTCGTGACCCCAGGGACTGTAGCCCGCCAGGCTCCTCTGTCCATGGGAGTCTCCAGGCAAGAATACTGGAGTGGGTTGTCATTGCCTTCTTCAGGCTATCTTCCCAACTCAGGGATTGAACCCATTGTCTCCCGCATCAGCAGGCAGATTCTTTACCACTGGGCTGCCAGGGAAGCACAAAGAGTCCTTTATTTTGTGTCTTTTCCAGTAGACAGAATCTCCAGGTAGTAGCCTGTGGTCCTTAAGGTCTTTGTCTCCCAGGTGCTCGCTGTGAAGATAGTTACTAGTTTTTCATTTTCTTTTAAGTGCTTTAATGAGCCCTTTTGACAGTAATGTATCACCTTTAAGTAATACTGATTCATACATGCCTTCATCTAAACACATAGGTTGCCCAGTGATTATTTCAAAAGGAGACAAGTGATGTTTTACCCAAAAGAGTGGACCTAAGTTTGAGAGGAACCAAAGGGAGAGCTTTTGGCCATGAAAGTCTGTGAGAGTTTTGACAATTGAGTTTTTTTTTTTTTTTTTTTTTGGAGACAATTGAGTTTTGATGGTATTGTTAATTCTTTCCACCAGTCGTGAAGTTTGGGGAATATAAGTACAGTGAACATGCTGTATCATTGGCCAAATATTAGAAATGGATTTAATTATTTGTTAGGTGAAGTGAGTCCTTAAGTCACTATGCAACTCAGAAGGGATCCCCCAAACAGGAAATATCTTTTCCAATAGCAGTTTCTGTGTGTGCGCTCAGTTGCTCAGTTGTGTCCAACTCTTTGTGACCCTGTGGACTGTAGCATGCCAGGCTCCTCTGTCCTTGGGATTGTCAAGGCAAGAATACTGGAGTGGGTTGCCCAGGGATAGAACTCACAGCTCCTGCATTGCAGGTGGATTCTTTACCGCTGAGCCACCAGGGAAGCCCCCGAGAGCAGTTCATCGTCTGTTTAATCTGTTGCTCTTGTTCAGGAAGAGCTTCAATCAGTGTGAAGACACAAATCATTGCCAAAATATATTTGTATCCTTCCAATTGCCGTAACTCAAGAGGTCTTTAGGAAGGGGAAGGTGACCTTGTGACACATGGAGTGGTTTTCTGAGATTATACTTAGGGCAACCAGTGCATTGAGTATGTGTCCTGCGGGCTACCATAGGGATGGGCTTCCACATACACTGTTTCCCCCATAAAATTATTATTATTTTTTTTGAGAGGGAAATAAAGTTTATTAGAGTGGGAAATGCTGTAGAACAGCGGGCCAGCTCAAGGGAGAACCAACCTGTTTCCCCCATAAAATTTTTTTTTCAGGAGCCAAATGGGCCGGGGAAGATACATGCTGGAGTAAGGATAACTGAGCTCCTATAGGCACTACAAGTCTCTTACTTTGTCTAAGCCATACTTGTGAGGTGGGATCAAAGGATCAACCTTTCTTTTTCTATATTTTTCATCTTCTGGTACTAAGTTTTTTTAATTTAAAATTTTCTAATTTTTGTTTGCTTTTATTTTCTGGCTGCACTGGGTCTTCATCGCTGCCTTTGGAGTTTCTCTAGTTGCTCTGGCAGAGGCTGCTCTCTGATTGCAGTGCACAGGCTTCTCCTTGTGGTGGCTCCTCTAGCTGTGGAGCACGGGCTCTTGGTGTGAGGGCTCAGGAGTTACGTGCACAGGCTTAGTTGCCCCACAGCATGTGGGATCTTCCGGGATCAGGGATCAAACCCATGTCCCCAGCATTGGCAGGTGGATTCTTTACCACTGGGCCACCAGGGAAGTCCCTGGTACTGAGTTGTGAGCCTGTAGAAGTTTCCTAACAGTTACACTGGAGGTCAAGTTTGAGCAGCAGACATTCTTGCAACTAGACAGAAATAGAACTTAAAGCACCTCCTTTAGCAGCTGTGTCAGTAAATTCCCTTTAACCTCTATTGAATCAAATTTGAAATGTCCAGGTGGTTTAATAATGTCCAGTTGTTTAGGTAATTGTATAGAGTCTAATAAAATTCTGACACTAGCTTCTTATTCTTTATGGGTTGGCCTGAGGAAGTAAGAAGTACCCTTCTCTTTCAGAGGATTCCAAAATCAAGAGCTACTCCTAAAGCAGAGTAGCTGTCAATGTAAATACTTGCTACTTAATCCTTAGCTAGCTGGCAAGCTCTGTATAGAGCAATTAATGCAGCCTGTTGTGCCAACTTTGAGCCTGGTGAATAAGAGCTTTCAATTATGTCCACCATGGATATTATTGCATATCCAGCTAGGTAATGTCCCAGTACATCCTTTAAGTAAAATCCATCTGTTAAAGAAAATTAAGTTAGCAGTATCAATAGGAATTTCTTGTTAAGTCATCTTGTAAGAAGGTAATGAGTTAGCATAGTACAGTCATGGTCATTATCATCCTGGGTTGCTGGAAGTAAAGTTGCATGGTCAAGATTACTACATCAGGCCACAATAATATTAGGTAAAGAAAGCAACCATACCTCGTGAGAGGAGAGTTGGCTCACAGAATAATGCCAAGTGTGATGAGAATTCAAGAGGTTCAACTGAGTGGAGATAGTCAAAAGAGACGCCATCCTAAGTTCTTCACTAGCTTTGCACAACAGAGCGGTCATTGAAATGACTCCTCCCTAAAGAGTGGGAGGCCTTTTACTACTGAAGCTAGCTGCTGACTATAATATCCTGTGGGTTGATGCTAGTCACTGTGGTCAGAGTTAACATCCGTAGAGTGTTTCTCTTATCTTCATGCCCAGAAAAGATAAAAATGGTAACTTATAGTTGAGTTCAGTTCAGTTGCTCAGTCGTGTCTGACTCTTTGTGACCCCATGAATCACAGCACGCCAGGCCTCCCTGTCCATCACCAACTCCTGGATTTACTCAAACTCAAGTCTATCAAGTCGGTGATGCCATCCAACCATCTCATCCTCTGTCGTCCCCTTCTCCTCCTGCCCCTAATCCCTCCCAGCATCAGAGTCTTTTCCAATGAGTCAACTCTTCGCATGAGATGGCCAAAGTATTGGAGTTTCAGCTTCAGCATCAGTCCTTCCAGGATGGCCTTATTCTCGAGCCCATGCAGATTTTACTACGTAGCCTTTTCTTCTGTTGTGCATTCAATTAGGTCTGGCCTGTTGAGTTCAGTTCAGTTGCTCAGTCATATCTGACTCTTTGTGACTCTGTGGACTGCAGCACGCCAGGCCTCCCTATCCATCACCAACTCCTGGATTTACTCAAACTCAAGTCCATCGAGTCAGTGATGCCATCCAACCATCTCATCCTCTGTCGTCCCCTTCTCCTCCCACCTTCAACCTTTCCCAGCATCAGGGTCTTTTCAAATGAGTCAGTTCTTCGCATGAGGTTGCCAAAGTATTGGAGTTCCAGTGCAGCCAAAAAATAAAAGCAAACAAAAATTAGAAAATTTTAAATTAAAATTCAACATCAGTCCTTCCAGTGAATATTCAGGACTGATTTCCTTTAGGATGGACTGGTTGTATTTCCTTGCAGTCCAAGCGACTCTCAAGAGTCTTCTCCAACATCACAGTTCAAAAGAATCAATTCTTCGGCCCTCAGCTTTCTTTATAGTCCAACTCTCACATCCATACATGACTACAGGAAAACCCATAGCCTTGACTAGATGGACCCTTGTTGGCAAAGTAATGTCTCTGCTTCTTAATATGCTGTCTAGGTTGGTCATAACTTTCCTTCCAAGGAGTAAGCGTCTTTTAATTTCATGGCTGCCATTGCCATCTACAGTGATTTTGGAGACCAAAAAAAATAAAGTCTGTCACTGTTTCCATTGTTTCCCCATCTATTTGCCATGAAGTGGTGGGACCGGATGCCATGATCTTAATTTTCTGAATGTTGAGCTTTAAGCCAACTTTTTTACTCTCCTCTTTCACTTTCATCAAGAGGCTTTTTAGTTCTTCTTCACTTTCTGTCATAAGGTTGGTGTCATCTGCATATCTGATATTTCTCCAGGTTATTTATATTTCTCCAGGTTATTGATATTTCTCCAGGCAGTCTTGATTCCAGCTTGTGCTTCCCCCAGCCCAGCGTTTCTTATGATGTACTCTGCATATAAGTTAAATAAGCAGGGTGACAATATACAGCCTTGATGTACTCCTTTCCCAATTTGGAACCAGTTCCATGTCCAGTTCTAACTGTTGCTTCCTGATCTGCGTATAGGTTTCTCAAGAGGCAGGTCAGGTGGTCTGGTATTCCCATCTCCTTCAGAATTTTCCACAGTTTATTGTGATCCACACAGTCAAAGGCTTTGCATAGTCAATAAAGCAGAAATTGATGTTTTTCTGGAATTCTCTTCCTTTTTTCATGATCCAGCGGATGTTGGCAATTTGATCTCTGGTTCCTCTGCCTTCTCTAAATCCAGCTTGCACATCTGGAAGTTCAGGGTTCAGGTACGATTGAAGGCTGGCTTGGAGAATTTTGAGCATTACTTTACTAGCGTGTGAGATGAGTGCAATTGTCCGGTAGTTTGAGCATTCTTTGGCATTGCCTTTCTTTGGGATTGGAGTGAAAGCTGACTTTTTCCAGTCCTGTGGCTACTGCTGAGTTTTCCAAATTTGCTGGCATATTGAGTGCAGCACTTTCACAGCATCATCTTTTAGGACTTGAAATAGCTCAATTGAAATGCCAACACCTCCACTAGCTTTGTTCATAGTGATGCTTCCTAAGGCCTACTTGACTTCGTGTTCCAGGATGTCTGGCTCTATGTGAGTGATCATAGAATTGTGATCATCTGGGTCATAAAGATCTTTTTTGTACAGTTCTTCTGTGTATTCTTGCCACCTCTTCTTAATATTTCTGCTTCTGTTAGGTCCATACCTTTTCTGTCCTTTATTGAGCCCATCTTTGCATGAAATGTTCCCTTGGTATCTCTAATTTTCTTGAAGAGATCTCTGGTCTTTCCCACTCTATTGTTTTCCTCTATTTCTTTGCACTGATCACTGAGGAAGGCGTTCTTATTTCTCCTTGCTAGTCTTTGGAACTCTGCATTCAAATGGGTATATCTTTCCTTTTATCCTTTGTTTTCTGCTTCTCTTCTTTTCACAGCTATTTGTAAAGTCTCCTCAGACAGCCATTTTGCTTTTTTGTATTTCTTTTTCTTGGGGATGGTCTTGATCCTTGTCTCCTGTACAGTGTCACAAACCTCCATCCATAGTTCATCAGGCATTCTGTCTATCAGATCTAATCCCTTGGGTCTATTTCTCACTTCCATATAATCATAAGGGATTTGATTTAGGTCCTACCTGAATGGTCTAGTGGTTTTCCCTACTTTCTTCAATTGAAATCTGAATTTGGCAATAAGGAGTTCACGATCTGAGCCACAGTCAGCTCCCAGTCTTGTTTTTGTGGACTGTATAGAGCTTCTACATATTTGGCTGCAAAGAATATAATCAGTCTGATTTCAGTATTAACAATCTGGTGATGTCCATGTGTAGAGTCTTCTCTTGTGCTGTTGGAAGAGTGTGTTTGCTATGACCAGTGTGTTCTCTTGGCAAAATGCTATTAGCCTTTGCCCTGCTTCATTCTGTATTCCAAGGCCAAATTTGCCTGTTACTCCAGGTGTTTCTTGACTTCCTACTTTTGCATCCCAGTTCCCTATAATGAAAAGGATGTCTTTTCAGGGTGTTAGTTCTAGAAGGTCTTGTAGGTTGTCATAGAACTGTTCAACTTCAGCTTCTTCAGCATTACTGGTCGGGGCATAGACTTGAATTACCGTGATATTGAATGGCTTGCCTTGGAAACGAACAGAGATCATTCTGTCATTTTTGAGATTGCATCCAAGTACTGCATTTCAGACTCTTCTGTTGACTATGATGGCTAGCTACTCCATTTATTGTAAGGGATTCTTGCCCATAATAGTAGATATAATGGTCATCTGAGTTTAATTCACCTATTCCAGTCCATCTTAGTTCACTGATTCCTAAAATGTCAACGTTCACTCTTGCCATCTCCTGTTTGACCCCTTCCAGTTTGCCTTGATTGATGGACCTGACATTCCAGGTTCCTATGCGTTATTGCTCTTTACAGCATCAGACTTTACTTCCATCACCAGTCACATCCACACTTGGGTGTTGTTTTTGCTTTGGCTCCCTCTCTTCATTCTTTCTGGAGTTATTTCTCCACTGATCTCCAGTAGCATATTGCACACCTACCGACTTGGGGAGTTAATCTTTCAGTATCCTATCTTTTTGCCTTTTCATACTGTTCATGGGATTCTCGAGGCAAGAATACTGAGGTGGTTTGCCATTCCCTTCTCCAGTGAACCACATTCTGTCAGACCTCTCCACCATGACCCGTCTGTCTTGGGTGGCCCTACACGGCATGGCTTATAGTTTCACTGAGTTAGACAAGGCTGTGGTCCATATGATCAGATCAGTTAGTTTTCTGTGATTGTGGTTTTCAGTCTGTCTGCCCTCTGATGGAGAAGGATAAGAGGCTTATGGAAGCTTCCTGATGGGCGGGGCCGTGATCAGTAAATCTTTAATCCAATTTTCTGTTGATGGGTGGAGATGTGTTCCCTCCCTGCTATTTACCTGGGGCCAAACTGGTGGACGGAGAAGGTAATGGCACCCCACTCCAGTACTCTTGCCTGGAAAATCCCATGGATGGAGGAGCCTGCAAGGCTAAAGTCCATGGGGTTGCTGAGGGTCGGACATGACTGAGCGACTTCACTTTCACTTTTCACTTTCATGCATTGAAGAAGGAAATGGCAACCCACTCCAGTGTTCTTGCCTGGAGAATCCCAGGGACGGGGGAGCCTGGTGGGCTGCCGTCTATGGGGTCACAGAGTCGGACATGACTGAAGTGACTTAGCAGCAGTAGCAGCAGCAAACTGGTGGAGGTAGTGAAGATAATGGTGACTTCCTTCAAAAGATCCCATGCAAGTACTGCTACACTCAATTCCCCCAACCCTGCAGCAGGCCACCACCGACCCACGCCTCTGCTGGAGATGTGGATGCTCCCGGGCAGGTCTGGGTCAGTCTCTTGTGGGGTCACTGCTCCTTTCTCCTGGGTCCTGGTGCACATAATGTTCTGTTTGTGCCCTCCAAGAGTCTATTTCCCAGTCCTGTGTAAGTTCTGGTAGCTCTGCTGCTGCTGCTGCTGCGTCGCTTCAGTCGTGTCCGACTCTGTGCGACCCCATAGACAGCAGCCCACCAGGCTCCTCCGTCCCTGGGATTCTCCAGGCAAGAACACTGGAGTGGGTTGCCATTTCCTTCTCCAATGCATGAAAGTAAAAAGTGAAAGTGAAGTCGCTCAGTCGTGTCCGACTCTTAGCAACTGCATGGACTGCAGCCTACCAGGCTCCCCTGTCCATGGGAGTTTCCAGGCAAGAGTGCTGGAGTGGGTTGCCCTTGCCTTCTCCTCTGGCAGCTCTTTGGTGGGGTTAATGGTGACCTCCTTCAGGAGGCTTATGCCATACCCAGGTCTGCTGCACCCAGAGCCCCTGTCCCTGTGGCAGTCCACTGCTGACCTGTTACCTCCACAGGAGATGCTCAAACACAGTTCTGTCTCAGTCTTTGTGGGATCCCTAGGTCCTGGTGTGCACAAGGTTTGTTTGAGCCCTCTGAGCATCTCTGGTGGGAATGGGGTGTGATTCTAGACGTGAATTCGCCCCTTCTACCATCTTGCTGGGACTTCTCCTTTGTCCTTGGACATGTGGTATCTCCTCACCACCGCCCCAGCACCGTGCAGCCGTTAGACTTTAGATGTTGGTTCAAGTCTAACTGGTCCGTTAGACTTTAGTAACACATAGAGGAATTGGGGCATGAGGGACAAATTAGATAGCCAGTTCCTGCAGTATGCAGTCAGACCTGGAAATTGCCTCATCTGTTTTTCTTTTTTTTTCCCCTAAATTGAAAAAAAAGTTATATTTGGCTATGCTGAGTCTTCGCTGCTGTGTGCAGGCTTTCTCGAGTTGCAGTTAGTGGGGGCTACTCTCTAGTACTGGCGCTAGGGCTTCTCATTGCAATGGTTGCTCTTACTGTGGGACCAAGAATCAAACCTGTGTCCCCTACACTGGCAGGCAGATTCTGAACCACTGAACAACCAGGGATGTCCCTCTTAGCTGCTGCTTTGTTCTGGGAAGCAAGAAAGCCAAGATTTCCTTAATTTTTTGAGAGTCAGTTAACAGTTCTTCTTTGGACACCTTATGTCCCTTAGAGGCTAACTCTTGTAACAGATGCACAGTTTCTCTGTTCAGTTCTACACCACAAAAGCAAATCGTCTACATATTCAGTTAAAACAGTCATTAGGAAAGTGTCCATCAGCCCAATCAGCTTTAAGTATTTGAGAAAAATAAGTAGGGCTTTCAGTGTATCCTTGTGGCATCTAGGTGTTCAGATGGTCTTCCCATGTAAAGTCAAAAAGACGTTGGCTTTTCTCTTACACCAGAATACTAAAGAACACACTGCATAGGTCTCTTACTGCAAAATAACAGGTGTCTGCTGGAATGCCTGAGAGTAAGGTGTGAGGATTAGGAACCACAGGGTGGTGAGGAATCACAGTGTTATTTATAGCTCTCATGTCCTGTTGCATTTGACTTTTTTGCCAGCAAAATGGGGGTACTGCAAGGACTAGTATGAGGAATTGTAAGTTCGTTCTCAAGGAATTTCTGAATAACAGGAATGCCTCTGGTCTAAATAGGTTTTGTCGGGACTTCCCTGGTGGCTAAGCCTGCACTCACAGTGTAAGGGGCCCAGGTTCCATCCCTGGTCAGGGAACTAGATTTCTGTATGCCTAAACGAAGACCCAGTACAGGCAAGTAAATAAATATTTAGGAAAAAAACGAAATAGTTATTGCCAAATACTGGGTAGAGGCTTGGGATTGTCAATAATTGTTGCTGTTATTTTTCAGTTGCTTTTTATTTATTTTTGGCTCTGCTGAGCAGCATGTGAGATCTTAGATCCCCCACCAGGCATCGAACTCGTGCCCCCTGAAGTGAAAGTGAGGCGCCCTAACCACTGGGCCGCTGGGGAAGCGCCATCAGTAGTTATTCTAATTGAAGTGGCTGACTCGATTTTTCCAAATTCTGAGGAGGACAATGACCATAATTCCTCAGGCACTTGTAACTGAGTCATCCATTTCCCCTTATCTGTCTGAGCTTTTGTTTTCCCAGCCATGTTTCTTGGTCATTATGTTCTGGTCTGAATTGAAGTTTTCTAACTCTAAAATCACTTCACCCTTCAGGCAGTATGGGCATTACATGCCTCTAAGAGGGCTCATCCTATCAAATGAATTGGAGTGCATTTCACGAAAAGGAACACGTGTCTTCCTGAGATAGTTCTAACTGGAATATTATTGTTTCTGATTTTAAAACTCACATAGGTAAATTAGAAACACCTGTAATTTGAATTTTCTGTTTACTCTGGGGGAGAGGGCAGTGAATGAGGGTAGGGCTGAGAATGGATAAGGTTGCCTCCATGTCTACAAGGGCCTTAGAATTTAGAAGTTGCCCTTCTGAATGTTATTTTGGTTTCATCTGAGGTGTTTGTGAGGAGAGGGAATACCTTCTCATAGTCCTGGGAGCACCCCTGTTCCTTATTAAAATCATCATGTCCTGAGTCTAATTTAAACCTGTGGCAGCCTTTTTAAATTTTATTTTTGGCCTTGCCACACAGTATGTGGGATCTTAGTTCCCTGACCAAGAATTGAACCCTGAGCCTCCTTCATTGGAAGCTTGGAGTCTTAACCACTGGACTGCCAGGGAAGTTGCACATGGCAGTCTCTTAAAATGTCCAGGTTTTTTTGCATTAAAAACAGATGTGGTTCTTTTGTTTTCTTTTTTTTTTAATATAAATTTATTTATTTTAATTGGGGGCTAATTACTTTACAATATTGTAGTGGTTTTGCTATACATTGACATGGATCCACCATGAGTGTACGTGTGTTGCCCATCCTGAACCCCCCTCCCATCTCCCTCCCCATCTCATCCCTCTGGGTCATCCCAGTGCACCAGCCCTGAGCACCCTGTCTCATGAGTTGAACCTGGACTGGCAATCCGTTTCACATATGGTAATATACATGTTTTGGTGCCATTCTGCCAAATCATCCCACCCTTGCCCTCTCCCACAGAGTCCAAAAGACTGTTCTATACATCTGTCTCTTTTGCTATCTTGCATATAGGGTTATCATTACCATCTTTCTAAATTCCATATATATGCATTAGTATACTGTATTGATGTTTTTCTTTCTGGCTTACTTCACTCTATAATAGGCTCCAGTTTCATCCACCTCATTAGAGCTGATTCAAATGCATTCTTTTTAATGGCTGAGTAATAGTCCATTATGTATATGTACCACAGCTTTCTTATCCACTCATCTGCTGATGGACATCTAGGTTGCTTCCATGTCCTGGCTATTATAAACAGTGCTGCGATGAACATTGGGGTACACATGTCTCTTTCAATTCTGGTTTCCTCAGTGTGTATGCCCAGCAGTGGGATTGCTGGGTTGTATGGCAGTTCTATTTCCAGTTTTTTAAGGAATCTCCATACTGTTCTCCATAGTGGCTGTACTAGTATGCATTCCCACCAACAGTGTAAGAGGGTTCCCTTTTCTCCACACCCTCTCCAGCATTTATTGCTTGTAGACTTTTGGATAGCAGCCATTCTGACTGGTGTGAAATGGTACTTCATTGTGGTTTTGATTTGCATTTCTCTGATAATGAGTGATGTTGAGCATCTTTTCATGTGTTTGTTAGCCATCTGTATGTCTTCTTTGGAGAAATGTCTGTTTAGTTCTTTGGCCCATTTTTTGATTGGGTCGTTTATTCTTCTGGAATTGAGCTGCAGGAGTTGCTTGTATATTTTTGAGATCAATTCTTTGTTGGTTGCTTTGTTTGCTGTTATTTTCTCCCATTCTGAAGGCTGTCTTTTCACCTTGCTTATAGTTTCCTTTGGTGTGCAAAAGCTTTTATGTTTAATTAGGTCCCATTTGTTTATTTTTGCTTTTATTTCCAGTACTCTGGGAGGCGGGTCACAGAGGATCCTGCTGTGATTTATGTCGGAGAGTGTTTTGCCTATGTTCTCCTCTAGGAGTTTTATAGTTTCTGGTCTTATGTTTAGATCTTTAATCCATTTTGAGTTTATTTTTGTGTATGGTGTTAGAAAGTGTTCTAGTTCTATTCTTTTACAAGTGGTTGACCAGTTTTCCCAGCACCACTTGTTAAAGAGATTGTCTTTTCTCTATTGTATATTCTTGCCTCCTTTGTCAAAGATAAGGTGTCCATAGGTGCATGGACTTATCTCTGGGCTTTCTATTTTGTTCCATTGATCTATATTTCTGTGTTTGTGCCAGTACCATACTGTCTTGATGACTGTGGCTTTTTAGTAGAGCCTGAAGTCAGGCAGGTTGATTCCTCCAGTTCCATTCTTCTTTCTCAAGATTGCTTTGGCTATTTGAGGTTTTTTGTATTTCCATACAAATTGTGAAATTATTTGTTCTAGTTCTGTGAAAAATGCCATTGGTAGCTTGATAGGGGTTGCATTGAATCTATAGATTGCTTTGGGTAGTATATTCATTTTCACTATATTGATTCTTCCAATCCATGAACATGGTATATTTCTCCATCTATTTGTGTCCTCTTTGATTTCTTTCATCAGTATTTTATAGTTTTCTATATATAGGTCTTTTGTTTCTTTAGGTAGATATATTCCTAAGTATTTTATTCTTTTCATTTCAATGGTGTATGGGATTGTTTCCTTAATTTCTCTTTCTGTTTTCTCATTGTTAGTGTATAGGAATGCAAGGGATTTATGTGTGTTAATTTTCTATCCTGCAACTTTACTATATTCATTGATTAGCTCTAATAATTTTCTGGTGGAGTCTTTAGGGTTTTCTATGTAGAGGATCATATCATCTGCAAACAGGGAGAGTTTTACTTCTTTTCCAATCTGGATTCCTTTTATTTCTTTTTCTACTCTGATTGCTGTTGCCAAAACTTCCAAAACTATGTTGAATAGTAGTGGTGAGAGTGGGCACTCTTGTCTTGTTCCTGACTTTAGGAGAAATGCTTTCAATTTTTCACCATTGAGGATAATGTTTGCTGTGGGTTTGTGATACATAGCTTTTATTATGTTGAGATATGTTCTTTCTATTCCTGCTTTCTGGAGGGTTTTTTTTTTTTTAAATCATAAATGAATGTTAAATTTTGTCAAAGGCTTTCTCTGCATCAATTGAGATAATCATATTGTTTTTATCTTTTAATTTGTTAATGTGGTGTATTACATTGATTGATTTGTGGATATTGAAGAATCTTTGCATCCCTGGGATACAGCCCACTTGGTCACGATGTATGATCTTTTTAATATGTTGTTGGATTCTGTTTGCTAGAATTTTGTTAAGGATTTTTGCATCTATGTTCATCAGTGATATTGGCCTGTAGTTTTCTTTTTTGTGTGGCATCTTTGTCTGGTTTTGGTATTAGGGTGAGTGTGGCCTCATAGAATGAGTTTGGAAGTTTACCTTCCTCTGCAATTTTCTGGAAGAGTTTGAGCAGGATAGGTGTTAGCTCTTCTCTAAATTTTTGGTAGAATTCAGTTGTGAAGCCGTCTGGACCTGGGCTTTGTTTGCTGGAAGATTTCTGATTACAGTTTCAATTTCTGTGCTTGTGATGGGTCTGTTAAGATTTTCTATTTCTTCCTGGTCCAGTTTTGGAAAGTTGTACTTTTCTAAGAATTTGTCCATTTCTTCCACGTTGTCCATTTTATTTGCATATAGTTGCTGATAGTAGTCTCTCATGATCCTTTGTATTTCTGTGTTGTCTGTTGTGATTTCTCCATTTTCATTTCTAATTTTGTTGATTTGATTCTTCTCCCTTTGTTTCTTGATGAGTCTGGCTAATAGTTTGTCGATTTTATTTATCTTCTCAAAGAACCAGCTTTTAGCTTTGTTGATGTTTGCTATGGTCTCTTTTGTTTCTTTTGCATTTATTTCTGCCCTAATTTTTAAGATTTCTTTCCTTCTACTAACCCTGGGGTTCTTCATTTCTTCCTTTTCTAGTTGCTTTAGGTATAGAGTTAGGTTATTTATTTGACTTTTTTCTTGTTTCTTGAGGTGTGCCTGTATTGCTATGTACCTTCCCCTTAGCACTGCTTTTACAGTGTCCCATAGGTTTTGGGTTGTTGTGTTTTCATTTTCATTCATTTCTATGCATATTTTGATTTCTTTTTTGGTTTCTTCTGTGATTTATTGGTTATTCAGCAGCGTGTTGTTCAGCCTCCATATGTTGGAAATTTTAATAGTTTTTCTCCTGTCTTACTGCATTGTGGTCAGAAAAGATGCTTGGAATGATTTCAATGTTTTTGAGATGTGATTCTTTTCAAAACGACTGAAATTTGGGCTGGGTGGTTTTCATGGGCCACTGAACCGTTGTTTATAATGTGGCAGCTTTCTTTTTCTCCTTTCTGTAAGGTTTTGGAGAGTTGGCCGCCAGTAGTGACAAACACATTAGAAAGCAGAGTAGGCTAATCAAGCTCATATCTTTTAAACAATCATGCCTATTTTTCATCTAATCCTTCTGTAAAAGAAACAGTGTTAAAGAAAAAAAAAAAAAAGTGCAGCACTGGGTCTTTCTGATGGTCCAGAAAACCCTCTGGAGCCATGCTAGAGTGTTGTTTGCAGTGTCTTTTCAAATCTTTTGAAATCATCAAAAATAGTCTCTTGACCTTTGTTTGCATTGACAGATTTTGCCTACCTGTTTTCTTTCTTTTTAAAAAAAATACTTAAATATTTACTTGACTGCATCAGGTTGTAGTTGCAAAATGTGGGATTTTCCCTTGTGGTGCACAGACTCTCTAGTTGTGGCGTGAGGGCTCAGTAGTTGCAGTGAGTTTAGTTGCTCCGAGGCATGTGAGATCTTAGTTCCCCAGCCAGGGATCAAACTCACGTCCCCTGCACTGCAAGGCAGATTCTTAACCACTGGACCACCAGGGAAGTCCCTAGCTAGCTTTTTCTAATTGAGGGCCCAAATAAACCAGTTTAGGTAAGTCAAAAGTGCTTCACCTGGGCCATCTCAGGGAGAAGTTATCGTTAGTCAGACATGCCATTTATTTAAATACTTGGAAGTGTCAGATCCTTAAGTGTTACATATAAACACAGCTAAGGTTCCAATAGGTGATTATCTGTCAAGGAGCTGTTGGGCCTTTGAGGCATGACTTCCCATTCTTGATTTGGCTGCCTAATTTAGATATGATCTAACCAACTTAAAAAAAATATTTATTTCTATCTATCTATTTTGAGCACGCCAAGTCTTAGTTGAGGCACATGGGATCTTTGGTGGTAGTTTAGCTGCTAAGTCGTGTCTGACTCTTGCAACCCCATGGACTGTAGCCCACCAGGCTCCTCTGTTCATGGGATTTCCCAGGCAAGAATACTGGAGTGGGTGGCCATTTCCTTCTTGAGTTGCATGCAGACTCTTAGTTGTAGTGTGTGGGACCTAGTTCCCAGACCAGGCATGGAACCCAGACTCCCTGCATTGGGAGAGCAGAGGGTTAGCCACTGGATCACCAGGGCAGCGCCTGAACAACTCTGAGGACAGTATGATGAATCAAATGCATTCAGCTTCTTAGTCCCATTCCCCAAGGAGTTACCCTTGACTCAGCTCAACTCTTACATGTCTCGATTTCTCCCTCCAACAGTCTAAAACCACCACAGTGCTTAGAGCACTAGGCGATCAGCCTGTGTAGCATGTCTCTGGGTCAGTCCTCCAGACACTTGCACTAGGTTTTCAGATGCCTGAGGACACCTTGTGGCCAGAAAGAGCAAGTTTCTTTTCCTCACGGTTGGGTAATTCAGTTTTTCATTTCACTGGCAGTTTCTTGAAACCGTTTTTCAAGTGAAGCCAAACTAATGAGAACTAGCCACCTATGTCTCCTGCCCTGACCACACCACCACCTTGGTCCTTGCTTAGGAAAATACAGCAGGGCCCCTTAAGGCCCCAAGTCTAAAGTAAAAATAGCTCAAATGAAAATTGATGGCTTTGAAATGGGTGCCTCAGCTGTCAAAAGCTTAAAGTCACATGCTTATGTTACAGTAAACAATGTACCTTGTAGTGGGGCACTCACGCTGTACATGTCTTAGAGACAGGAGGCACGCACGCCACAACATCCCATGCAGGGCCACGTGGGAATGATACAGGGGCAGTCAGGAGGCAATAGACTCGGGGCTGGGGTGGGGGCAGCCTTTACTGGGACGCGAGTCACGGCAGAGCAAGCCGTTTAGGATTGGCTAGCTTGAATAATTTTGGTGGGCTTTGGACTACAGGGGTGGTCCCTAGCTGTGTGGCCCTGGCCCTGGGATGATTAAGATGGGAAATATTGCTGGGGAGGGAGGGAGAGGGTGAGTACAGGCCAGATGGAGGAGGTCTGGCTTTGAATTTGTTAGTTTGCACACCAAAGGCATGCTTCTAGCTGGGCTCTTTGCTATCTCTTAAAATGTCCAGAATGGCATTGAAACATGTAAAATATCATGTATGAAACGAGATGCCAGTCCAGGTTCAATGCACAATACTGGATGCTTGGGGCTAGTGCACTGGGACGACCCAGAGGGATGGTATGGGGAGGGAGGAGGGAGGAGGGTTCAGGATGGGGAGCACATGTATACCTGTGATGGATTCATTTTGATATTTGGCAAAACTGATACAATTATGTAAAGTTTAAAAATAATAAAAAAAAAAATGTCCAGCCCTGGAAGGGATGGTTTCTTCCCAGCCAGAAAGGTTTTATAAGATACCAAAATATCATAATACACAGAAAATTTAAAAATACTTACAATTAGCCCTTTGATGTTTTGACATATTAAAGAAAGTTTGAGGTGTTGATAGAAAGGTGGAGATTAGAGAGTATGACATAAGTTGCCCTAAACAGCATAGAGTATTTTACAATGTGTAAAGGAGAGATACAAACAGAAGTGTTGCAGGATGGGGGGCCCCTTCCAGGGCCTAAGAGTCGCCTCTTATCTAACACTTGGAAATGAATCATCCAAGGAGACACATGTGCTGACAAAGTAAGAGACTTCACTGGGAAGGGACGCCTGGGCAGAGAGCAGTAGGGTAAGGGGAACCTAGGAGAACTGCTCTGCCACATGGCTCACAGTCTCGGGTTTTATGGTGATGGGATTAGTTTCCGGGTTGTCTCCAGCCAATCATTCTGACTCAGAGTCTTTCCAGGTGGTGTATGTATTGCTCAGCCAAGATGGATGCCAGCAAGGAGGATTCTGGGAGGTGGTGACACGTGGCATCTCATTTTGACCTCTCCTGAACTCTCGCGGCTGGTGGTGGCTTGTTAGTTCCATGTTCCTTGCCAGGACCTCCTGTCATAAAATAACTCATGAAAATGGTTACTGTGGCACCTGGCCAGGGTGGGTGGCATCAGTCAGTGTGTTTCCCCTAATAGAAGTACGAGGAGTCACTGTAGGCCGGCCCTTAACTGAGGTCCCCATCGTATGGTGGGTGATGGTGCATGTGTGCCTAGTCGTGTCCGACCCTTTGCAACCCTATGGACCACAGCCTGCCAGTCTCCTCTGTCCATGGGATTCTCCAAGGCAAGCATACTGGAGTGGGTTGCCATTTCCTTCTCCAGGGGATCTTTCTGACCCAGGGATTGAACCTGTATCTCGTGTGTCTCCTTGCATTGGCAGGTGGATTCCTTACCGCTGAACTGCCTGGGAAGCCTCCCTCCCCCATTGTACAGCATTAGCTAAAATTTATCTGAAATGTGGAGGTCTCTAACACTATCTTGGTGGGGTTGTGAAGTGTTGGCATATGGGCAGGTCAGGTTATGCTGTTGGAGGTGTTGATGCAAGTAATCAATAAACAGTCTATAATAAGGATAGAAAAGAGTTTTATTCAAGGCAAACTGAGGACTGTAGCCTGGGAAACAACTCTCTGGAGCAGTCCCCTCAGAGCTACTAAGAGGTAGTGGAGGACCAGTACATTTTTTTTTTTTGGCTGGGAAATACATGTAGATAAGCATATGTTTTGGTAAAAGATTATTGCTAATCACAAAGTACAGACATCTCAAGTTAATGCTTTTAGTGATTTTTCATCTATGGGGAGATGCAGGAATCTGGGATCCTTGAAATTCTTTCTTAAATATGCATCTTAACTATCTAGGAGCCCCTTATCCAAAGCATAGAATGGTTCACCCTGTTTTCCCCATCCCCAGTACCCTTCAGTGGGTGACTGCAGCGGGTTGTGACTTAATCCTCTGTATGACTGGAAGATGAGGGACATGCTTCTATAATAGCTAAAGCAGATGTACAATGTATGTTTGACAGGCTCTAAGACAGAGTGTTTTTAAAATTAGTTCTGGCTGTGCTGGGTCTTCGTTGCTGCACGTGCGCTCTCTCTAGCTGTGGCAAGCAGGGGCTGCTCTGTGGCAGTGGCTTTGCTTGCTGCAGAGCACGGGCTCTAGTCAGCTCAGTAGTTCAGGTGTATGCACTGAGTTGTCCTGTGGCATGTGGGATCTTCCTGGATCAGGGATTGAACCTGTGTCCCCTGCATTGGCATAAAGATTCTTAACCACTGGACCACCAGGGAAGTCCAAGACAGAGTATTTTAGTTAGCATAAAGTTCAACTTAAATCGTGTATGCCCTAATGACTTCACTATACCTCATTATGTGAAACTTTCTTCCGTCAGGGGGTGTGAAATGATGAGTACATGTAACTTATATTACAGTGAGTGATACTGGCATATAATTAAAGGTAAGGGGTGATTATCAGGGTCATGGTTGAAAGCTGGAGAGCAGTAGGAGAAAGCCCTGAGGAGTGAGTGGTTCTCTTACCAGGGGCTCCAGGGGTTAACTGGTTAAGAGGCAGGTACCTCCTGGGGAAGCAGCAGTTTCCATTAATTTTCAGAATGGTGCAGATAGTAGTAATCTTTTCCAGACCACCCCACCCATGCCTTTTTAGAAGAGCCCAGTGTTGTATATTTTAAGAAATTTATTGAACACAACAAAAATGTTGGAACACTGAAGGCAGTAGGAGTATGTTGGTGAGTTCTTGCCTTTTGGCTTCAGAAATCTGGTGGCACAGATGAGTAATATGCCTATACAAGTGTCTGCCATGACCAGAGCATAATGAATAGCTCCTGCAAAAGGTTTGAGGGGGTCCTATAAAGTCTATTTGCCATCAGCTCTAGGAACCCCCCACCCCTAGTTTGGGAAGTAAGCCCATCAATTTTATTGCCAGTGGAGTTTTCAAATGTGGAATAACGTGCATTCCAACACGGGGGGCGGGGGGGGGGGGGGGATGTCCCAGCATTCTATCTAGGCCCTTAGGGCAGAGGCCTCTCAATATTTTTTCTGTTTTATGAATGTCCTGTTCAGTTCAGTTCAGTCACTTAGT
>NW_011494937.1:2533600-2549006 GCF_000754665.1 Bison bison bison
CTAAGTCACTTAGTCGTGTCTCTTTGCGACCCCATGGACTGCAGCACGCCAGGCCTCCTTCCCTGTCCATTACCAACTCCCGGAGTTTACTCAAACCCAAGTCCATTGAGTCAGTGATGCCATCCAACCATCTCATCCCCTTCTCCTCCCACTTTCAATCTTTCCCAACACCAGGGTCTTTTCAGATGAATCAGTTCTTTGCATCAGGTGGCCAAAGTATTGGAGTTTCAGCTTCAGCATCAGTCCTTCCAATGAATATTCAAGACTGATTTCCTTTAGGATGGCCTGGTTGGATCTCCTTGCAGTCCAAGGGACTCTCAAGAGTCTTCTCCAACACCACAGTTCAAAAGCATCAATTCTTCGGCACTCAGCTTTCTTCGCAGTCCAACTCTCACATCCACACATGACCACTGGAAAAACTATAGCTTTGACTACATGGACCTTGTTGGCAAAGTAATGTCTCTGCTTTTTAATATGCTGTCTAGGTTGGACATAACTTTTCTTCCAAGGAGCAAGTATTTTTAATTTCATGGCTGCAGTCACCATCTGCAGTGATTTTGGAGCCCAAAAAATAAAGTCTGTCACTGTTTCTGTTGTTTCCACATCTGTTTGCCATGAAGTGGTGGGACCAGATGCCATGATCTTAGTTTTCTGAATGTTGAGCTTTAAGCCAACTTTTTCACTCTCCTCTTTCACTTTCATCAATAGACTCTTTAGTTCTTCTTTGCTGTTTGCCGTAAGGGTGGTGTCATCTGCATATCTGAGATTATTGATATTTCTCCAGGCAATCTTGATTCCAGCTTGTGCTTCATCCAGCCCAGTGTTTTTCATGATGTATGCCTATAAGTTAAATAAGCAGGGTGACAATATACAGCCTTGGCATACTCCTTTCCCAATTTGGAACCAGTCTGTTGTTCCACGTTGTTCTAACTGTTGCTTCCTGACTTGCATACAGATTTCTCAGGAGGCAGGTCGGGTGGTCTGGTATTCCCATCTCTTTCAGAATTTTCCACAGTTTGTGGTGATCCACACAAAGGCTTTGGCATAGTCAATAAAGCAGAAATAGATGTTTTTCTGGAACTCTTTTTGTGTTTTTGATAGTGCAACGGATGTTGGCAATTTGATCTCTAGTTCCTCTGCCTTTTCTAAAACCAGCTTGAACATCTGGAAGTTCATGGTTCATGTACTGTTGAAGCCTGGCTTGAAGGATTTTGAGCATTACTTTACTAGCATGTGAGATGAGTGCAATTGTGCGGTAGTTTGAGCATTCTTTGGCATTGCCTTTCTTTGGGATTGGAATGAAAACTGATCTTTTCCAGTCCTGTGGCCACTGCTGAGTTTTCCAGATTTGCTGGCATATTTGGGCCAAGGTCATATATAGCATCAGGTCTGAGATGTAGGTATAGGTCTCAGAAACTCAAGTCAGTTTATTGTGTACTGAAATAAGCCTCTGAAGCTTTGAGGTTTTATTATGTGCATGGATGTTTGTGACCTGAACTTATGTTTGGGTAATTGTGAGGCAAGATGTTATGACTTCTTTATTCCTAAAGGGGTGACCTTGGATAAGTTGTTCTTGGTGGTGGGACCAGACAGCTAGACCATTGGCAGTGGCCTAATGATATGCAATAAAGGGTGCAGATATGCTTGACTTAAAAGACAGATCCTGAGAGCCCTCTCACTTCTCTCCAATCGTGTGTAGGCAGAGGGCAGGTGCAGCCTTAGAGGGTACTTCCTAATTAAGGTGGGGTTGCAAGAAAGGCCTGTTGGGGGCTAAGTCCTTTCTCTCCAGGTCTTAAATTCTTCATTCTGTTAAGTATGATTACTGTCACATGCAGTAAAGACTCATGGTTACTACTGTATGCAGTAAAAACATTTTAACTATGGCAAAAATGGAGATGAACCACGTCTCTATCTTTATGGGAAACCATTGCTGTTAATCCCAGGAATGCAGGACTGTCAATATTGCCCCCACTTTTTACATCTGCAACCAAGCAGTTCTTCAGAGTGTTTAAGACACAAGATGGTGGGAAAAAAAAATGATCTGTGATGACATCCTCACTTTTGAGGCCCCAGCCCTCCACAGACACACATTCCCAGTGTCCTTATTATCCTATAGCATTGTTTACTTAAAAAAAATTTTTTTTTTTGGTTGTGCTGGGTCTTTGTTGCTGCACACAGGCTTTCTCTAGTTGCACCGAGTGGTGACTACTATTCGTCGTGGTGCCACAGGCTCTAGACATGCTGGTTTCAGGTTAGTTACTCTGAGACGTGTGGGATCTTCCCAGACCAGGGACTGAACCCACATCCTCTTCATTGGCAGGCAGGTTCTTATCCATTATACCACCATGTAAGTCTGAGTTGTTTACTTTCTTCACAGCCCTAATTTTCATTTATAAACCCAGACTGTGCTGTTTATTAACCATCTCTTTCCCCCCAGAAATGAGTACCAGGATGTTTCATGCCCATATGTCTGGAGTGCACAGCACCCTATCTCTGCTAAATTGTGTATGTTTTGAGCCTATAGTGCCTAGTAGAAGAGTGATGGTGAAAAATGAGCACCAAGAGCATGGTTTCTGAGCAGGAAAGCCTTGCT
This sequence comes from Bison bison bison, assembly GCF_000754665.1. Classification (NCBI taxonomy): domain Eukaryota; kingdom Metazoa; phylum Chordata; class Mammalia; order Artiodactyla; family Bovidae; genus Bison; species Bison bison. Next base: position 2,536,194 of record NW_011494937.1, read on the forward strand.
TGGACTAGTAACTGTCTTTATCCCTTGTTGGGTTTGTGTTTTTGACAACTTATCGAAACTCATAAAGCCTCAGTTGATTTGAAATTTTGAAAAGGAGATAATATCTAACACAAGTCCAAATCCTGTAAGATGACTTTTTGGACAATCTTTTACTGATACAACCTATTATCATTTATGGTTTGTGGCCATCCTTATTGTGATTTGTTCCGCCCTTCTGTTTGAATACAAGTGTGAACCTGGTAGTTTTTTTTTTAATTAAATTTTATTTTCTTATTGGAGTATAGTTGCTTTACAGTGCTGTGTTAGCTGCTGCAGTACAGTGAAATGAATCAGCTATAGGTATACATATATCCCCTCCAACCTGGCAGTTTTTGGCAAGAAGGCACTAACAAAAAAAGATTGAAAATTTTAATTAAGAATAAATGAGAAATCCATTTTGACAAAAATTATACTATGGAAAAATAAAATCTGCCTAAAGAAAAATATACATGGTAATACTGAGTCAAAATGTTTAATGATTAACCTGAAAAAAACACCAAGTTGATATAAAAATCCACAATTACAATAGGATGTTTCAATATATCCTAATTTGTTACTATAGAAGTTTTTGGAAAGAATTAATGAAACACTTCTTAAAAATCTACAGAAGCATTAGACCTAAAAAAACGAACATCGTTTTCAGTCACATACAATTAAACATAACTGAAAATGTACTGAGGAATTATGTTCAACTAACTGAGTAATTGGAAATAGCCACAATTTATCTGGTAAGAGGAAGGTGCCGATTCTCACACGGAAGGACTGGGTCACAGATACACTGAACAGTGCAGCAGAGGAACACACAGCAGATCATGCGGTTCCGTTGATGGCACCATCATAGCTATCGCTGTGGAATCAGGAGCACTTGGTCACTAGCACGATCAACAGAACCAAGTGTTTACTACACAAATTAGACCTTATACAAATACAATATAGAGGAGGGGAGTCAGTGCGTCGCCAAACTTTTTCAGCCTCAACAGTCTTAAATTTGTTGTCCAGTGGACACATGAGCACTTAAAGGAGAATCCAAACTGTGCTGGGTCTTTGTTGTGGAACAGGTCTGAGGAAGTGGAAGTCATTTGGTGGGGGTAACCAGGATACTTTGGACTGGCTGAGCCAGAATCAGGAAAACGGGCTGGAACCAGGTATATGTGAAACTACTATGTGGCTCAAAAACTAAGGCCTTTTTACTTTGCCTTCCAGATGTCATGCAAGGGAGGCTAGTGAATTCTAACATAGAACCCTAAAAAGAACAGGTTCTAGAAAATGTAGGTCACTGCGTATTACTCATGTTGACAGAACACACTCCAAGAGACCATCTCCAATCTACATTTTATGGTCCTGTCACAGGTCTCTCTTCTTTTCATAAATATAAAGACTTACTGGTCTGTTAGTGTTATTACAAAAATAAATAAAAGTTTAAATGTTAATAGCATGACATTTCTAGCTACTTTTTAATCTCACAGACTTGAAGCCCTGTGACAGGAGGAACCACATCAGTTATGTTCACTGTTTGTTCACAGCACAGGCACATAGTAGGTGCTGAATATGAATGGAGGAATGGTAATGCTACTAGTTGACTTCAGAGATATCTTGTAGTTATTCTAACTGCATTATGGCTGAAAGAGACCCTAAACGGTGATATCAGAATACTGTAGGAGGATTTTTAATGTGCTCTTGGGGGAAAAAATGTCACTACAGTGCAAAGGTGTAGTTATAAATTTAAATCTAAAATAACCAAACTCGCAAACAATGTAAAGGTGCTTCATTTAAGTATGAAGGTGATGTCAACATGGGTCTCTTTTCTTAATGTAAAGCCTATTACCCAAATCACAGTCAGATGGAATGACAGAGTTGAGAGAAAAGGTGTAACTAAGTCAAATAAGATTATACTCTGTGATAAACTTTGCATACTTACAACTTTATGGCAACTACTTATTAGCAAGGAAAATGGAAAAATGCTCTTTTGACAAAAGTTTTTCTAATAAAAGATGAATATTTACAGTGGGTAAGAAATATCCAGTACCTGCCACAGGAAGCCAATAGGAAAAATCCCAACAACTACCAGTGTCATTATCCCATGACCCCTTTACTTACAGAACAATTTAAAAATTATTTATTTTGGCACACTATATAATGTTGGCACATTACATTATATTCCAGTTCACCCATAGTGCCAATTTCAAAATGGAAAGACAAAAATTCTATGAGCTAGTTTAAGGAAAAATAATACCCACTAAACTTGCTAGGTACTATTGCTTGAAGAGTTCTTACAGAATTGTTTCAACTCAGTCTTCATTTGCAAAGTTAACAAGTAGAATCCATAACTAACGGCTGAGTTTCAGAATAAGCCACTAATAAAGAGGATATATTTTTAACTTTTAAAACATTTATTTCATGTGAATTTTCTGGAGTACTATTATATGTTAATTAATCCGCATCAGGCTTTCCCATGTTATTTACACTTTATAGCATTTCTCTCCAGTAGTTTTAACATGACTTTGAATGTGTTTGTTAAGCTAGAAAACTGCTGTATTTATCAGTTATAATTCATCTAGTGTGCATTCTCATGACATGTTTATGTAAGGATGTGGGCCAATTGAAGGCTTTCCCACAGTGCTTACATTCAAGAAGTTTCTCTCCAGTGTGAATTCTCTCATGACTTCTGTATGAACTGGGTCGACTAAAGGCTTTCCCACAGTCTTTACATTTATATGGTTTCTCACCAGTGTGCACTCTCAAGTGACCTCGAAAGGTTGTCCGGTAAATGAATGCCTTCCCACATTCCTTACATTCATAGGGTTTCTCTCCAGTGTGAGTTCTTTCATGTACTTGAACATAACTGGAACAACTGAAGGCTTTACCACATATTTTACAATCATAGGGTTTCTCTCCTGTGTGAGTTCTTTCATGTATTCGAAATGAACTAGGACAATTAAATGCTTTCCCACATTCTGTACATTTATAAGGTCCATCTCCAGTGTGCGTCATCATGTGTCTTCGAAAGCTTGTGAGAGAAACGAATGCTTTCCCACATTTCTCACATTTATAGGGTTTCTCCCCAGTGTGAGTTCTTTCATGTATTTGCAAACCTAGAGGAGAACTGAAAGTTTTTCCACACTGCTTACATTCATAGGGTTTCTCTGCAGTGTGAGTCCGCTCATGTCTTCGAAAGGAAGTGGGACAACTGAGGGCTTTACCACACTGCTTACATATATATGGTTTCTCACCAGTGTGAGTTCTCACGTGGACTTGAAAAGTGGTGAGCCAATGGAAGGCTTTTCCACATTCCTTACATTGATAAGGTTTCTCTCCAGTGTGAGTTCTTTCATGTGTTCGAAATGAACTGGAACAACTGAAGGCTCTACCACATTGTTTACATTCATAGGGTTTTTCTCCAGTGTGAGATCTTTCGTGTATTCTGTACGAACTGGGACAGTTGAATGCTTTCCCACAGTCCTTACATTTATAAGGTCCAACTCCAGTATGTGTTATCATGTGTCTTTGAAAACTTCCAAGAGAAATAAAAGCTTTTCCACATTCCTTACAATCATAAGGTTTCTCTCCAGTATGAGTTCTCTCGTGTTTTCGAAGAGAACTGGGACAACTGAAGGCTTTACTACACTTTTTACATTCATAGGGTTTTTCTCCAGTATGAGTCCTTTCATGGCTTCGAAAGGAACTGGGACAACTGAGGGCTTTACCACATTGCTTACATTCATAAGGTTTCTCTCCTGTGTGAGTTCTTTCATGTGTTTGAAAGGTTTGATGGTATCGAAAGGCTTTTCCACACTGTTTACACTGATAGGGTTTCTCTCCAGTGTGAGTTCGTTCATGTTTTCGAACAGATTGACGATATCTAAAGGATTTCCCACATTCCTTACATTTATAGGATTTTTCTATACCATGATTACTTTCATGTTTTTGGAAAGGCTGGAGATAACTGAAGGCTTTCCCACACACTCTACATTTATAAGGCTTCCTTCCATATTCCTGATGATACTTGGATGGTTTGGGTGCAGTGTGAGATCTCAGGTGCCTATTAAGGGATGAACGACTCATGAAGACTTTTCCACACACACTGCATTCCCATGGTTTAGTAGAATTTTTCGTGTTCAGATTAAGATTTGGAATAAGGCCGCTGTTTTCTCCACCTTGACTACCTTCTTTACTTTCACAGAGTCTCTGTAATATATGACTTCTGTTAAAAAAGAAATTAGAAACACACTGTTAATGATTTTTTAATGATTTTATAATAAATAGTAGTATTACATTTTTACCATTTACAAGGAAAGTGTAGGGTTTTATGCACTATATAGTTTTTAAAAGTGAATATATTGAATGCTCTGTAAGAAAGCTCAACCATTGCTATTATCATAGTGATATTTATATATGCAGTCTCTGAATATGTTTCAAAGTAAACTATTTGGGAAACAACATCCATGACATAAGAAAACATTTTTGGTTAAAATTTTCTGACAAATAAATTTGAAACTGTGCCCTTTTGTTTCCACTTGTTTTTAAATTTTCATGACATGAGATTCCCATGTGGGACACAGCTTCACATTTTAAGTACAACTCACCTCAGATTTCTTTCCTGGTTCTTGTACTGATCTTCAGTGTTATGGTCCTCCCATTTATCCCCTAAAATGCAGACCCCAAAAGATCAGTAAATTAATTATTACTTCACACGTCTATGATGACCTCAAAGTATGATTTATTTACCAAAGAATTCCCTTTCCCCATTCCAAATCTGAGAACAACATTGATGGGCAGGAAGCACTTGTTCTCTAAGTGAAGGAATGTCATCATCCTTACTTATTAAGGCCAGGTTACTCAAAGTTTCCCGCATCACATCTCTGTAGAGTTTCTTCTGCGAAGGCCCCAGCAGAGCCCACTCCTCCAGGGTGAAGTTCACAGCCACATCCTCAAAGGCCACTGGGTCCTAAAACATCACAAATATGTGTACAGGAAGATGGGTGAGATGGACAGTACTGGGAACTGTAGTCCATCCGTAAGTTTACATGTGCTGCTGTTATGAAACTTACTTATTCTGTGACCTGATAATCAAAATTCTTTTTTTTTTAAATCTTTTGCCGCGGGCTCAGCCCTGCTCTGCCCGGGCCATCGCGGCGCGCGCTCGCCCGGCCGAGAACGGCGCCAATGGCGAGAAGGGAGCGGGGCTGGCCCCGCCGCCCGGCCGCTGGCCGCCGCCAGCTCGGTGCTGGAAGCGTGTGCGGCGGGAGAGCGGTGGGAGGAGAGGGCCGGCCCCCGCCCGCCCCTTCCCCCGCGCCGCCGCCACCGCCCGGGGATAATCAAAATTCTTACTCTCTACCACTTCCTCACAAACTTAACAGCATCATGAAAATTATTTCTAATTTTTACTATGATCACTTAAGTCTTGCTATTCTCTAATGGCAGGGTCCAGAGCATGCTGGAGCAATATGAACTCCAAATGAAAGAAATATTTCCATTTTAAGACTGTCAGTTCTGCCTGAGAAAAACTCATCTCCTTTAATACCCACCACATCACACAGTACTCCATTAAGCACAGGGTCACATATGCATGGGGTTTTAATGGAAAAAAACAGTGAAGAACTGAAAGTTTTTTCTTCTACTCCCATCATCAAACATGAGAGGCCAAGAGTCCTATGTAAATCCAGCTTATTGTTAGGCCCAGCTGACCATACTGTCCTGAAGTAATCCAGGCTACTAGAAGCAGTCAGATGCAGGGGACTTCCCTGTTGGTCCAGTGGCTAAGACTTCACACTCCTGATGCAGGGGATGGGTTCAGTCACTGGTCAAGGAACCAGATCCCACATGCCACAACTACAGATCCCATGTGCTACAACAAAGACCCAGCACAGCTAAATTAAAAAAAAAAAAAAAAAAAGTAGTGATCAGATAATGAATGAAAATAATCTCGTGGGAAAGTATTAACTTTTACTTACTTGACAGAGATTCAGTTATTCCTTTTTATTTCACAGTCCTATTTCATGGGACTAGGAAGCTATTCTGAAGTTAGTGCTCAGGCATGAGCGAAGGCACGGCAACTTAGACAAAATCTCTATATTCATGTGCCTCAGAGCAGCTTCACACCATCTTTACCACATCTATGTGAATACACTGCAAAGATAAGATGCCAGAAGAGCCTTTTCTGGCAAAATCATAACAGTGTACCCTGGACCTTGAGGAACTGAGTAAGAACTGCAATTTGCAAGGGAGTCTGCTGAAGACCACAATGGCCTGATGGTGAATGTGCCCTTCATTATAAAATACCAAGGGTTCAGTAGTTCTTTCCTCTAAAAGAACATAAAGCTTCCCTTCTCCAGTTATAGGAGGCAATGATTCTCAACCAGCCACTCACTCAAGAGGCAGCCTCTCCACTGCTCTCATTTCCATGACCTTCTGTGGGGCACAGGAAAGTAACAGCTGAGCCTCTGGGCAGAGGAATCCCTCAGCCACATAATTTCCCTAAACACTGGACTCTGTAAAAGGTCATCACTAACTAACCTACTGATATCCACATGGACAGGACAGAGCGAAGGTTCCCTCACAGTCATTACAATGGTAGGATTTCTTCATTCAGTTATGGCACAGAACCAGAAATTCCCATTTCTTGTTTCTCTCACAGGAACTGATGGTCTTAAATGGAAACACTTCTTTCATTTGTGTAGCATTTCTCTCAAGGTGCCCTGGACCCTACCATTATAGAACAGTAAGACTTCTAGTGATCACAGAAGAAATGCAGAAATAATTTTCACATGTTCATGTTGTAGTTAAACCTGTGAGGAAGTAACCACTTCCTGCTTTGGCCAACTCTAATTACTCTTTCCATAGTGGGTCCACAGTGCTTGTTCCTGCTGCTGCTAAGTTGCTTCAGTCATGTCGCACTCTGTGTGACCCCATAGATGGCAGCCCATCCTCCGTCCCTGGGATTCTCCAGGCAAGAACACTGGAGTGGGTTGCCATTTCTTTCTCCAATGCATGAAAGTGAAAAGTGAAAGTGAAGTCGCTTAGTCGTGTCCAACCCTCAGCAACCCCATGGACTGCATGCAGCCTTGCAGGCTCCTCCATCCATGGGATTTTCCAGGCAAGAGTACTGGAGTGGGGTGCCATTGCCTTCTCCGAGTGCTTGCTCCTAATGGTGTCCTATTACAAAGTGTGCAGAAGAGAGTCACACTAGCAGGCCTGGGAGGGCTGATTCTTAGGAATGCCTGCTCACAGTGTTTGTCCTTAGTTGGTTATCTGGGAACCGGGATTTATAAGTGACCCGACCAATCTAGGGCTTCCTTGGTGGCTCAGGCAGTAAAGAATCTGCCTGCAATGCAGTAGACCTGGGTTTGATCCCAGAGTCGGGAAGATCCCTTGGAGAAGGGAAAGATGACCCACTCCAGTATTCTTGCCTGGAGAATTCCATGGACAGAGGAGCCTGACGGGCTACAGTCCATGGGGGTCTCAAAGAGTCAGACACAACTGAGCGACTAATACTTTCACTTCATTTTCCACCAACCTAACTGGTAAGAATGGTTTGGTGTATCTCAATTGTTTATAGTACATCACAAACTCTCTTCATTCTCAGTGACTGAATTTTGTTACGCTCAGCAGAGAGTACTTACATGATCTGCGCACCACCCCCTCCAATCACTCTTGGGTATTGTTTCTAATGAGCTAGTATTTTACATGTATTGTCACAACCTGCTGCTTGTAGGACTGAGCCCCTCCTATGTGATTACACTAGGAAAGAATATCTAGAAGCTTGCATCTGGCTTCTTTAAGAACACATTTAATTAGGTATTAAAAAAGAATGAATGAGGTATTTAATAATCCTCATGGAAAAATTTTATTTTTGTTGGATAACATTAAAGGAGATAGATGAAAATATGAAAGATGTTCTTGATGTTCCCACTACAGAAATATATCTAAAACAATCTGTTATCTAACTGGGAAATGCACTGTATCATCCCCTTGTACTGCATGGACAATAGCCAATTCATTATAGATGTAAATGTGAACAGTTAAACTGGGACACTTTTACAAGTCCCAGGTAATGCTTCATTGATCCAAAAATAGGGAGAACTCTCTCATTTAAGAAAAAGAAAAAACAGCCTTGAAGCAAGAACCTGACCAATGCAAACATACTAAAACTAAGGGAGTTATAAGACAAAAGATTAGAAGACAATACAGATGTTAAAAGGTTAGTATGTGAAGATGGACACCATAGTTTTAAAATAATGGGAAAATAACCAAACCTGTTTTACAGAAGATGAGAGACGACACATGAAAAAATGTCCATTTGCTTAGTGATAGGGAATAATGAGGCAACATGTCAAGCAGATTATATTTCACTCTAAGGACAAAAATTAGTTAACTAAATAATCCCAAGTGTTGATGACCATAGACGACAAATATGTAAATTAGGCATGAGTAGAGGAAGCATCAACTGATGCACCCCACTGCCATTTCCTGTAAATCTGAACTGGATCGCCATCAGTTGTCCTCCAGAGTCCAGAGAATTTACATGTATTTGTACTTGGAGACCGATACAAGAATATAGAAAATATATTTTCAATGAGATTAAAAATTCAACTAGGGGGAATTCCCTGGTAGTCTAGTGGTTAGGACTCCACACTTTCACTGCCAAGAGCCCTGGGAACTAAGATCCCACAAGCCACTCAGCATGGCCAAAAAGAATACATAAATAAGTAAACTGGAAAAAGCCCAAACCCCATAACCACTGCAATGGATGAACCTTGACTGGCCCCCAGTCTCAGACACTAGGTGTGTATCAAACGTCTGCTGCTAAAAACAACCAAAAAACATTTTGAATGTAATTTAATACTTACTGAAAGGTTAAAGCAGACAAAACTAAAACAACACTGAATAGTGAAAAGAGCAGATGGTAAAGGTATGACTAAAGAATCAACAGAGATCCTCTATGGGCAGCATGGAGATGAGCTGGGGAGCAGAACATCAAAAGACTCTAAAAACCGCCCAAAGGCCCACTTATGAATCTTCACGGTTACGAAGATGTTTATACTCTTATTACTGCTACACACTCCAATAAAGCATTTTGTACATTCTTTTTTGGAAAATATGTGATGATTTAAAAAAAAGGAATTAATGAAGTTTGGAGAAGAACATAATTTTACTGTGTTTGCCCTGTGATGGGGCAATCTTGAGTTTTAACTCAGATTCTGGCAGCAAAAACTGCTAACAAGACAGAGGTCTATTTTGAAAGAACTGGTTACATAACCTCACCCCTGCACTTATTTTTTAAAAATAAAGGCTGGGGCTTCCCTGTGGCTCAGTGAAGAGTCTGCCCTCTAGTGCAGGAGACGCAGACCCTGATCTGGGAGATCCCACATGTGCGCAGCGACTAAGCCCGTGGGCCACGACTACTGGGCCTACGCTCTAGAGCCCACACACTGCAGCTGCTGAAGCCGACGGGCCCCAGAGCCCACACTCCACGAGAGAAGCCACTACAGTGAGAGGTGTGTGCGCTGCCAGTGAAGAGTGGTTCCCCTCTCATAACTAGAGAACGCCTGCAGGCAGCAAGGAAGAGCCAGCGCAGCCAAAAATAGATTATCTGTGTATTTAATAAACATATATAAAAGGTGACAGGAACTGGTATAGGAAGATGTGAAGGATTTTTCAATAGAATGATTAAGTAGTGTTACAGTAGAAAAGCCACATTCCCTCTTCTGTAAGTCTTACAGTCTCCTGCACAAGCATGTGGACTACATCTAAGATTTGGCTCAGATGTCTAGACTGATGACAACATGCACTCAATGTCAAGAGTGTATGACGCTTTTCATTTTCATAATCCAAGTGTCTGGGGAGGGGAGGGTGGGCTTCTCAAGCATGGGAAACGCCTTCAGAGAGTAAGATAAGGTGCCTGGCCTGGATTTTTTTTTTTTTTAATTGAGATTAGAGGGTAGGCTAGGGTGAGAGTTTGCATACTCCTGGGAAGAAACTACTATGGCCTTACTTGCTTGCCGGCACCAAAGGCAGGAACCCTTAGGTTTTCTTAGCATTTTGTACAGATGTGGGGCACAAAGTGGAATAAAGAGGAATAAAAGTACAAAGCTGTCAGCAGACGAGGATGGACATGTACACTCTGCTATATTTAAAATGGAAAACCAACAAGGACCTACTGTATAGCACAGGGAACTCTGCTCGATGTTCTGTGTGTGGCAGCCTGGATGGGAAGGGGAGTCTGGGTGAGAACAGATACATATATGTGTATGGCTGAGTCTCTTTGCTGTTCACCTGAAACTATCACAACAGTGTTTGTTAATCAGCTATACTCCAATATAAAATAAAAAGTTAAAAAAAAATTGAGGTCAGAGACTTCCAGTTCCTGTTCGGTCATGTATGGAGTTTAGAAGCTAGCATTAGCATCCTCACAAGATAATCACCAACTAACTAAATACCAACAACTCTTCTTAGACCCAGAACCATCAGAGAATTTAGGTAATGGGGACACTGCTGTCTCCAAAATCAGCGAGACAAAAAAACAGCCATTTAAAAATATGCCCAAGATATTCTTGCTCTCCAAATGTCAGAGTAGAGGACAAAAGAGCCCGTGACAGTGATAGGTCTCCCCCGCTCTGTACATCAAATATGTGTGGCATCTCTTAACATTACTGCTCCAACTCTATGTCATCAAAATATGTGGCCACCCATTCAGGTCAATTCTAACGCTCCCTGGAGTTAGCGTTAGACTTCACAGATTGAACACTCACTGCCACAAGACTGCCCCCATTTAAGCTGCTGGCCACAAACAAGGTGCCTGGGCTACTGACATTTCTACTCAGCTGCCTGTACATTCATAGATCCCCTTGACACTCCCTCAGGTTTGCTAATTTACTGGAATAATTCTGAGAACTCAGGAGGACACTTGACTTACTATGGTTGGTTTATGATAAAGGATACAACTCAGGAACAGCCAAATTTGGAAGAGATGCATAGGGAAAAACGTGGAACAGAGGGTGAGGGGGTGGGGTCAAGGAAACAAAAGCAAGTGTTAACTAATGGGGCCTAATCAAACTTACCATTGACAAAGAAACCATTGAGAAAATGAAAAGACAATGTATTGAATTAGAAAGATATCTGCAAATGTTAATGACTGATAAGGGGTTAATATCCAAAATACAGAAACAATTCATACAACTCCCAGAAAAAAAATAACCTGATTAAAAACTAGCAAAAGGGGGACTTCCCATGTGGTCCAGTGGTTAAGACTGTGCACTTCCAACACAGGGGCACAGGTTCAATCCCTAGTTGGGGAACTAAAATCCTATCTGCTGTGTGGTGCAGCCAAAAAAAACCACCTTTTTAAAAATGAGCAAAATACCCGAGTAGAACACACAGATGGTAAACTGGCATATGAAAAGATGCTCAACATCACTAATCACTGGAGAAATGCAAATCAAGACAATTAGTGATCCCATCACACCTGTCCGAATGGATACCATTAAGAAGCCAAAAATAACAAGCGTTGGTGAGGATGTGGAGAAAAGGGAACCCTTGTACACTCTTGGCAGCAATGTAAATTAGTGCCAACTAATAGGGAAAACAGTGTTGAGGGTTCTCAATAAACTTAAAATAAAACTGTTGTTGTTTAGTCACTAAGTCATGTCCGACTCTTTGCGACCCCATGGACTGTAGCCTGCCAGGCTCCACTGCCATGGCATTTCCCAGGCAAGAATACTGGAATGGGTTGCCATTTTCTTCTCCAGGGGATCTTCCCAACCCAGGGATTGAACCTGCATCTCCTGCATTGGCAGGTGGATTCTTCACCACTGAGCCACCAGGGAAGCCCAAGAACTACCATATGATCCAGCAATTCCATGCCTGGGTATATGTCTGAAGAAAACGAAAGCACTTTAAAAAAGATACACACTCCCCAGTGTTCATAGCAGCATTATTTAAAATAGCCAAGATATGGCGGCAACCCAAACGTCATCCATCAACACATTGATGGATAAAGATGTGGTACATATATACACTGGAATACTTCTTGGCAATAAAAAAGAATGAAATTCTGCTATTTACAACAATATGGATAGATGGAGGGTACTAAGTCAGTCAGACTAAGAAAAACAGATACTGTATGATTTCACTTACAGGTGAAATCTAAAGGAAACAAATGAAAATAACAAAACAGAAACAGCCTCACAGATAGAACAAACCAGCAGTTACCAGTGGGGATAGGAAGTGGGGAGGGGAGATAAGGGTAGGAAGTTAAGAGGTACAGATGTATAAAATAAATAAGCTACAAGGTTAAGGTTAGCGAATGTAAGCTTTTATATACAGAATGGATAAACAACAAGCTCCTACTATAAAGCACAGGCAACTATATTCAATATCCCTATGATAAACCATAATGGAAGAGATTAAAAAATATGTAAGTGAATAATTTTGTTATGCAGTAGTAACTACAACATTATAAATCAGCTATCAATTCAGTTCAGTTCATTTCAGTAGCTCAGTCGTGTCCGACTCTTTGCGACCCCATGAATAGCAGCATGCCAGGCCTCCCTGTCCATCACCAACTTCCAGAGTTCACTCAAACTCCTGTCCATCGAGTTGGTGATGCTATCCAGCCATCTCATCCTCTGTCATCCCCTTCTCCTCCTGCCCACAATCCCTCCCAGCATCAGAGTCTTTTCCAATGAGTCAGTTCTTCGCATGAGGTGGCCAAAGTACTGGAGTTTCAGCTTTAGCATCATTCCTTCCAAAGAACACCCAGGACTGATCTCCTTCAGA
>NW_011494937.1:2549106-2551128 GCF_000754665.1 Bison bison bison
ACACCCAGGACTGATCTCCTTCAGAATGGACTGGTTGGATCTCCTTGCAGTCCAAGGGACTCTCAAGAGTTTTCTCCAACAGCACAGTTCAAAAGCATCAATTCTTTGGCGCTCAGCCTTCTTCACAGTCCACCTCTCACATCCATACATGACCACAGGAAAAACCATAGCCTTGACTAGATGGACCTTTGTTGGCAAAGTAATGTCTCTGCTTTTGAATATGCTATCTAGGTTGGTCATAACTTTCCTTCCAAGGAGTATCTTTTAATTTCATGGCTGCAATCACCATCTGCAGTGATTTTGGAGCCCTCCAAAATAAAGTCTGACATTGTTTCCATTGTTTCCCCATCTATTTGCCATGAAGTGGTGGGACCAGATGCCATGATGTTCATTTTCTGAATGTTGAGCTTTAAGCCAACTTTTTCACTCTCCTCTTTCACTTTCATCAAGAGGCTTTTTAGTTCCTCTTCACTTTCTGCCATAAGGGTGGTGTCATCTGCATATCTGAGGTTATTGATATTTCTCCTGGCAATCTTGATTCCAGCTTGTGCTTCTTCCACCCTAGCATTTCTCATGATGTACTCTGCAAATAAGTTAAATAAGCAGGGTGACAATATACAGCCTTGACGTACTCCTTTTCCTATTTGGAACCATTCTGTTGTTCCATGTCCAGTTCTAATTGTTGCTTCCTGACCTCCATGTAGGTTTCTCAAGAGGCAGGTCAGGTGGTCTGGTATTCCCATCTCTTCCAGAATTTTCTGCAGTTTATTGTGATCCACACAGTCAAAGGCTTTGGCATAGTCAATAAAGCAGAAATAGATGTTTTTCTGCAACTCTCTTGCTTTTCCCATGATCCAGCGGATGTTGGCAATTTGATCTCTGGTTCCTCTGCCTTTTCTAAATCCAGCTTGCACATCTGGAAGTTCGCGGTTCATGTATTGCTGAAGCCTGGCTTGGAGAATTTTGAGCATTACTTTACTAGCATGTGAGATGAGTGCAATTGTGCGGTAGTTTGAGCATTCTTTGGCATTGCCTTTCTTTGGGATTGGAATGAAAACTGACCCTTTTCCAGTCCTGTGGCCACTGCTGAGTTTTCCAAATTTGCTGGCATATTGAGTGCAGCACTTTCACAGCATCATCTTTTAGGATTTGAAATAGCTCAACTGGAATTCCATCACCTCCACTAGCTTTGTTCATAGTGATGCTCTCTAAGGCCCACTTGACTTCACATTCCAGGATGTCTGGCTCTAGGTGAGTGATCACACTATCATGATTATCTGGGTTGTGAAGATCTTTTTTGGACAGTTCTTCTGTGTATTCTTGCCACCTCTTCCTAATATGTTCTGCTTCTGTTAGGTCCATACCATTTCTGTCCTTTGTTGAGCCCATCTTTGGATGAAATGTTCCCTTGGTATCTCTAATTTTCTTGAACATATCTCTAGTCTTTTTCATTCTGTTGTTTTCCTCTTTTTCTTTGCATTGATCGCTGAGCAAGACTTTCTTATCTCTACTTACTATTCTTTGGAACTCTGCATTCAGATGCTTGTATCTTTCCTTTTCTCCTTTGCTTTTCGCTTCTCTTCTTTTCACAGCTACTTGTAAGGCCTCCCCAGATATCCATTTGGTTTTTTGCATTTCTTTTCCATGGGGATGGTCTTGATCCCTGTCTCCTGTACAATGTCATGAACCTCCACCCATAGTTCATCAGGCACTCTATCTATCAGATCTAGTCCCTTAAATCTATTTCTCACTTCCACTGTATAATCATAAGGGATTTGATTTAGGTCATACCTGAACGGTCTAGTGGTTTTCCCTACTTTCTTCAATTTAAGTCTGAATTTGGCAATAAGGAGTTCATGATCTGAGCCACAGTCAGCTCCCAGTCTTGTTTTTGCGTATAGAGCTTCTCCATCTTTGGCTGCAAAGAATATAATCAATCTGATTTCAGTGTTGAGCATCTGGTGATGTCCATGTGTAGAGTCTTCTCTTGTGTTGTTGGAAGAGGATGTTTGCTATGACCAG
>NW_011494937.1:2551228-2578361 GCF_000754665.1 Bison bison bison
CAAAACTCTATTAGGCTTTGCCCTGCTTCATTCTGTATTCCAAGGCCAAATTTGCCCGTTACTCCATACTTCAATTAAAAAAAAAAAATACTGGGGGAAAAAAAAAACACAGGAGAAAATCTAGGTGACCTTGAGGTTTTTTTGGTGACCTTGAGTTTGGTGATGAGTTTTTTGATTCAACACAACAAAAGCAGGATTGATGAAAGGAAAAAAAAAATCAGTAAACTGATGTCATTAAAATGACAGCTTTCTCTATGAAAGACAGGGTTAAGAGACTGAAAACAAGCTACAGACTGGGAAAAAATCTCTACAAACCACTTATCTGATAAAAGACCAGCATCCAAAATATCTAAACAACTCTTAAAACTCAACAATAAGACAGACCACACAATTAAAAATGGACAAAATATCAGAACACACCCCTCACCAAGCCACATGGATGGTAAGCAAGCATAAGAAAAGATGCTCATGTCTTTGTCATTAGGATTGCAAATAAAAGAATAATAATATCATTTCTAGATACTTGTTACAAAATCCTAAAATTAAAAAAACAACTGAGAATAAGCATTAAAGGATGGAGAAGATGCGGAGTGACAGGAACCCTCACTCACTGCTGGTGGGAATGGAAAACACTACGAATTCATGGGAAAACGGGCAGTTTCTTACAATACTTAACCGTATAATCCAGCAACCAGGCTCCTTTGTAGTTTACCAAATCAGTTGAAAACTTGCTGTCACAGGGGCTTCCCTGGTGGCTCCGGGGTAATCTGCCTGCCAATGCAGGAGACACAGGTTTGATCCCCAGTGTGGGAGGATCCCACATGTCGCAGAGCAGCTGTCCCATGCACCACAACTACTGAGCCTGTGCTCTAGGACCTGGGAACCACACGCAGCCTCTGTGTCCTAGAGCCCAGGCTACGCCACAGGAGCTGCTACCACCACAAGAAGCCTGCACACAGCAACTAGAGGTAGCCTCTGCTCTCCACAAGTAGAGAAAAGCTGGTGCAGCAAGGAAGCCCCAGTACAGCCAAAAACAAAAACCCACCCAGAACATCTTCATTCATAAAAATACCTGTGTGTGAATTGTTTATAAAAGGTTTACTCATGATTGCCAAGACTTACAGGTAAACAAGAAATTCTCCAACAGGTGAATGGAAAAATAATCACTGGAACATCAATATAATGAAATGTTATTCACTGTTAAAAGGAAACAAGGTATCAAACCAAAAAGACAGAGAGAACCTTAAAATCATTGTTAAGTGAAAGCAGCCAACATGATAAGGCTACATACTGTATTATTCCAACCACAGTTCTGCAAAGGGAAAAAACCACGGGACAATGGAAAATCTGCGTCTGCAGGGATTTGGGGGTGGGAGGGAGGAATGAATAAATGAATAGGGGGAGCACAGGGGACTTTCAGGGCATGAAAGTAGAATACACGACATGGACATGACAGAAACAAGCTCATTTTACGTTGCCAAAGCCCACAGACTGTCTAAACAAGAGTCAACGCTGTCCTAAAATGTGGACTGTAATGTATCAGCATTGGTTCAACGAATTTAACAAATGTACCACAATAATACAGGATATAAAAAACAGGGCAAAACTATGATGGCAGAGAGGTTAAGTATGACCTTTCTGTACTTTGTAACCAAGCTTTCTATAAACCTAAAACTGCTGTAGAGAAAGGTAACATCTATCAGGGAAAAAAAAGAAGATGAAGTAAAAAAGGCATTAATATTCATCTCAGATGACTGAAAAAGGCCATCTTTGTTCAGTTGATTTGAAGTTACTTCAGTCACTATGGCACTCTTATAAAGGCCTGTATCCTGCAAACAGAGAATTAAAACCCCACTGAATGCCGTGTTCCAACGGATGTGCTCTGATGTGGTTAAGAGTGTCCTAGGGAGGCCTCAGTATATATACAGACAAGTGTTACCTTGATGTATATTGGGGATACCTGTTAGGCAAGAGATTGCCAGAATTCTTTTATCACACACTCTTAGACGATTGCCCAGGGGTCAGTAAACACATGCTCTCCAAGGCAACTGCTGGTCAGGGCTAAGACGACAGGCTGATGTTGAGTGTGTTGTGGACCATTGAGTCCCCTCCTTTAGCAGGATGTCCAACTAAGGGGTGAAAACCTGGATCATGTATGAATGTGGAGATGTCGTTCTGAAGTCTGTGAACTCCCCTTGCTCGTCACTCAGGGAATCCTAAGGAGCCCACAGGGAGCCTAGGGGTCTGAGAAGGGGTGATGACCTTTAGCATCTGGCAAGGGACCCAGGAGGGGGAAGGCCTCCACGCCTCCTGCAGGTAGGTTATGGTGGGGGTCCCAGGGTCAGCTTTATCTTGTCTCAGGGGGGTCCCCACAGCTGTGCTGAGCTCTTGGGGTGCTGTTTACAGGGTTTCAAATCCTAATGGGAATCTGGATGGGAGGTCCCATTTTCAGGGTTATCTGTTTTCAGCACAGCTCCGTCAGGAGATGTAACTGCAGCTCGAGTGGCCTACAGTGCAAGGCCAGGGCAGGACCTTGGTTAGAAGCCTGTGGACAGCTTCAGGCCTGATGGGAAACTCCAGAGGCAGGAGCGGAGGTCCCTGAAGCCTCTACTGTGACTCAGGGTTTGACGGCGCAGAGGGGAATGCCTGTCATCTGGCATTTTCACCAGAATCCACAGCCTTTTTGTTTTTTTGTGCGAACTATTCCAGGTGGGCCATTTTACAAGTAATAGCTTAAATGGGCTCAAATATATTTCAACATTTTTTATGTTCTGATGTCCTCAGAAGAGATGTCATTAATGTCACGTCACTCATGCTCATGGCACAAGGTGGTGCGGGTCAGACCTGCCTGCAGAGACCGTGTGCAGTGGCGATGGCGCTGAGGTTCTCTGAGGCCACCAGGTAAAGGTGAAGGCCAAGTGTGCTGAGAGGCTGCTGAAAGAGACACTGAACAGAAAAGACTTAGCCCAATCTGTGAGGGCAGGATATTTAGCAGCTGCTGAGTGGATGAAGTCAGTCATTTCCAAAATGATGGGGGCTGGGAATTGGGGCTTATTTGGTGAAACAACAGCCTCAAGGTTGCCATAATCCAATGTGAGATGTCATTCATTCTTTCCAGGTTTGTGAACAGACCAAATACGCCAATTAAAGTGAAGTGAAGTGAAGTTGCTCAGTCCTGTCCGACTCTTTGTGACCCCATGGACTGTAGCCTACCAGGCTCCTCTGTCCATGGAATTTTCGAAGCAAGAGTACTGGAGTGGGTTGCCATTTCCTTCTCCAATTAAAAGGAGGGGTTAATCACTTCCTCACTAAACAGGTTTGTATAATGGTTTTCCATCCTTCAAAACCCTATTTACATTGGGCCATATTAAGTAATTAGCAATAAAGGTCAGTGGAGTTCCATTTAGCAATATAATTTTCCAGTGGCAGAAACTAAATTAAAATTTAATTTATGATTCACTGGATCAGATCTTCCTTCCTCTCAAGCAGAAAGGAGCCTGGTCTGGATGTTCATTGTAGTTGGAGGCTGGGACTGGGGCAAAAATTCTTGCCCAAAGCCAGGAGCTTGTGTGGCTGGAATCTCCTGTCATCTCTAGAGTGGAGGACCCAGACTTCTCATCAGGTTAGGGCACAAAGGAAAAAAGAAGGTGTTAAAAAGAAACAGTAGACCCCTAAAGGAAAGCTATGACAAACCCAGACAGTGTATTAAAAAGCAGAGACATCACTTTGCCAAAAAAGGTCTGTACAGTCAAAAGCTATGGCTTTTCCCATAGTATGGATGTGAGAATTGGGCCACAAAGAAGGCTGAGTGCTGAAGAATCTCCCCCAGGAATGTCATCTTATACCAGTCTGAGCTTATTTTTGCTTTTAATTTGCTGGCCAGCACCACTGAGGTAATCAGCCATATAGGTTTTTATTATCCCTCAAAGCAAGATAATTCACTCTTTCCATACCCCTTTGGCCTTCTACCCATCTAAGCCTTCCATGTGGACACCTCTCCACTCCCTAGATGCGATGCTGTCTGATTCAATCACTTAATAAAACCAATTAAACCTTTAAAATTTATTCAATTGTATTTTTGTTATTTAACAGATCAGTGGGGCTTAAACTGAAACAAAAAGCAAAAAAAATGTCTGACTACTCATGACAAAGACAAAGGTGGGAAAGAAAAATATGCATTTACAATTGCTTCTTTTTTGATAAAGCAGCACCAAATCAAGATGCTCAAGAAATGGACTTCCCTGGTGGTCCAGTGGTTAAAACTCTGCCTTCCAGGGCAAGGGGTGTGGGTTCAATCAGTGGGGGAACTAAGATCCCACATGCCACACAGTGTGGCCAGAAATTAAAATTTGTAAAGAAAAAAAATTTCACTAAAGCCTTAAAATGATCTACACTGGTTATTTGGGAGCGGCTGAAGCAAGACCACTTGAGAGGCCAGGACGCCCTGGCATGAGTCTACTTTTGACAGTCTTATCTTACAGGTTTTTGCTAACCTTCCATGATGATTTAAAATTAACTGAGTAATATGCATATACTATATATTTAATAGCCTTTAATTAACTTATTTTTGCTTTGAACTTTTTAAGTTTAGTTTTTACTTATCTACAGAGGAAACCCTTCTAAGATTTACTCCTTTAAATGCTAACCCTTATAAAAGTTTAAACCATAAAAAATAAGAGTTTCAAATCTCCTTTTAACAAAAGTAACAAGGGGGCATCATAGCTTCTTGTAGCTCACTCTGGGAGCTTTTTCAGAAATAAGTAACACGTAATGCATGAGGAATTTGCATGTAATCCATTAAATATACTAGGATTTTCAGTGATTTTATGTATATTTTAAATAGTTTTCCTCATGAATTCATTTGCTTCAGCAGTACTGTAACACTTAGAATTTCAAAGTTCTCTAAGGACAAGCACATACAAAAAACTGACCTACAAATGTAAAAGCCACCTAAGAACTCAAATACACTCCTCTCATATCTTGAGGATCTCTTGCCTAAAAGGAAAGAATATTCTGTTTAGTTCCAGAGTTTTTTGTCTTATTCCCAATGTCTCTCTGTCAACATACACCGAAAGCTTGAGAATCATAAACACTTAAAACAATGTCACAGACTATGAAGGGAAACTAAAGAATTGCAACAGGGCCTTCCCTGGTGATCCAATGGTTCAGGGTTCACCTTCCAATGCAGGTGGTAGAGGTTCAATCCCTGGTCTGGGAGCTGAGATCCCACATGCCTTGGGGCCAAAAACCCAAAACATGAAACAAGCAATGTCAAATTCAATGAAGTCTTTAAGAATGGTCCACATCAAAAAATCTTTTAAAAAAAACCTGCATCATTCAATATATAAATGTATACAAGGAAAGAAATGTAAATATTTGAATCAGTGAGATTAGCAGCCTATTTCCCTATAATTCGGAAGAAACTGAGATTTCCAGGCTTGAGGTTCAGATCTCCCACTGTGGGAATACAACCCCTGGAGTGTGTCAGAGCTGACTCATTAGGAAAGACTGTGATGCTGGGAAAGATTGAAGGCAGGAGGAGAAAGGGATGACAGAGGATGAGATGGTTAGATGGCATCACGGATCTGATGGACATGAGTTTGAGCAAACTCCCGGAGATGGTGAAGGAGGGAAACCTGGCATGCTGCAGTTCATGGGGTCGCAAAGAGTCAGACACAACTGAGCGACTGAATGGAGAGCGTGTCAGTGGTGAGGGTCAGCCACATGAATAGCCACAGAAATGAACTCTGGAGGCTCCAACAAATGCTCCCTTTCCATACTTCAATTCTTACAAGTGAGAAAACTCTTCACCAGATTCAATGTAAAGTTCTAACATAAATGAACTCGCCAATTCATAAACTCTTGTCCAAGAAGACACAATTCCTGACCTTCACAGACTTTCTCAACACACTCAAATCATGAGTAATTCGTATGTACAGTTACAGTACAAAGTTCAACCTGGTAATCAACAGTTAGGGTCTCAGGGCGTCACTCTGTATCCCCCACCGTCGAAAGTGCACCCCCACCTTTCCAGGGCTGTATCTTCTCGCACTATAAAGGCTCCTTCCATGGTTGGTGAGAGCAGGTAGGACACTTGCAGGGGAAGGCTCCCCAGATAGAACAGTTGGTCCTCTGAGTACTTCCCTTTGTAGGCTCAAGGGAGCCTTAGCTAAGAGCTAAGAGCCCACAGGTCTGGGCTCCCCACTGTCATTATCATGAACTCCATTGATATTTTAAATGACACATACCCAGTGTTTGAATAATCCAACAGAACCATTCAATCCAGTATTTATGTACAAAGAAGGGAGGAAAACTGTAAGGCATTTTTTTCTATTTCAAGAACAAAACACAAATATCTATTCCTTTCAGAAAGTAAATGTCAGTCAATTATCATTTCCATGGCAAGAAACTGTAAATAATAATTGAAGAAAAGAAAAAAAAAGATCTTGAATGTTACTTACAGTCAGTTATGTGACAAAAAAAAGATAAAATGTAACTAATGGAATGGTATAAT
Source organism: Bison bison bison (assembly GCF_000754665.1). Classification (NCBI taxonomy): domain Eukaryota; kingdom Metazoa; phylum Chordata; class Mammalia; order Artiodactyla; family Bovidae; genus Bison; species Bison bison. Next base: position 2,557,743 of record NW_011494937.1, read on the forward strand.
GGAATATTTTTTCTGAAATTCACCTCTTTATTCCCCTTTGGAAATATTTTATATTCTCTTTCAAGATCTATTGATTAAATACATTTACAGTTACTAAAGATGGAAACTTAGGACTTCCTTGGTGGTCCAGTGGCTAGGACTGCGCTCTCACTGCAGGGGACCAGGGTTCAACCCTTGGTCGTGGAACTAGACCCTACATGCCACAACTAGGACCCATACAGCTAAAAAAAGGCTTAAAAGTGAATAAGGGCACAAACTCAGGGAGGGACAAGGCTGACCTGGAACTATGATGAAAAGACCGACCACCCAGGAGTCTCCCAAGAGGAACCTCCACCCAAAGGGCTTAAACAAAATAGGATGTCTGTGGCTGGGAAAGCTTGTGGGGTGGAGTAAGGAGGGGACGGCACAAGACTTAAATACAGTGTAGTTCCCGGTGGTTAATTTCTGGTTTCTTCTCATGGAAAACATACACAGACAAAAAACTAAACTTTAAAGAGTCATTCATGGCCCTTGTGGATTAATAATAAACAATTTAAAATACTGCGTAGCTTGAAATGCACCACAGAGGGCAAGTAGTTAATAATGAAGCTATGAACTGAAAAGGGGAAGATGGCGTTTGGGAATATCAGGAAAGATCTGGAAATTTAGCCATTTGTTTCCTGCCCTGGGAAGAGCTGGAGTAGGGAGACAGGGTCTTGGATTTGTGACACTGTTCTTCATACATTTGAAAAGTGAGGGGAAATGAGAGTTCCTCCGCCCCGGGGAGAAAGGAGGGACCCCACAGACCGCTGCTCCTCTAATGCAGGGACCCCGAATACTGAGTCACGATTGTCCCGTTACAACCCTCTCCGTGGACACCACACAACCTGGAGCAGACACAGCCGCAGCGGTGAGCAGAGAGGCCGCCCCGGGTCCCAACTGCCCGCTGAGTCCGTGCACTGCGTGCCGCGCTCAGGGTGTGTGGACTCGGGTCCGCGGGTCCGAAGTTGACCACGGGGAGGCCCAGGTCCCACCACGGCCAGTTCCAGCAGGTCCCTCAGCCCCCTTCTTCCAACACCCGGCTCTCCCAGCTCACCATTTTTTGGTTTCTTGGCTTCCCAGTCATCCACTCCCCGACTGCCGCGGCAAGTGCAGGTCACACTGACAGGATGCCGCGGAGCCACCGGAGCCTTTTAAGGACACAGAGAAGGGGATCTGCTGCGCTGCGGGAGCGAATGGGAACCAGCACGCAGTCCACGCCACCCACGCCCGACACTGGAGCGTGCCCTACAGGCGCTCACACGTACGTAACCGGCGACTCCCCTGATTGGACAGCTCGCAAGGCCCCGCCCTGCCGTGCCTGAGTGACAGCAGGCCGGAGGTCACGTCTTTGCTTGGACCTTGACCTGGCAGGGAGGCCCGTCCATGGTCCCTGCATTGAATCCGATGGCCGCAAGGCCCTCACGGAACTGTGACACTTCTTCCCCAGAACGGACACTGAGATGTGGCCTCACCATGTGTAATAATGAGTCTCGCCCCACTTTTGATCTTTGACCATTTGCTGTGAGAGAGACCCATTCTTCCCTACCTACTCTCCCTCGTTTGGAAGACTGAAAAGCCCCCTTATCCTACCCCATCCTCGGGGGCACTTGGCTCAAGTGGGAGGGTGAACCCCACAATCCTAGACCAGCCATGAAGCTTCAGGGCATGTGTGAAACACAGACCGAGAAACCACGGAAGACCTTTTCAATGTAATTTCTTTCATACTTACTCGTTGAAAGGTCAAAGGAGGCAAAACTGAAAGGAAATTGCAGAGTGAAAAATAAAAGATGGTGAAGGTATGGAAGAATAAACAGAGAATCACAACCGCCATCATGTAAGGGGCAGGTTGGTGATGAATGAGGCATGGGAAGGTTGGGGACTCTCTCACCAACGCCCACAGGTCATTTATGAATTTTCATGAAGATTCCAAGGATGTTTCAATTATCACTAAATCTAGCCAGGAAACATTTTGTATATTCTTTTCTAAATATATATGCTGATTTTTTTTTTAATTGAAGGATAATTGCTTTACATGCTGATAGAAATTTTAAGCAGTAATTAAGGTTGGCAACAAAATTTGTATATTACTTTGTCCTATAAAGTGGCAATCTGAGTTTTCACTCATGGTTTTGGCAACAACAATCAGTAAGAAGCCAAGTGTCAACTAAGAAAGGATGGGTTCCCTGAGTTCATCATCATATGTAGTTTTTATAAACAAAGGGTATTGCTATGGAAAGATCTGGAGGATTTATCAATAGAGCAAATAAGTACGGTTTATTAAAGTATATATTGGAGAAGAAAATGGCACCCCACTCCAGTATTCTTGCCTGGAGAATTCCATGACAGAGGAGCCTGGTGGGCTATAGCCCATGGGGTTGCAAGAGTCAGATACAACTTAGGGACTAAACAACAATATTGCAGTATATATAAATACCAAGTTACTCTTTCTATAACCTGCAGAGAAAGGCGGAACATGGACCTCCACCTAAGGGTTGGTTGAATAGTGGAGAGGAGTCTGGCCTGTTTTTTTTTTTAAGGCTGCGCTTAGGGGCATAGGCTATGGTGGCAGATCACATGCAGCCTTTCTTATCACCTTGTACAGATTTGGGGCACAAAGGGAAGAAGGGGTAAGACTTTAAAGTTGTCATCAGTCACATAATAGGAAAAATATATCCTAGTCTCTGACCCTCGTTCCTGGCACAGGGCTCCTAAAACCCTTGTAAATTCCTAAGGGAGGGATTTCCCTGGTGGTCCAGTGGCTAAGACTCCCCACTCCCAATGCAGGGGGCCTGATTTGATCCCTGGTCAGAGAACTAGATCCTGAATACTGCAACTAAGACCCAGTACAGCCAAATAAATAATTTTTTTAAATTCCTAAGGGATAAGAGCACTAGGACCATCTCTCATTCTATTGAAGTGACTCTGGTTGGGCTCCTGGGTGGCTGCTGGGTGAGGGGCCAGTCACTGGAAAGACCAAGTCATGATCATGAACTTGGAATTTTCAGCCCAACACCCTCCCTCATCCTCCAGAAAGGGGAGGGGGCTGAAAATGAAGTTAACAATTAATCATGCCTACATGAGGAAGCCTCCATAAAATCCCAGTGGTAAGGGGGGATTCAGAGGGCTTCCAGGTTGGTGGTCCATGTACAGGGAGGGTGATACACCCCAGCTCCAAGGGACTCTCTCAGACTTCACCCTATGTATCACTTCACCTATATCACTTATCATATCCTTTAATAAACTGGTAAATGTATTAATAACTTCAGTGTGTCTCTGAGTTCTGTGAGCTGCTCTTGCAAACAGAACCCAAGGAGGGGCCTGTGAGAACTTCTGATTTGTAGCCATGTCAGACAGAAGTTGTGAGTAATCTGGGGAACTACTCCTTGTGATTGGCATCTGAAATTGTGTGTGGGGGGCAGTGCTGACAGTTTTGCGAGACTTAGCTCTTAACCTGTAGAATCTGATGCTGTCCCAGGGCAGATAGTGTTAGGATTGAGTTAAGTTGTAGGACACCCCACTGGTGTCACAGAGAATTACTTATTGTGGGGGTAAAACCTTCACATATTTGGTGACTGGAAGTATCAGGACTGAAGAGTTCTGGGTAAAAGTAAAGGAGATGCCTAGGTAGGAAGAACTGGGTTTTCTCCACTCAGGAAGAAGATATCAGCAGTCAAACATTAAAAAATGGAGTTAGAGACCTCTGATCAGCAGATAAGGAGCTTAAAAGGTTACAGTCCCATCCTCAACAAACAGACTTTTTATAAAAAGCAAAGAAACTTAAAAATCAATGACTCTTCTTAAATCTGTCAAAGGACTGAGGTCACAGGGTGAAGTACTGTCTCCAAAATTGGAAAGAGACTGAAAAATAGCCATTTTGAAATATGCCTACAATATTCTGCACTTTTTAATAAGTCTTGTCCTCAAAAGAATGTATTTCAACTTAGAGAATGAATTTATAGTTCTTGGGAAAAACAGGGAGAAGGGAGTTTAGAATGGATATATACACACTTCTATATTTAAAATGGATAACCAACAAGGACCTGCTGTATAGCACAAGGAACTCTGCTCAGTGTTATGTGGCAGCCTGGATCGGAGGGGAGTTTGAGTGATAATGGATACATGTACATGTATGGGTGAGTCCCTTTGCTGTTCACCTAAAACTATCACAACATTGTTAATCAGTTATATCCCCCACCGCCAAAAAATCTATTTCATTAGAGGCTAACCAACTGGGATCCTACCAGTGCCAGAGGGCAGTGCTATGGTGGGAGGCAAAGAGTCAACTGGACTCCCCACTAGTCTTTCCGCGGACCTCTCAGCAAACACCTGGTATGTTTTCCAAAACAACTCCAATTCTCCAACACCAACTGGGTGTCCTGCAGTGCAATTCAAGTCTGACACAAACTAACCAGAATTAACATCAGATTCCACAGTTTATGGGTTGAATCCTATCACAGTACCCACTGTCAGATGCCAGCTGCAAAGTGGGCAGGGGCTGGGCTAAACACATTTCTGCCTGACCCACCACAAATTTAGAGGTTCCCTGGACAACACCTCATCTTTGTTAATTGTCTAGAGCAGCTATCAGAATGAAGACAAGCACTGCTTATTATTACCAGTTTACTTGATTTTTTAAAACTTTTTATTTTGTATTGGGGTTATTGTTCAGTCACTAAATCGTGTCTGACCCTTTTGTGACCCCATGGACTGCAGCCTGCCAGGCTAGAATACTGGAGTGGGCTGCCATTTCCTTCTCCAGGGGATCTTCCTGACCTAGGGATCAGACCTGTGTCTCCTGCATTGGCAGGCGGGCTCTCAGTGGAGCCACCTGGGAAGCCCCTCTATTGGGGTATTTATGTTTGAGTGTGTGTGTGTGCTCCATCATTTCTGACTCTTTTATCAGGAACAGCCACGTGGAAAGGGTGCCCAGGGCAAAGTGGTGGGGGTGGGGGTGGCAGGGAGCTTCCATGTTATCTCCACACAGGACAGCTTCCTGGCTCACTGATGGGTTCACCAAGTCAGATCTCTCTGAATCCCGAGCTTTAGGGGTTTCCATAGAGTTTTCTTATGTCGACCGCTGGAGAAGGACTCAATCTTCAGCACCTCCTTCCTCTCTTGAGGCTGGGAACTGGGCTGAAAGTTCTTCCTGGTCACTGGTGACCAAACCCCTACCCTGAAGCCATCAAGGGGCCTAGAAACAGTTGCCTTATTACAACATAAGATGCTCTTATTATCAAATAGAGGAGGTATGGTTAGATAGCCTCACTGACTCAATGTATATGGATTTGAGGAAACTCCCATAGGTAGCGGAGGACTGGAGCCTGGTGTGTTACAGTCCATGGGGTCACAAAGAGTCAGAAACGACTTAGCGACTAAAAACAACATCACCAGTATCACTCAGAGTCCAAGGGCCTTGGGAAATCTTTGCTAAGGACTGTGGACAAAGACCAAACATTTTTTTTATCACACCAGAGAAGGGCAGAGCCCATGGACACAGGCTCATTAAAATACTCAGACCAGATCATGGGATGATAAAACTTTCCTCTTAGCCACAACAAACCACTACATCAGAAGACATATGTTTAATCACGGTAGGGAACTCAGAAACAATGGTATGTTCCAGAACTTATTTAGAAGTCTCTAAAGGGCTGTGGCACCCCACTCCAGTACTCTTGCTTGGAAAATCCCATGGACGGAGGAGCCTGTTAGGCTGCAATCCATGGGGTCGCTATGAGTCGGACACGACTGAGTGATTTCATGTTCACTTTTCACTTTCATGCATTGGAGAAGGAAATGGCAACCGACTCCAGTATTCTTGCCTGGAGAATCCCAGGGACGGGGGAGCCTGGTGGGCTGCCATCTATGGGGTCACACAGAGTCGGACATGACTGAAGTGACTTAGCATAGCATAGCAAAGGGCTGCAATGCAGGAGACCTGGGTTAAATCCCTTGGTTGGGAAGATCCCCTGGAGGAGGGCATGGCAACCCACTCCAGTATTCTTGCCTGGAGAATCCCATGGACAGAGGAGCCTGGTGGGCTACAGTCCATGGGGTTGCAAAGAGTCAGACACAACTGAGTGACTAACACAGTATCCCCAAGGTAGATAGGGGAGACAAAAACAAGGACAACTGAGGATATTTTACCTCTGACAGTGACAACAAATAGTCAACAGAACTTAAGTTTAGGCAAATAAACATCAAACCTGACATTAAAGGCCTATTTACCTCAGTTCCTTTTCACAGTACAACCTGTCCAGTATTGGCCAAAAAAATTCAAAGGCACAAGAAAAGATTAAAAAAAAACACATCTTCAGGAGATAGTTTAGACGTCTCTTTATAGGAAAATGCCCTCAGCAGGATGTCCCTTTCCTTGTCATTTCAGCAAAGCTATAATGGAACTAACTTTTAAACGAGGCACCTACATGCCCTACTCATCTCCCGCCCAAGCACATCTTTCCAATATTTAATCACACAAAACCTTGACTAGTTTGTCAGTTCTTTCTGTAAATCAAAGAAGCAGGTCAAGAGGGAGGAGATGTATGTATACTAATAGCTGATTCATGTTGCTTAGCAGAAACCAACGCAACATTGTAAAGCAATTATCCTCCAATTAAAAATAAAATTTTTAAAAAGTAGAAATGAATAAATAGAATAAGAAGTTAACAGATGACCATATATCATCCATAGATTCCCTTTCAGGAACCTCACAAACAAACTGTGTGGCCAAATTGTGTGATTTACGTCTAGAGGAAGAACACAAGTCAATGAGACAGCATGTAGTGGTGAAAAGGGACAACTCTGATCCTCAGCTGTTGCAAGGAAAAGCCAACTCTGACTCTATGATGGAAATGGTTTCTTTGACTTGCTTTTCCTTGCTGTTGTTACTATAATCATACATAATGGCCTGCTTCAAAGGACCCTGACACTTTGTATGCATGGATTAGTCACTCAGTCATGGCTGATGCTTTGTGACCCAATGGACTGTAGCCCACCAGAATCCTCTGTCCATGAGATTCTCCAGGCAAGAATATTGGAGTTGACTGCTATTTCCTCCTCCAGGGGATCTTCCAGACGCAGAGACTGAACCCAGGTCTCCCACATTGTAGGAGGATTCTCTACCAACTGAGCTACCAGGAAGTCCGACTGTTAAACTATAGTGCTTGTGTGTAGCTAACAGGTATATAATCTCACTCTGCCCACCTGTGAATGGCTGCAACAAAAAGAAAAAATTAACACACCCCTTCCAAAGGCTGGACCTTCCTGGAGATGTTTTGCAAGACTTGTTCAGTCGCTCAGTCATGTCCGACTCTTTGCAACCCCATGGACTGCAGCATGCCAGGGTTCTCTGTCTTTCACCATCTCTCAGAGCTTGCTCACACTCATGTCTATTGAGACAGTGATGCCATCCAACCATCTCATCCTCTGTCATGCCCTTCTCCTTCTGTTCTCAACCCTTCCCAGCATCAGGGTCTTTTCCAATGAGTTAGCTCTTCACATCAGGTGGCCAAAGTATTGGAGATTCTGCTTCAGCATCAGTCCTTCTGATGAACACTCAGGACTGATCTCCTTTAGGATGGACAGGTTGGATCTCCTTGCAGTCCAAGGGACTCTGAAGAGTCTTCTCCAACACCACAGTTCAAAAGCATCAATTCTGCAGCACTTGGCTTTCTTTATGGTCCAACTCACATCCATACATGACCACTGGAAAAACCATAGCTTTGACTATACAGACTTTGTCGGTAAAGTAATGTCTCTGTTTTTTAATATGCTATCTAGGTTGGTCATAGCTTTTCTTCCAAGAAACAAGTGTCTTTTAATTTCATGGCTGCAGTTACCATCTGCAGTGATTTTGGAGCCCCCCCCCCCCCCACATAAAGTCTGTCACTGTTTCCATTGTGTCCCCATCTATTTTCCATGAAGTGCTGGGACTGAATGCATGATCTCAGTTTTTTGAATGTTGAGTTTTAGGCCAATTTTTTCACCCTCCTCTTTCACGTTCATCCAGAAGCTCTTTAGTTCTTCTTTGCTTTCTGCCATAAGGGTGGTGTTATCTGCATATCTGAGGTTATTGATATTTCTCCCGGCAATCTTGATTCCAGCTTGTGCTTCATCCAGTCCAGTATTTCCCGTGATGTACTCTGTATATAAGTTGAATACAGTTTTGACATACTCCTTTCCCAATTTGGAACCAGTCCATTGTTCCATGTCTGGTTCTATCTGTTGTTTTTTGACCTGCATACAGGTTTCTCAGGAGGCAGGTCAGGTGGTCTGGTATTTCCATTTCTTGAACAATTTTCCACAGTTTATTGTGATCCACACAGTCAAAGGCTGTGGCATAGTCAATAAAGCAGAAATAGATGTTTTTCTGGAACTCTCTTGCTTTTTCGATGATCCAGCAGATGTTGGCAATTTGATCTCTGGTTCCTCTGCCTTTTCTAAAACCAGCTTGAACATCTGGAAGTTCACAGTTCACATATTGCTGAAGCCTGGCTTGGAGAATTTTGAGCATTACTTTACTAGCGTGTGAGATGAGCGCAATTGTGCGGTGATTTGAGCATTCTTTGGCATTACTTTTCTTTGGGATTGGAATGAAAATTGACCTTTTCCAGTCCTGTGGCCACTGCTGAGTTTTCCAAATTTGCTGGCATACTGAGTGCAGCACTTTCACAGCTGCAGGGAACATCAACAAAAGACACTGGCTTCCCTCGTAGCTCAGTCGGTAAAGAATCTGCCTGCAATTCAGGAGACCCCAGTTCGATTCCTGGGTTGGGAAGATCCGTTGGAGAAGGAAATGGCAACCCACTCAAATATTCTTGCCTGGAGAATCCCATGGACAGAGGAGCCTGGCAGGCTACAGTCCATGAGGTCACAAGAAAAGACATAATATGTGCATCATGAAAATCCCATAAGGAGAAGAGAGGGAGAATAGTAGAAAGCTTATTTAAAGAAATAACAATTGGGACTTCCTTGGTGGTCCAGTACTTAAGAACTCTGACCTCCCCACACAAGGGCCCTGGTTCGATTGCTGGTCAGGTAACTAGATCCTGCATGCTGAAGCTAAAGAGCTTACATGCTAATTAAAGATCCCACCAACCACAACTGGGACCTAGCACAGCCAAAAGAAAAAGTATTACAAATCTTTTTTTAAAAGATGAAAAGCATTATATGATCACCTCAATAGATGCAGAAATAGAATTTGACAACATTTAACATCCTTTCATGATAAAACTCAACAAATTAGGCACAGAATGAATACACTTCAACATGATAAAAGTCACACATGACAAGCCTACAAGTAACATTGAACTGAATGGTGAAAAGTGACCTCTTCCAAAACTATGGTACCTAGAAAGGGACTGCAGGAGGGGAGGGAGCCCTTTCCTACAGGAAGGCTGAGCCAGAGACTCAGGTTTGGCTTCATTGTATTTCAAGAGGGTCTTATTATCAGGGGCTTCCCTGGAGGCTTAGTGGTGAAGAATCTGCCTGCTAATGCAGGGGACATGGGTTTGATCCCAGGTCCTAGAAGATCCCATGTGCCACGGAGCAGCTAAGTCCATGCTCCTCAATACTGAGCCTGCGCTCTAGAGCCTGTACTCTGCAACAAGAGAAGCCACCACAATGAGAAGCCCATGCATCATAAGAGAGAGTAGCCCCTGCTCGCTGCAACTAGAGAAAAGCCTGCCCGGCAACAAAGACCCAGCACAGCCCCAAATAAACAAACTTCATTAAGGAAAAAAAAAGAATATGTTGCCTTCCAAACATCAAAATAACCTAGGAGTTGCTGTGGGTGCAGAGAGGGACCATTGTTATTTTTTTCATAGTCAGGGAGGAAGGAGCCCCTTGTTTATTTACCACATCATTTTCAGGAATTTAACCAAGGGGTCAGGGCCTTACTTATGGATGGGCTAATGACCCATGCACTTTCCATGAGCAACTTTTTTCAGTATCTGCAATGTCCTGAATGTCAAATGAACGTCCTCAGAGGAGAATGTCATCAATGTCATGTCATACCTGTGCTCTTGGAGCCAAGAGGATGCAGCTCACATCTGCCTGCAGAGCCCGTGTGCAGTGGCAGCGGTGCTGAGGTTCCCAAAGCTAACCCGGTCAAGGTGTGTCACGTCCCTTCAGAGGTGAGGGCCAAGGGCAGCAAAGCAGCTGTTGAAATAGGCACCAAACACAACAAATTTATCCGAATCTGTGAGAGCAGGGTGCCTGCCAGCTGTTTACGGGATGGAGTTGGTAATTTCCACAATGTTGGGGACTGAGTACAGAGGTTCATTTGGTGTGACCACAACCTCACGTGTTCGGTAATCCACTGTCAGAGGTCATTCAGTCTTTTTAGATTTAAGAACAGGCCAAACTCAGCTGTGAAAAGGAGAAGTACAGGGAGCAATCACCTCTTTGCTAAATAATTTTTGTGGGGACTTCCCTGGCGGCCCAGTGGTTAAGAATCTGCATTTCCACTTCAGGGGGCACAGGTTCGATCCCTGGGCGAGGAACTAACATCCTGTGTGCTATGTGGTGTGGCCAAAAAAAATTTTTTTTTGTAATGGTCTTCCATCCTTCAAGGCCCCGTTTAATTTTCATTGGCCCATATGATGTAATTTAGGCTTCCTCGATGGCTCAGCGGGGAAAGAATCTCCCTGCAATGTAGGAATAAAGGAGACTCAGGTTTGATCCCTGGGCTGGGAAGATCCCTTGCAAAAAGAAATGGCAACCCACTCCAGTATTCTTGCCTGAAAAATCCCGTGGACAGAGGAGCCTCGCAGGCTACAGTCCATGGGGTCACAAAGAGTCGGATACAACTGAGCATGAGCACAATAATGCAATTTACCTAGGGGGGTAGACTGTGGGGTCCTACTTTGTCAAGCCAATTTGCAATTAGCAAAAAGTATTTAATTTTAATTTTGACTCACTGGTACAGAGCTTTCCTGTTTACTATAGAGTACTTTAGGAAAATCGATCCTCTGACCATGGGAGAATTTGGGCAAGAGAAGAGTTGGCTGACAATCATTAAAGATATGCCTATTCAGTAATTCCTCTAAGATTATGGGGAGTTCCTTGCTTAAGTTTGTTGTTGTTTAGTTGCTCAGTTGTGTCTCTTTTTTGACCCTATGGACTGTAGCCTGCCTGCTCCTCTGTCCATGGAATTTTCCAGGCAAGAATACTGGAGTGGCTTGCCATTTCCTTCTCCAGGGATCTTCCCAACAGGGACCAAACCTGCAATCTCCTGCACTGGCAGGCGGATTCTTTACCACTGAGCCACCAAGGAAAGCCCTGCTTAAGTTTACTGGGATTCTAATATAATTGGAAACCCAGCACTGATTATTTGCATGAAGGTTTGTGAATCAATGCAACACAGCAGATGACCAAATTAATTCAGAAGCTCTGCTGTAGGGGCCCAGAAACCAAAAAGTACCCCTTTATCATCTGGGTTGTTTAAAGTCTTTTAGTGTATTTTAGACTTCCAGTTGGGTCCAATTGTGGACCCTTGTTTCTATATTCTTCCTTTGTTTCCTCTCTCCTGTCCATCCCTGTGTTGTTTTTTTAGTCACTGAACATATTCCAGGGGAGATAGTGACCTCTCCACTGTGGTATTTATAAGATTTTCCCTACTGAGGGCCTCACATATGTGCCAGCAGGAATAGGGGTCTCATTCATGACAACTGTTGCTGTGTGGTTTAAAGTAAGTTTAAACTAACTTGAGGTTTAAAGTCAGTCTGAACTAACCCCTTGGCTGTGCTACATGTTGCCCCTGTACCTCTGAGGGTCAGGAGCTTTGCTGCAGTAGAGGCGGGGGCAGAGAAACTTAAGAGGAACTTTAGGGTGCAAGTGAGCCCTCTGTGTTAGGGGAGTACGGTTTTAGCCTGCCAACTACTGTCTGTTGCCTTTCCCCTCTCTTCTCTCTCTCTCTCTCAAATTTTTGGCCACACTGGTGCTAGTGGTAAAGAACCCCCCTGCCAATGCAGGAGATGGGGTTCAATCCCTGGATTGGGAAGATCCCCTGGAGGAGGGCATGGCAACCCACTCCAGAATTCTTGCCTGGAGAATCCCATGGACAGGGGAGCCTGGTGGGCCACAGTCCACAGTGTCCCAAAGAGTCGGACATGACTGAAGCAATGTAGCATGTACAGCATGTGGGATCTTAGTTCCCCAACCAGGGGTTGATCCTGCACCCGATGCAGTGGAAGCTGGGCGTCTTAACCACTGGACCACTTGGGAAGTCCCTCTCTCTTTTCAAATGACTGTTCTTTCAGGAGCAACACTCCTTGAAACCACCTCCTGCACAGCATAGAGTCCCTCTCTCCCACCCCCCCCGGGGTATATCAGGGCCAGCCACCCCTGCCTCTGTCACAGCTTCACTCTAACACACAGATAGATCCCGGCAAAGATATCGACCCAGGACTAATTCGAGGAGAGCCCAATTCCATTCTTTGTTGTTTAGTCGCTAAGTCATGTCCGACTCTTTTGCAACTGCCATTTCCATGGGATTTCCCAGGCAAGGATACTGGACTTGGTTGCCATTTCCTTCTTCAGGGGAGCTTCCCAATCCAGGATCAAACCCAAGTCTCCTGCATGGGCAGGTGGGTTCTGGCAGCCACCAGGGAAGCCCAATGCGATACTACTGCTCCCCAAAGCCAAGGAATTGAAACTGCCACTCTCATCTGCTGAACCTAAGACTGAGGCCTGGTGGGGTCAACAACGGAACACACGGCAGCACAGCAGCCAGCACAAGCTCACCAGCACTGAGCAGCCCCCAGCACCAGCCGCCAACAAACGCAGAGCAGGTGAGCAAGTCAGAGCAAGAGAAGACAGACCTCCAGGGGTGCATCATGCCTGGCCATGCTGCTCACGGTGCCAACTGTCATCGTCACCTACAGTGGTCTGGTTCCCACGTTGAGACTGATGCTGGTGTGTCATGCAAACACACACACTCAAGGAGGAAAAAGTCTATGACTGGGACTTCCCTGCTGGTCCAGTGGTTAAGACCCTGTGCTCCCAATGCAGGGGGCACAGGTTCGATCCGTGGTCAGGGAACTAAGATCCTGCATGCCACACGGTGAGGCCAAAAAAAAAAAAACACCACATGTAAAGAAAGCCGGATTTTCCTGATGGTCCAGTGGTTAAGAATCCTCCTGCCAATGCAGGGGACACGGGTTCCATCCCTGATTTGGAAAGATTCCGTATGCCACAGGACCACAGCTACTGAGCCCATGACCCCTAGAGCCTGGGCTCTGCAACAAGAGAAGCCACCGCAATGAGAAGCCTGTGCACAGCAACTAGAGAGTAGCCCCCACTTGCTACAACTAGAGAAAGCCTGCATGCAGCAATGAAGACCCAGTGTAGCTGAAAATAAATAAATTTTTAAAAGCCTATAACCCACATAATTGAGGTCTTAGGGGGTAGGTAGGGCTGGCCTTTCAAGTAGCGCTGAAATGGCTTCAGCAAGCAAGGAAAGGGGGCCTGGCCTGGGTTTTGATCATGGCTAGGGGGTGTTAGAGAAAAAATCATTCAATGACAGAAACAGGATAAAGTGGATTTCATCCAGAACCGTTGGGACAGGTATGGAGACCGATGGGCTGAGATTTCACAGCAGATGGGAAATGAGACTGTGCTCAGCTCTGAACACAGCATATCGAAGTGGGAAATCATGGCCAGAGAGCAAGGTTCGGGGTCAGTGGATAGAAACTTACTTGAAGGAAAACAGGGCTTAGTGGGTCTGGATACACTGACCTCACAGGATTCTTACTGAAGTTAGGTCAGGGTGAGCACACATCACCTGAGGGGTGGCGGTGGGGCACAGGAACCCAATTGGACACAGAAAATGATCAGATATGAGGAATTGGGGAGCTCTGGGTTAACTGACTTATTAGTGGGGTTTCTGGACTTGCTAAGGAACTACTTATTAGCTAAAACTGGATTTCGCAAGGAACTACACAGATAGGCCCAGGGTAAGGTTCAGGGTCAGAATATTCTTTGGTCAAGCAAAGAATCTTGGGGTGGGGCCAGGACAAGGGTTTTGCATACAGACAGGGGCTTGTGTGGCTGAAGCATGAAGCTAATGCCAGAGGACTACAGACTTTGTCATCAGCTTGTCCAGGGGTGGACACAGCAGGAAGAGAGAGGGGTAAGGCGTAAGCTGTCAGCAAACCTCAAAGAAATGTGGAGTCTGAAGAGACACAGAGAACAGACCTGTGTTTGCCAAGAGGGAGGGGCTGTGGGGGAGAGAGGGATTGGGAGTCTGGGATTAGCAGATGCAAACTATTATACATAGCAGTGGTTCCCAACCTTTTTGGCACGAGACTGATTTTGTGGGAGACAATTTTTCCATGCACTGGGGTGGTGGTGAGGGGATGGTTTTGGGATGACTCAAGCCCATTACACTTATTGGACACTTTTCTATTATTACTACATCAGCTTCACCTCAGATCATCAGGCCCGGAGGTTGGGGACCCCTGATATATAGAATGGCTAAACAATAAAGTTCTACTATATTAACACAGGGAAATATATTCAATATCCTGGGATAAACCATAGTGAAAATGAATATATATATATATATATACATATACACACATATAACTGAGTCACTTCGCTATACAGTAGAAATTAACAACATTGTAAATCAACTATATTTCAAAAAATTTTTAAAAATATGGAGTCTGACCACTCCTTACAAGGACAAAATGGGTATGAAAAATATGCATTCACAATGCCTTGTTTTTATGTGAGGAAACACTAACAGGAAGCTCAAGAAATGATCAGAACTGTGTATCTGCAGTGGCTGGAGTAACAGAGATGGACGGGGCCAGGACAGGTGGGCAGTTACTTTGCTTAAGTTAGGCTTTGTATCTTGCAGGTTTATTGAAAATAAGCAGAGAAAAAGATATATACCATGTTTTACTATTTCATAACCTGTCTTTAATTTTTGTATCAAACCAGTCAATCCTAAAGGAAATCAACCCTGAATATTCATTGGAAGGAGTGTTGCTGAAGCTGAACTTCCGATACTTTGGCCACCTGAAGCAAAGAGCTGACTCGCTGGAAAAGACCCTGATGCTGGGAAAGACTGAGGGCAAAAGGAGAAGAGGGCAGCAGAGGATGAGATGGTGAGAGAGCCTCACTGACTCAATAGACATGAGCAAACTCTGGGAGATGGTGAAGGAGAGGGAAGCCTGGTGTGCTACAGTACACGGGGTCAGAAAAAGTCAGACACAACTTAGGGACTAAACAACAACAATACGTGGGAAACCACAGCCGCTCCTTTAAACACTAATGGCTACAAAAGGATAAACCATACAGAATGAAAATTGCCACATCCTTGCTAACTAGAAGGTTAAGGTACATCCCAGTTTGCACCTTCTCTGTATCTCACATCAAGGAGGGGAGAAGTATTTTCAGGAATAAATACAACATTATAATGCAACAAGGGTTTGGGTTTAGTTCTTTAAACACAGTAGAATTTTCAAAGATTGGTGTAAGCTTTTATTTAAAATGTATTTTTAAGTGAAAGACAATTGCTTTACTATATTGTATTCGTTTCTGCCATACAGCAACATGAATCAACCCTAGGTATATAAATGTCCTCTCCTTCTTTAACGTCTCTCCCTGACGTAAGCTTTGATTAGCTGTCCTCACATCAGTGAAGATAGAAATTCCATTGCTTTAGCTTTTTTTTTCCCTTTGGCTACACTGCATGGCTTGTAGGATCTTAGTTTCCCGAGCAGGGACTGAACTCCCACCTGGGCAGTGAAATCTCCTAACCACTGGACTACCAGGGAATCCCCTGCTATAGCCTTTTAAATTTTAATATATTCTAAGTATTAGTCACTCAGTCGAGTCCAACTCTTTGTGACCCCATAGACTGTAGCCCGCCAGGCTCCTCTGTCCATGGAGTTCTCCAGCCAAGAATACTGGAGTGGGTTGCCATTTCCTTCTCTAGAGGATCTTCCCAACCCAGGGATTGAACCCAGGTCTCCTGCATTGCAGGCAGACTCTTTATTGACTGAGCCATCAGGAAATCCTGCAATATACTCTAAAGATGTGCACACTGACATAAAAGAAAACGCATACCTGAAAATGTAAGCACATTCATCTCACATCTTGAGCTTCTCTTCCCTAAAAGGAACAAAGATTCTATTTAGTTCCACAACTGTCTTGCCTTATGACATCATCTCTGATTTTTTAAAGCCTCAGAAACTAAAAATGTTATTTCCCACACAGGGAATTAATTACAAAGTGTTAAAGGAAGTTAGAGCCAAAGGACTGCACTGTTTAATGGATAGAAGAATCCAAAGGAAAAAAACCACAAACTTTGGAATCAGCACAGATAAGCAGCCTGAGTCCTACAGGACAGACAGAGCCACACTCAGAAAATTTAATACATGCCAGGCTCTCCTGGCGGAGAAGGCAATGGCAACCCATTCCAGTACTCTTGCCTGGCAAATTCCATGGACGGAGGAGCCTGGTAGGCTGCAGTCCATGGGGTCGCTAAGAGTCGGACATGACTGAAGCGACTTAGCAGCAGCAGCAGCAGGCTCTCCTGGGGGGCTTCCCAGGTGGCACTGGTGGTAAAGAACTTGCCTGCCAATGCAGGCGACATTAGAAACTCAGGTTCAATCCCTGGGTCCGGAAGATCCCCTGAAGGAGGGCATGGCAATCCACTCCAGTATTCTTGCCTAGAGCATGGACAGAGGAGCGTGGCAGGCTACAGTCCACAGAGTTGCAAAGAGTCAGACACAATTGAAACGACTGAGAAAGCATGCATGTAGGTTCTCCTGATTAAGACAGAACTGCTTGACCGGGTCAGTCCCTGGTGAAGGAGGGTGGGGGCACTGGAGCAGCCACAGGAATGAACCCTGGGAGCGCCACATGCCCTACTCTCCTTAGGGAATAAAGGGACCACTCCCTTTCTCAGGCATCTGTTCCCCCCAGTGAGAAAACTCAGCAGAATTCAATTTAAGGTGCTGACTCAAATGAACTCCCAAATTTGTGACCCCTAACCCAGGACATGGGGCTTCCCAGGTGGCTCAGGGTGCCTGCTAATGCAGGAAGATGTGGGAGACTTGGGTTCGATCCCTGGGTTGGGAAGATCGCCTGGAGGACAAAATGGCAACCCACTCCAGTATTCTTGCCAGGAGAATCCCATGGACAGAGGAGCCTGGCGGGCTACAGTCCATGGGGTTGCAAAGAGTCAGACATGACTGAGTTACTGAGCACGCATGCAGGAACCCAACCCAGGACTCAGAACTCCTGACTGTCACAAACTTTCTCAATGTAGACAAATTACACTCTGAGCACAGCTATGCTGTGAATGCAAAACTCCAACCTATGACTCGAAACAGCTCTGGGGGGACCATGTTAACAACTTCAAAAGGGAGTCACCACATCCTCTCTCCCCACAAACCCCTTGCACCATGTGCACTTGTATCCCCAGCTTTCCAGGGCTCTGTTGTTTCTCTCAGCTTAAGGGCTCCTTCCATTGTGGGTGTGAGCTGTGATTCCAGCAAAATCACACAAACCTGGTGTTTATGTAGAAAGGAGGGAAGAAAATTATATTCTTCTAAGTCAACAAGAAACCCATAAGTATGTACTACTCTTGGAAAATGTGAATTATTATTTCCATGGCAAGAAATTGTTTTATAAACATGTAATTGGGGAAAGGATAAATTAGGAGTTTGGGATTAAAATATACACACTTCTATATATAAAACAGATAATCAACAAGGGCCTACTGTAGAACATAGGGAACTATACTCAATTTTGATTACCCATAATGGAAAAAGATCTAAAAAATAATATATATACATGCGTATATACATATACGCATGTATATATATATCAGAATCACTTTGCTGTATACCTGAAATACATTGTAAATCAACTATATTTCAATAATCTTATTTGTTTAATTTCTCTAGAACATTTTATTTTACCTTATTTTTATTAATTTTTATTGGAGTATAACTGCTTTGCAATATTGGGTTAGTTTCTACTGTACAGCAAGGTGAATCAGTTATACAAATACACATATCCTTTTTTAGATTTCCTTCCCATTTAGGGTACCACAGAGTACTGAGGAGAGTTCCCTATGCCATACAGTAGACTCTTATCAGTTATTTTATACATAGTAGTGTAAAGATGTCAACCCCAATCTCCCAATTCATCCCTCGACTCATTTCAATAAAAAATTGTACTTGAACACCTCAAGCCTAAGCCCTGGAATTGCACTGGAACCCCCTCAAAAAACCCCAAAACTGATAAAAAAAAAAAAAAACCCAAAACAAAAACAGACTTCAGAAAATTACTACACCTGTTCCGGGAGGAAGAAAAAGAGAAACAAGAATTTTTAATACAACCAATGTAACAGAAGAACTTTTTTTTTTCCCCTGAAGTTCACCTATTCCTTGCCTCTCTGGAAATATTTTATACTATCTTTCAATCTCCACTGGTTACATAAATTTTAATTTTTTTTAATAACTGAGGCTCACATAAATGAATAAATCTTTCCAGGGTGACAGACCAGGGGAGGGGTAGTGCTGACAGGTAAGAATACCCAGGAACATTTCCAAAGGGGAAAATACACCGAAAAGATTTCCCATAGGATGTTTGCACCCAGGAGAGATCCTGGGAAGTGAAGCACAAGGATTTCATACAACGTGGTTCCAGGTGGTTATCCTCAGCTTTCCTCTCATGGAAAATATACACAGCAAATATAAATGTTTAAAAGAGAGCCACCCGCAACTCTGCAGAGAAAGAATAGACAATTAAAATATGATGTCTGTTTGAAACACACCACGAAGGACAAATAGTTGATAAAGATGCTGTGAACTGAAGAGAGAGAGTTGGCTTTAGGAATGTGAGAGGGATCTTGGAAATTTAGGGATTTACTGCCAGTCGTAGGAAGAGTTAATCTGGGGAGATAGAGTTCAGGATTTGAAACCCTGCTCTCCAAACTTGGAAAACTCAGGAGAAAACGGGTTCCCCTTGGGTAGAAAGAAGGGACTGGAGAATCCCATACACCAAAACTCCTCCCACGCACAAGCCACGGAGAACAGATCACGATGGTCCCCTGATGACCCTCCCCAGGGTCACCACACATTCTGGAGGAGACGTGGGGCTCTGCAGGCAAAGCTGCCCAGAAAGGCTCCGGGCTTAAAGTTACCGCCTGCAGGGACCGGACGGGAAGCCCGAGGTCCCGGCTGCCGGCCCCATCCCCACTTTGGGAGCCGGAGTGGAAGGAGGTTGAGAGGCGCCCCCAGGTGGACTCGAGGCCACAAACCCTGGAGTGGACCGCACAGGGAGGCGGTCCCGCCGAGGCAGACTGTCTCTCATCATCCCTGTCCCGCCTCCCTGTACCGAGACACCTGGCCCAGCACACTCACCACTTCACGCCTTCCGGGGTTCTCCGGCGTCATTCCTTAGGCTCACGCGGCCTCTGCAGCTCATAGCGGTAATGAAGCTGCAGCGAACTAACCTGAGCTGCTTCAACACGGCGAGACTCCACGCAGAGCGTGCCAGGAGAGGCCGACCACACGGTTTGCGGGACGTGGCCCCACCCACCTTCCCCTTCTGCGGTCCTGATTGGACAGTTCGCAAGCAACGCCCCCTTTATCCTGAGTAATAATGGATCCAGAGGCCACGTGACTGAGCAGAATCAGCTTCTGCAGGTGGGTAGAAACCTACCCCTCTCCAGGGACTTTTGTTTTTAAACCACTCTTGTTACTTGTCCTAGAGGGACAGTGGCAACTTCCTCAGATACTTCGGCACGTGGGGACACAGGTGTGCACAAGGAATTCCAGAGTCAGATCCCAGAAGAGCCGACGTTCTTGTCCAAAGCAAGAGCAGGCCAACTGGAAAAACAGGGTCTGAGGGTCCTCCATCGGGAAAATAGTTCGCACAGACTGCGGAGCTACTGATGATAACTATGACACTCGATTTCAAACACACTGAAAAATATCCTCACCATGTGTAATAAACCTTCTGGCTCCATTTTTATCTTTGTTGACAGCGTCAAGGCGTACACACATCCCTTTCCCCCTCTCCATACATGTGGTATTTTAGCTAAAGAATCCCATGGCCTCCCAAGCACTTGTCTGGTGGGAAGTTTGAACCCTGCAGCCCTAACCTGGGAATATGGACTCTTGTCCCATCAACCAGAAGTTGTGCGATGTGTTCAATAATACTCTCAAGTATACATGTTACGTGAGAAGGAAATTTTAGTTTCGTAGTATGTGCCTAGAGATTTTGAAATGTAAACGGCTATGATATCCCAAAGGCAATTCTGTTACTATTGTCACCAATATAACAAGAAACAATAAAAAGTTTTGGAAATGAACCATACACTTGAAAACTTTTGATATTCTTAACATACTGGTTCAAAACTTCTAATGAATTTATCTGAATAGTTTTATGAGGTAAAATACACACACATTTCCTGCAAGACTCCGATGCTGGGAAAGATTGAGAACAAAAGGATAAGAGGGTGACAGAGGATGAGATGGATGGCATCACCGACTCAAAGGATGTGAGTTTGAGCAAACTCTGGGACATAGTGAAGGACAGGGAAGCCATGCATCCTGGAACCCATGGGGTCAC
>NW_011494937.1:2578461-2581225 GCF_000754665.1 Bison bison bison
GACACCACTGAGGGACTAAATAACAATAACCACTAAAAGGATGTTGCCTACAAATATAATATATACATAAGGGCCCATCTTTGGGAACTCTGCCTTCACCTGTGAAGTGAAAGTGAAAGTGAAGTTGCTCAGTTGTGTCCGACTCCTAGCGATCCCATGGACTGCAGCACCCCAGGCCCCTCCGTCCATGGGATTTTCCAGGCAAGAGTACTGGAGTGGTTTGCCATTGCCTTCACCTGTAAGGAGCATTAAACTAAAATACCTTTGTTTAGCTACAGAAAACATCCTGATCAGAACAAGTTAATCACTAAAGGGATGTTGCCTATAAAGCTTAAATTATACGTAATGGCTTATCTCTGGGAACCCTGGGTTGTGTAATGAGCGTTAAGCTAAAATATCTATTTAGTTTACAGAAAACATTCTGATCAGGGTCACCTGTGAATGGCTGCAGGAAGGAAGAAATTAACACATCCCCTTCAGAGTCTGATCAGAACCAGGAAATGTTTGACTCCAACCCTTTCAAAAATTCAAAAGCAGGTTGAATTCTAAGTAAGAGAAGATAGTTCTTTGGGACACTAATCTGCCATCTTCTCAGTCATCTGGCTTTCTGAATAAAGTTGCTATTCCTTGCTCCAATAACTTGTCTCTTTTTGATTTCTTGACCTGTCATGCAGCAAGCAGTATAAGCTTGCATTTGACAACAATGACTTTTCTCCGCTTCTTGGGAGCACTTCCAGCATCACTAGTGGCACTTCCTATGGATCCTGTGGTATTAAGCAAGGTTTACAGTATTGCACTGAGCACAATGAAAAAGACTCAAGGACCACCAGAGAACACTATACTGCCATACAAAATTTACTGGAGAGACATAAACTGCTCAAGTGCTGATTAGCATCACATGATATTTTATGGATACTCGCACCTCTTGAGCTCACCACAAGAACAACAGGAAGTGGCTACAAAGTTATTACAGTAAGACTTCCCTGGTGGTCCAGTGGTTAAGTGTCTGCCTGACAATGCAGGAGTCACGTATTCTATCCTTGGTCCCACAACTACTGAAGCCTGTGCTCTAGAGCCTGTGTTCTGCAACGAGAAGCTACCACAAAGAGAAACCTGTGCACTGCAACTAGAGAGTAGCCTCTGCTCACCACAACTAGAGAAAGTTGGCAGGCACCAACGAAGACCCAGCACAGCCAAAAAAAAATTTATTACAACACTAGAGTATATACTATAGTTAATTTTATGTAGTTATGATTTGATACTACATGCTTACACTTCTCTCAACTGTGAATGGTGCCATATATGGTCCACATGTATATGAGATTTGATAAATTTTAACTTTTTATAACAGATATATGTATATTTCATGGAAGCAAATGACAAAATAGACTAGTATCTACTTTTAATACATTCACAACATAGCTAGCTTTTCCTAAATTTTTTCAGTATTAATGGGCTACAAGGTTTATCTGCAAGTTTTTTTTTCAAATTGTTGTAAATCTCCAAAGTTCTTTCCAGTATATTCTTTGGAAAAAATCTGCATACAAGTCGACATGTGCAGTTCAAACCCATGTTGTTTGAGGGTGAATTATACTTTCTATAAGTCTACTGAGATGATCATGCCATTTTTGCTTTCTACTGTATTAATACATTTTATTCGGAGAAGGCAATGGCACCCCACTCCAGTACTGTTGCCCGGAAAAATCCCATGGATGGAGGAGGCTGGTAGGCTGCAGTCCATGGGGTCGCTAAGAGTTGGACACGACTGAGTGACTTCACTTTCACTTTCCACTTTCATGCATTGGAGAAGGAAATGGCAACCCACTCAAGTGTTCTTGCCTGGAGAATCCCATGGACGGAGAAGCCTGGTAGGCTGCAGTCCATGGAGTCGCACAGAGTCAGACACGACTGAAGCGACTTAGCAGCAGCAGCAGCATTGAGGCAGCATCCCTGAAGGGCTTCTTAGGTGGCTCAGTGGTAGAGAATGTGCCTGCCAATACAGGAGACACAGGTTTGATCCCTGGGTTGGGAAAGCCCCCTGGAGGAGGACATGGCAACCCACTCCAGTATTCTTGCCTGAAGAATTTCGTGGACAGAGGAGCCTGGTGGGCAGCAGCACCCCTGAAGTAAATCCAACTTAATCGTGTTGTGGTTAAAGATGCCGGACTGTATTTTTCAGTATTGTTGATTTTTGGGTGGTATCCATTTTCACATGGAAAGTTGCTTTCTTGATTTTTTTTGGCAATATCTTTGTCTGGTTTTAGAATCAGAGTAATACTGGTCCTATAGAATGAGTCTGAAGTGCTGTGTTGATTCTACCTGGGGGGAGGGTTTCTGAAAAATCATTAAAACTTTGAATGTTTTGGGGAAGAAACGCTGGACTGGAAGAAACACAAGCTGGAATCAAGATTTACGGGAGAAATATCAATAACCTCAGATATGTAGATGACACCACCCTTACGGCAGAAAGTGAAGAGGAACTAAAAAGCCTCTTGATGAAGGTGAAAGTGGAAAGTGAAAAAGTTGGCTTAAAGCTCAACATTCAGAAAACTAAGATCATGGCATCTGGTCCCATCACTTCATGGGAAATAGATGGGGAAACAGTGGAAACAGTGTCAGACTTTATTTTGGGGGGCTCCAAAATCACTGCAGATGGTGACTGCAGCCATGAAATTAAAAGATGCTTACTCCTTGGAAGGAAAGTTATGACCAACCTAGATAGCATATTCAAAAGCAGAGACATTACTTTGCCAACAAAGGTTCG
>NW_011494937.1:2581348-2592579 GCF_000754665.1 Bison bison bison
TCAAGGCTATGGTTTTTCCTGTGGTCATGTACGGATGTGAGAGTTGGACTGTGAAGAAGGCTGAGCACCGAAGAATTGATGCTTTTGAACTGTGGTGTTGGAGAAGACTCTTGAGAGTCCCTTGGACTGCAAGGAGATCCAACTAGTCCATTCTGAAGGAGATCAGCTCTGGGATTTCTTTGGAAGGAATGATGCTAAAGCTGAAACTCCAGTACTTTGGCCACCTCATGTGAAGAGTTGACTCATTGGAAAAGACTCTGATGCTGGGAGGGATTGGGGGCAAGAGGAGAAGGGGACGACACAGGATGAGATGGCTGGATGGCATCACTGACTCGATAGACATGAGTCTGGGTGAACTACAGGAGTTGGTGATGGACAGGGAGGCGTGGCGTGCTGCGATTCATGGGGTCGCAAAGAGTTGGACATGACTGAGCGACTGATCTGATCTGATCTGATGGTGAAGCCACTTAGGTCTGGGTTTTCCTTTTGAGTAGTTTTTTTGTTAGTAATTCAACCACGTCACTTGTTACAATTAGAAAATCCTTTTTTTTTTTCTTATTTTCGGTAGAATGTATTATTTTTTAGAGATTTGTCCATTTCATCTAAGTTATCTAATTTGTTGTGATACTGTTGTTCATTGAATTCCTTTATAATGTTTTTGTTTTTTTGGCTGCAATGCAAGGCATCTGAGATCCTTGTTCCCTGACCAGGGATCAAGCCCCTGACCCCTGTAGTGGAAGTACAGAGTCCTAACCACTGGAATTCCCCTAAATTTCTTTATAATCCTTTTTATTGCTATAAGGTTGGTGAAATAGTCTGTGTCTGATTTTAGGAATTTGAGTCTTCTCACTGTCTGTCAGTCTAGCTAAAGGTTTGTCAATTTTATTGATTTTTTTTTCAATCAATCCTCTTCTGATTTTATTGATTTTCTGTATGCTGTTTCTATCCTCTCTTTTCTGCTCTATCTTTTTTATTTCCTTCATCTCCTTGGGAGTGGTGGTGTTGGTTGCCCATCCTTTCAAGTGTGATAAGGTACAAGGTAGGATTATTGATTTGAGATCTTTTAAAATCCCATGGTCGGAGGGCCTGGTGGGCTGTAGTCCATGGGGTCCCTAAGAGTCGGACACAACTAAGTGACTTCACTTTCACTTTTCACTTTCATGCATTGGAGAAGGAAATGGTAACCCACTCCAGTGTTCTTGCCTGGAGAATCCCAGGAATGGGGGAGCCTCGTGGGCTGCCGTCTATGGGGTTGCACAGAGTCAGACATGACTGAAGCGACTTAGCAGCAGCAGCAGCACTTCTCTATGGATTTCTTTGACACATGGGGCAGTGTTCTGTAGTCACCTGAGGTGTAATTATAGTGTTTCACATGTCTTTTATTTTCATGTCGACATTTTGCCTACTTGTGTATATAATATTGAAGTGAGATACTGGAATCTCCAATTACTGTTACTTGTTTTTCCCTTCATTTCTCTTTTGCTTCATTTATTTTGGCAAAGTTTCAATAAGTTATGAGAGAACACAGACCTATCAAGACAGAAAGACAAGACACTGTTCCAGTCAAGAGACCATACTCTTGATGCTAATGTTTCAACATCCCTTGGCTTCCCTGTTGGCTCAGATGGTAAAGAATCTGCCTGCAATGTGGGAGACCTGGGTTCGATCCCTGGGTTGGGAAGATTTGCTGGAGGAGGGCATGCAACACACTCCAGTATTCTTGCCTGGAGAATCCCTATGGACAGAGGAGCCTGGTAGGCTACAGTCGATGGGGTTGCAAAGAGTTGGACACGACTGAGCGACTAAGCACACACACACACATTGTTGTGCACTTTAGAGCCAAGGTACCCCATTAGCACAAATAATCAAGGAACTGTAGGACTTGGATACAGCAGCATAAGACAAACAAGTTCTTGCAGCCCTGATGATAATATTTTTGTGGGAAAAGACACATGGTTAGGAAATGATAAAGCTTTGGCTTATAGATGGAAATGAAGGCTTTGATGGAATGTAAAATAATAATGTGAGATAATAGGGAAACTGGGGTGTATATATATCTTTTCACTGAGGGTAGGCGCCTCAGTGAAATGGTGATGTCATTATTGATCACTGAATTTCTATGATGTAATACATCTTTAAAACTTTTTCAGGAACTCCTTGGCTGTGTAGATAAATGTTTAGTCACCAAAAACTCCATGGACTGTAGGCCACCAGGCTCCTCTGTCCAAGGGATTTTTCAGGCAAGAATACTGGAGTGGATTGCATCTCCTTCCCCAGGGGAACTTCTTGACCCAGGGATCGAACCTGCATCTCCTAATTGGCAGGCAGATTCTTTACCACTGAGCCACCTGGGAAGCTGTGTCAGTAAATAGGTTGCATCAATATAGAAATTCTGCATTCTTGTAATTAAAAGTAAAGATTCCCTGTAAAGAGAAAGATACAGACATGGTTCCTCTTCATTTTTGCAATTGTTAAACATTTTGTATATAGAATGTGTGCTCATGAGTTTGGGCATTGTTGGATATTGGCTCTTGGAACTTCCTAGTGATTTGGGCCGTGTTGTTTGTGGTGGTTTTATTTTTAACCACCTCATTTGAGGGGATTTTAATTTACCTTTAACTTTTAAAAATTATTACAGTATTTGGTGCTTTCATTTTGCTGCTTAACACGCCAATTACAAGTTCCTCCTATTTAGGGACATACATTCATCTGCACTGTTCAAACCCATCCTGAGTTTATTCTATGAGTAGAGTGATGACTACTCAAGTCTGTTGTGATTTTCCAGTGGAAACATGATAAAAAAAAAATAGTGGATGTTTAGAGGCAATCATACAAGGAATAATTGAGGTGAGCTGTAGGGAGAGGGTATTACTTTGGGTAATATCCTAATTTAGTATAAAAGGAGAAATGAGAAATTTTGTGTCTTTTTATTGCAGGAGTGGTTAGAAGTCTTGTGCATCAGTGATTCATTGGCCTGTTTTACTATTCGAGGTTTCATTTCCATATGCTTAGACTTCCAGTATATGTTGTGTAAGAGTAGGAGACAAAAGTAATAGCTGTGAGTTTTTATGAAGTTTTGTAAATACATATAAAGCTTTTATATTTATTTATAGATAGATAGATAAGAAGAAAGAAAATAACACAAATGCCTTTGTATGCTAGGAGAATATTAAACTCTCCTGAACTTCAAGTGTTCAACTTTGTCCCCCACCACTCTGAGATTCTTTCTAGGAAGAACTGAAGGACTGGGGAAGAAGGACATAGGCCACAACAGGCCTTTTTTGCAACCCTGTCTGAACACCCACTAGGGCTGCACCTCTCCTCGTTTCATCACCTAACTAGGAGTGAAGTGAGAGGGCTCCCAGGTCTATCTTTGAGTCTAAGTCAGCTTCCTCGAACAGATCTTTGGACATACTGTGGTTCTGAAACCTAAAGGTGTACCTCAAATGGAATTTGCTGGGGACATCCTCATTCAAGTTCATCACCATCAGTTCCCTCCATGGGCATCCACAAACCATTTCCAAGTCATTGTTTCCCAAATCAGGCCTATGAACATCTTTAGAAACCAATGCATATTCCACTCTGAAAAACTGACCTGAGGTAACATCAGGGGCAGAGAGTGACAGAAACATTCAGCAGAACCCATGTCATGGGCATATCCCATTGACCACAGAGACCACAGGCACTGCATATTTATCAGATCCACTTGCTTGCTTATTTACGCAACACTTTGAAAGGGGACACAAATAGCTCTAGTATTTTTTTCTTTTTTTTTTTTTTAAATTTTATTTAAATATTTATTTGGCTGCATCAGGTCTTAGTTGCAGCATGTACATATCTCAGAAAATGGATGTCAAACAGTTAGTAGTGGTTTTGAGGATACTTGACTGGAAGGAAAAAATGTAGAAAATG
Source organism: Bison bison bison (assembly GCF_000754665.1). Taxonomy (NCBI): domain Eukaryota; kingdom Metazoa; phylum Chordata; class Mammalia; order Artiodactyla; family Bovidae; genus Bison; species Bison bison. The sequence continues at coordinate 2,585,261 of NW_011494937.1, forward strand.
GGCTGGAAGGTAGTATACCTGAAGCTCCTATGCATTTGGCTCTCTTTAAATATGGTGACTGTGAAATCTGACTAACACCTTCCTTGTTTCTGCCTTCCAAATCTCTGGCAAGTCACACTCTTGGTGGACTCTAACAGGGAACCATAAAGAGGATGAGTTCTGGAAAATCTAATCCCTAACATTACCTACAGAGAGGATAGCTCTAGCTTTAGATTTTGTTGCCCCACCATAAGCCTCTCTTCTTTTTTATTTATTTACTTGGCTGCATTGGGTCTTAGTTGGAGCATAGGGGATCTTCATTGCATTATGTGGGATCTTTCATTGAGGCACACAGGCTCAGTTGCTCCGTGGCATGTGGGTTCTTAGTTCCCTGAGCAGGGATCAAATCCAGGTCCCGTGCATTGCAAGGAAGATTCTTAACCACTGGACCACCAGGGAAGTTCCTAGGCCACTCTTCTTAATTCCAAGTCTATTCACCAAATTATAGTCAGAAGGAAAGATACAAAGCAAGATATAAATATGAAAATAATTGTTCACATAGAAACTATATTCATTTATAAGTGAGGTATACACAAATATTTACTGAACAGTTTATTAGTATAGAAAATGTTAAAAGGCTCTTGTACTCTTCACTCCAACAAAAGAGCTTGGTAAGAAAGATAAATAGATATACTGGACTAGAGATATTCGAGAACTGCCAGAGCTGTTAGGAAAATCCAAATACCAAACTGTCATTTCTCAGTGGCCCCTTAACACAGAGCAAATCAAACATTATAAAACAATTTTAACCTAATTGCATTATGAGAAATTTACTTTGATTCACCTATGATCCAACTGGCTTCAAAAAGAAAAGATAAAATAAAACTGATTTAAAGAAAAAGCTCTATTAATTTTATGTACCACTGTGGAAACATGACTTACAGAGTCATCTCCCCTCATATTCATTTCTGAGAGTAATTACTAGAAATCCACTGTCCAATACTGCACTTTAAGAAAGAGAATTGATAAACACAATGTATTTCCAACTTTAATAACAACTGTTTCCTGTTTTCTGAAAGATTACACATAGATTAATTTTCATCAAGCTTTCTCATATTACTTATATTTATTTCTTTTCAATGTGAGTTTTCACATGTAAAGACATTGTAAAGATTTTCACATGTAAAGATTTCATTGAAATCTTTCTGAAACTGTTTAACTCAGGAGTTTTTGTCCAGTGAGTCCTTTCATTATTTTGGATTTGGAATGACTGACAGTTTTCTGACCTTTTTTTTTTTTTTTTTTTTACATTATATAGTATCTCTCCAGTGTGCACTCTCTTCAAATGGTTTGTGACAAATGAAGGCTTTACCATACTCCCTCCACTCTGATCTTTTTCAAGTCATCAAAAATAAATGAAAACCTCTGGTAACATCTGAAGGCTTTCCCATATCCCTTACAGTCACAGGTTTCTCTTCAGTATGAATTCTTTCATGCATTTCTAAGGAGGTATAATTTTTGCAGGACTTCCCACATTGTTTACAAGGTTTCTCTTCTATGGGAATCCTTTCATGTGTTTGCAAACTTTGAAAATATCTTAAGGTTTTCCCACCTTGTTTACACTGATAGGCTTTCTCTCCAGTGTGGCTTCTTTAACATTTTCAAAGTGAAGTTGGTTGGCTAAAGGCTTCTCTGTATTCCTTATTCATAAAATTTCTTCTCAGTGTGAATTCGTTTGTGCTTTTGGAAGGAAGTGTAATATCTGAAAGCTCTACTGCACTGTGAACATTCATAGGGTTTCTCTCCAGTGTGCAGTCTCATGTGTACTCTCAAGGTTTGGTGATGGGAGAGGGCTTTCCCACATTCCTTGCATTTGTAGGGTTTCTCTCCAGTGTGAGTTCTTCCATGTGACTGTAAGGAATTGTAATGACTGAAGGCTTTACCACACTGTTTGCATTCAAAGGGTTTCCCTCCAGTATGACTTCGTTTGTGTTTGTGAAAGGAAGGGTAATATCTGAAGGCTTTACCACATTGTTTACACTCATAGGGTTTCTCTCCAGTGTGCAGCCGCATGTGTATTTTTAAGGTTTGCTGATGGGAGAGGGTTTTCCCACATTCCTTGCATTCATAGGGCTTCTCTCCAGTATGAGTTCTTCTGTGTGACTGTAAGGAATTGTAGTAATTGAAAGCTTTACCACATTGTTCACATTTATAGGGTTTCTCTCCAGTGTGAATCCTTTGATGTATTCGAAAGGAACTAGGAGAAATGAAGGCTCTCTCACATTCCTGACATTTATAAGGTCCATCGCCAGTGTGAGTGATCATGTGTGCTCGAAGGCTTGAGAGACCTCTGAAGGTTCTTCCACACTCCTTACATTCATAAGGCTTTTCCCCAGTATGAATTCTTTCATGTTTCCGAAAAGAACTAGGACAACTGAAGGCTTTACCACACTGCTTACATTCATAGGGTTTCTCACCTGTGTGGGTCCTTTGATGTGTTCTAAAAGTATGATAATATCTAAGGAATTTTCCACATTGCTTACACTGATAGGGTTTCTTTTCACTGTGGGTTGTTTCATGTGTTCGCAATGAAGAAGAACAATTAAAAGCTTTCCCACATTTCTTACATGTATATGAGGCATTTCCAGTGTGTGTTACCATGTGTCTTCGAAACCCTGTGCTCCACATGAAGGCCTCCCCACATTCCTTACATTCATAGGGTTTTTCTCCTGTGTGGATTCTTTCATGTGCTTGAAAGGATGCACGGGAATGGAACGCTTTCCCACATTCCTCACATTTATATTTTTTCTCTCGATTGTGATTTTTCTCATGGGTCTCCAAAAACCGGAGATAGCCAAAGGCTTTACCACATTCCTTACATCTATATGGCTTCTCTCCATATTTCTGATACTCAGGTGGTTTACGTTCAGTGTGATAACTCATATGTCTCTTAAGGGATGAATGACGTGTAAACACTTTTCCACATACACTGCATTCACGTGGTTTCATTCTATTAGTTTTCTTGTTCATATTGAGGTTTGGAATAATGCTGAAGTTTTCTTCACACTGACTACCCTCTTTATTTTCACAGAGTCTTTCTACTACATGACTTCTGTGGAAAACAAACAAACAAATAAGGAGTACATTATTAATGAGTTCTTTATTAACAATTTTATATTTATTAGGACATTTGAAGTACATTTTTATCACTTACAGCAATAGTGTAGGTTTTATGTGTCTGAATGGTTTCAAGTTTAACATAAAAAATGCTCTTGCAATCATCAAAACAGTGACAATTCACAAAGAGAATTTATTTAAAGTGTTGAACTATTTTGCAAACACTGAACATCTATGTCACATAAGTAATTTTGGTGAAAAATTTCCAAGAATAACTAAATTTGGAGCACTAGTTATTTCCTCCTTTTAATTAAAATTGTATAACATAACAGAATACTCACATGAGCTACTATATTATATGGTGGGTATGACTTACCTTAATTTTCTCCCCTGATTTTTGTACTGATCTTCAATGTCATGATCTTCCCATTTTTCTCCTAAATTGCAGATCAAGGAAAAGGATTCCAAAATATTATTAGTTATAGAAAAATGACTAGATTCTATATCCATTGTTGGCTGTGACCTGGCCTAGTTTTATTTAGCAACATCCTGCATTTCCACATTTAATATCTTGGAACAATAAGCAAGAAACACCTGTTGTTACTAATTAACAAAATAAAGGCAAGTTGTCATCCTCACCTATTGAGACCAGGTTCCTCAAGGTTTCCCGCATCACATCTCTATAGAGCTTCTTCTGTGAAGGATCCAGGAAAGCCCATTCTTCCAGGGTGAAGTCCACAGCCACATCCTCAAAGGTCACTGAGTCCTAAAGCATCCCAAATGTGTGTATAGGAGGATGTGTGAGACTAACAGCCCTGGACATCTATACACCATTTATATGAAGACTCATTTTATGTATGAGTCTGTCACCTCTCTGACTTGATTATGAGAAGCTTACTCTCTGTCCACACTTAATTCCTTATAAATTTAACAGCATCATGAAAACATGCAAATTATTTATACAGTTTATTGTGATCTCATCAGATATTATTTCTGTCTCATCGCAGGGTCCATGCATGTTGGGAAATGACAGAAATGCTACACACATGAAACAAATATTATCATTTTAAGGTCATGGATTCCTTGTGAGGAAAACTCTTCCCTCTCCCTTACCACCCACTGTTTACAGCACTCCATGAGGCAGAGGGTGAAATTTGCATAATATTTTACTAAGTAAAAACATAGTGAAGAACTAGAAGCTTTTACTTCTATCCCTATCACCAAACATGAGTGTCCAGGACAAGTAGAAATCCAGCTTTTAATAAGATCCAACTGGCTATTTAGTCCTTAAGTTCCAGGTTTTTAGAAATAGTACAGTGATGTAGCTGGTGGAATGAAAATATCCTGACTACCAGGATGTATCCCTTTTAACTTGTGTAATATTTACCACAGGCTCAGCTCTCCCTTTCTCTCTCTGATTTTATGGACTTGAAAGTTATTTGGTATTTAGAGCTCAGATACCAGGAAGAACATGTCACAACTTAGACCACAAATTCCCTATACTCATGCACCTTGGGGCTGCTCAAAGGCACACAAAGTCACACAAAGTGGGATAATATGCCAGAAGCACTCTTTAGGGCAGAACCAGAACACTGTGCCCTGTGCTTTGCTGACCTTGAGTAACAGGTTAAGAGCTGAAGACTGCAAGTGTGTTCATTGAGAATCACAATGGATTCATGGTAATTTAATGAAGGATTCAGCAGTGCTTTCCTCCAAACAACCCTAAAATCTCTGTTTTCAAACTTCAGGAAGAAGTGGTTTCAAAACCAGCCATTCTAGAGGCTGTCCTCCCAAGTTCTCTAATTCCCAAACACTCCTATCTGGTCTACAGAAGTATGATGGCTTGACCACTGAACATAAGAACCCCTTCGTTGATGACAGCACACAGTGCCAATAGCATATGAAAGGGTTTACTTCCCATAATTGAGGTCTCTGGGGAAAGTAAGACCTGCTTCTCCAGCAGTCAGGAAATGCCTTAAGAGAGAAAGGAGCCTGGGCTTTTATAAAAAATTAGGGGGTGGATTTGGGTTCACACACAAGAACAGGATTTTATGAGGGCTTAACGTCTTGTTACTGCCAATAGAAAGGAGCACCAAGGCACTCTTATCACTATGTAGAGGTGTGGGTCAAAGAGAAATGAGGGGAAGGGCCCTGCATACATTCCCTTCTCTCTGAGGAATCTGGAGTTTTTCTCTGGTGCATGTAAGGCAGAATCTTCCTGACACCAGTATGGATTTTAAACACTGGTGAGTCTGAAAGGACCACAGGTTTTTCTGCAGCTTTTTTTCTAGCATTTGCCAGCCCCGTGCCTGAAATGATTTGAATACTCTTTCTCCCTGTGCCATTTCCCCTCCCACTTCCACTTCCTGCCTTCCACTGCCCTTGTATGAACGGAGTTTTGTAATTCTAGCTGTTGTATTTTGTGGACCTGTTATTTTTGTTTTTCTGTGAAGCACAAATATTAGATGTGGGAGGTATATGAGACTCCACTGCTCCTGGTCACTCCCTTTATAGCCAGCGATCACTGTCTTGTTTCTTGTAACTCAAGTTAGATTTTGGTCTCTTGCTCCACTGCAAAAAAACAAAAACAAAAGACAAAAAACAAAACAAAACAAAAAAAACACAAGAGAGGGGACAGGAGGAAAGACCTCACAGCTAGATCTGCTGGGTTTGAGGAATGATTTTCTTTCTTCCCCATGAAGAGGAAAAAGCTTTTCCACTGGTACATTTAAAGCTCCCCCAACAACAGGGAGGTACCAGTTTTGGACAAGTGCCACTGCAACACGGAATGCTCAGAGAACCTGAACTTTTAAACTCTGGAGGTCTAAACTTGACTGTTGGCCACTGCTGGGTCTGTCTGGTGTTTCAAAGGAATACTGGGTGCTGCAAATAGGAACTGAAGGGGTAAACTTATTAAACCCATTAAACCTATGGAAAAAAAGAGAGAAATGGGTGGAGGGAATGAGGCTTTAAAGTTAAAAGCAGTCAACCATCAAAAATGGGAGTCAGAGAACTCTGGTTTTGGGTCTGGTATTTAAGGAACTCTGGTGGTCCAGTGGTTAGGAATTCGCTTGGCAGTGCAGGGGACGCAGATTGGATCACTGGTCAGTGTCTAAGATCCCACATGTCTTGGAGCAACTAAGCCTGTGTGCCACAACTACTAAGCCCAGGCGCCATAACCAGAGAGAGTCCAAGCACTGCAACAAAAGATCCTGCATGACACAACAAAGATTCTGTGTGCCATGACTAAGATCTGAGGTAACCTAAATAAATAAATAAATATTTTAAAGCACTTGGATGCCATTCCCAACTTCATAGAAAAAACTTGAAAACATTTGAAATCAATAACTCTTCTTAGATCCATCAGAGCATTGATGTCACAGGAAAACCACTGTTTCCAAAATTGAGAAAGAGAAAATAAAGATACAAGGCCTGGGGACTTCCTTGGTGGTCCAGTGGTTGGGAATCCACTTTGCAATGCAGGGGTTCAAGAGCTGGATCCCTGATTGGGATCCTACATGCTTCAGGGCAGCTAAGCCATGCACAGCAGCTGGAGGGCCCACTTGCCACAGCTACTGAAGCCTGCCCACTATGTAGCTTGAGGGCCACAATTAGCCTGTGTGCCACACCTGGAGAACTTGTGTGCTGAAGCAATGGATCCCAACTAAGACCCAATGGAGCCAAAACCAAACAAATATTTTTAAAAAGTCATTGATGGCAAACCACAAATGCAGGAAGTTCAGAAAACACTCTATAAAGAGTCTGGCTGCCAGTACAGGAGACACCAGTTTGATCCCTGATCTGGGAAGATCCCACATGCCTTGTAGCAACTAAGCCCATGCACCACAACTATTGAACCTGTGTACCAGAGCCCAAGAACTGCAACTACTGAGCCTACAAGCCACAACTACTAAAGTCTGGGCACTCTGGAGTCTGTGCTCTGTGACAAGAGAAATCCCTGCTTGCCACAACTAGAGAAAGCCTGCACAGCAACAAAGACCCAGCACAGCCAAAAATAAATAAATAAAAATAAAATTATAAAAAAAGAAAAGGCACACCCAAGTATTTCGTATTGAAACTGAAGAAAGAATATATTGAAAAGATGTAGAAGAAACACCTTAGTTTACACAGATTTTTAAAAATTTACTCTAAGTATAGTTGATTTACAATGTTGTGTTAATTTCTGCTGTATAGCAAAGTGAATCAGTTATACACATACATTC
>NW_011494937.1:2592679-2596455 GCF_000754665.1 Bison bison bison
CATACATTCCTTTGTATATTCCTTTCCATTCTGGTTGATTGGAAAGTGAAAGTTGCTCAGTCATGTCCAACTCTTTGCAACCTCATGGACTATAGAGTCCATGGAATCCTCTAGGCCAGAATACTAGAGTGGGTAGCCTTTCCCCTCTCCAGGGGATCTTCCCAACCCAGGGACCAAACCCAGGTCTCCCACATTGCAGGCGGATTCTTTACCAGATGAGCCACAATGGTTGATTACAGGATACTGAATACAGTTCGTTGTGTTATAGAGTAGGATCTTGCTGTTTGCCCATTCTATATATAATAGCTTGCATCTGCTAATCCCTAACTCCCAATTCAGCTGTCTCCACTTTCTCTCCCCCGTGGCCATCACAAGTCTGTTCTCTGTATCCGTAAGTCTGTTTCTGTTTCATAGATAAGTTCATTTGTGTCATATTTTAGATTCCACATATAAGTGATATCATACGATATTTGTCTTTTTTCTTTCTGACTTACTTTCAGTTCAGTTCAGTTCAGTCGCTCAGTCATGTCCGACTCTTTGCGATCCCATGAATCGCAGCATGCCAGGCCTCCCTGTCCATCACCAACTCCCAGAGCCCACCCAAACCCATGTCCATCATGTCGGATGCCATCCAACCATCTCATCCTCTGTCATCCCCTTCTCCTCCTGCCCTCAATCTTTCCCAGCATCAGGGTCTTTTCCAATGAGTCAGTTCTTTGCATCAGGTGGCCAAAGTATTGGAGTTTCAGCTTCAACATCAGTCCTTCCAATGAACACCCAGGACTGATCTCCTTTAGGATGGACTGGCTGGATTTCCTTGCAGTCCAAGGGACTCTCAAGAGTCTTCTCCAACACCACAGTTCAAAAGCACCAATTCTTTGGTGCTCAGCTTTCTTTATAGTCCAACTCTCACATCCATACATGACCACTGGAAAAACCATAGCCTTGACTAGACAGACCTTTGTTGGCAAAGTAATGTCTCTGTTTTTTAATATGCTATCTAGCTTGGTCATAACTTTTCTTCCAAGGAGTAAGCGTCTTTTAATTTCATTGCTGCAATCGCCTTCTGCAGTGATTTTGGAGCCCAGAAAAATAAAGTCAGCCACTGTTTCCCCATCTATCTGCCATGAAGTGATGGGACTGGATGCCATGATCTTAGTTTTCTGACTGTTGAGCTTTAAGCCAACTTTTTCACTCTCCTCTTTCATCAAGAGACTCTTTAGTTCTTCTTCACTTTCGGCCATAAGGGTGGCGTAATCTGCATATCTGAGGTTATTGATATTTCTCCCGGCAATCTTGATTCCAGCTTGTGCTTCTTCCAGCCCAGCGTTTCTCATGATGTACTCTGCATATAAGTTAAATAAGCAGGGTGACACTATACAGACTTGACATACTCCTTTTCCTATTTGGAACCAGTGTGTTGTTCCATGTCCAGTTCTAACTGTTGCTTCCTGACCTGCATACAGGTTTCTCAAGAGGCAGGTCAGGTGGTCTGGTATTCCCATCTCTTTCAGAATTTTCCACAGTTTATTGTGATCCACACAGTCAAAGGCTTTGGCATAGTCAATAAGGCAGAAAGAGATGTTTTTCTGCAACTCTCTTCCTTTTTCGATGATCCATCTAAACTTACATTGATGACTTACTTTATTCAGTATGATAATCTCTAGGTCCATCCATGTTGCTGCAAATGGCATTATTTATTTTTTCTTTATGACTGATTAGTATTGCATTGTGTGTGTGTATACAATTGTGTATACACAAATGTGTATATGTACACAATGTCCATTCATCTGTGTATGGACATTTAAGTTGTTTCCATGTCTTGGCTATTGTGAATAGTATTGCTATGAACATAGGGGTGCATGTATCTTTTCTTTTTTTTCTTTTTTTTTAATTTGATTTTATTTTTAAACTTTACAATATTGTATTAGTTTTGCCAAACATCGAAATGAATCCGCCACAGGTATACCTGTGTTCCCCATCCTGAACCCTCCTCCCTCCTCCCTCCCCTACCCTCCCTCTGGGTCGTCCCAGTGCACCAGCCCCAAACATCCAGTACCGTGGATGGAACCTGGACTGGCAACTCGTTTCATACATGATATTTATACATGTTTCAATGCTATTCTCCCAAATCTCCCCACCCTCTCCCTCTCCTACAGAGTCCATAAGACTGATCTATACATCGGTGTCTCTTTTGCTGTCTCGTACACAGGGTTATTGTTACCATCTTTCTAAATTCCATATATATGCGTTAGTATACTGTATCGGTGTTTTTCTTTCTGGCTTACTTCACTCTGTATAATAGGTTCCAGTTTCTTTTCTATTTATAGTTTTGTTTGGTTATATGCTCAGGATTTGGATTGGTTGCTCATATAGCAACTCTATTGCTAGTGTTTTTGAGGAACCTCCATACTGTTTTCCATAGAGGCTGCACCAGTTTACATTCCCAGCAACAGCTCAGGAGGGTTCCCAGTTCTCCACATTCTCTCTAGAACTTTTTATTTGTAGTCTCTTTAATGATGGTCATTCTGACTGCACCTAATTAGGTGGTACTTAATTGCAGTTTTGATTTGCACAGAGAAAAAAAGACTTTAATTAAATCAGACGTGTTTTCAGAAACCATGCAAGGAAGAAGAGAGTGGACTGAAATGCTATACAGGCATACTTCATTTTATTGTGTTTCACTGTAGTTTGTGGAAACCCTACATTGCTGATGATGGTTAACATTTTTTAGCAATCAAGTTTTTAAATTGAGCTATACAAATTGCTTTTTAGATATAATGCTACTGCATACTTAATAAGCTATGATATAGTAGAAACATAACTTTTATATGCACTGGGAAACCAAATAATAAGTGTGACTTACTTTATTGCAGTGGTCCTGAACAGAACCCCCAATTTGAGGTCTCCTTGTATTTCAAGTTTTGAAAGAAAAAAAACTCTTCTAGTTTTCAAACCTCAAAGGTAGTCCTTTGAAAATATTAATTTAATAAAATTATAAACAGCCAGTCAAGACAATGAAGAAAGAAAACAGAAATTACTAACATCAGAAATAAAAGAAAGGAGAAATAAGCATGAAAAAGGATTTGACACCAACCAACATCCATTTATGATAACAAACAATGCTATTTGCTGAGCAAGTTTAACAAATGTACCACAGTCAAATAAGAAATAAAAAACAATATAGTGCAAACTGTGGATGCAGAGGGGTTATGTATACTTTCTGATACATTTCTCTATGCTTCCTAATCAATTTTCCTATACACTTAAAACTGCCCTAAAAAAACTTAAGTGTACTAGAAAAAAAAAAAAGATGAAGACAAACTCATTATCCCTGATGACTGACCAATGGCTGAAACAGGATACCTTTCATCCAACTGATTTGCATTTATTCAATAAGGCAGCATGGTGCTCCATGAGCCTAAGACCAGTAAGAGAGGTGAAACTTCCACTGGATGCTCTGTTGGACAGAACTGCACAGCATATTCTGAGAAGCGCCATAGTTACTATCAACATCTCTAGAACTCTAATGTGGATGAGAAGTGTCCTGGCAAGACCCTGAGCAGTGGACCTAGTACCTGTACAGAAGAGTGGTACCCTGTGACTTCCCTGGAGGTCCAGCGGTTATGCATCCGCCGAACAATGTGTGGGGCAGGAGTTCACTTTCTGGTCACAGAACTAAGATCCCACACACCTACTGAGCCCACACATTGCAAAGAAAGATCCCGCCTGATGCAATGAAGAGCCCATGTGCTGCAACTAAGACCCGATATAGC
>NW_011494937.1:2596555-2600832 GCF_000754665.1 Bison bison bison
CAAAAAAAAAAAAAAATATATATATATATATGAAGTATTACCTTGATTTGTATTTTGGGTTATCTATTGAGTTCAGAGGTTCTTAAAGTTCTTTTACTACAAAGGGGGCAACTCTGAGACAACTGTCCAAGAATCTGTGAATACAAGTAGATAAGGCCAGTTTTGGGCCAGTATCAAGACAACTGCCTGATGTTTGGGTAGCTGTGTGACCCTGGGGTTTGGATTTTTTTATCAGGGATATTGCAAATAAGGGGTGAAGAGAAGCAATTGTCTTCTGAACTTGTCCTGCAGGAATGTATATTGTCTTCCTTACAGTCGTGCATCCATCCCAGAACTGTGCCTTCAATTAACCCCAGGTAAGACTCCATCTGGGAGAATGGAGACCTTTCCCAACACCGCAGCAACTTTTAAGGGAATGAGTAGAAGAGGTCTCCTTCTGCAGGAGACTCAGGCAAGGACAGATGTGACACCATCATGTCACATGGAGGTGTTGGTAAGCATGCTGACCCAATGGGGTGCTGTTTCCAAGGTCACAGGCATAATGAGCAGTTCAGCAGAGGATCACATGCTCAGTGCTTGCTGCTGCTGCTGCTAAGTTACTTCAGTCGTGTCCAATTCTGTGCGACTCCATAGATGGCAGCCCACCAGGCTCCTCTGTCCCTGGGATTCTCCAGGCAAGAACACTGGAGTGGGTTGCCACTTCCTTCTCGAATGCATGAAAGTGAAAAGTGAAAGTGAAGTCACTCAGTCATGTCCGACTCTTAGTGACCCCATGGACTGTAGCTTACCAGGCTTCTTTGTCCATGGGATTCTCCAGGCAAGAGTACTGGAGTGGGGTGCCATTTCCTTCTCCTGCTCAGTGCTTATGTTCTCGAAAAACACAAGTCTGTGTGCCTGATGCACAGTGAGGCCAAACAATACTAAAACACTGGAATTTGGAACAGAGAAAAATTTATTACAGAGCTATGCAAAGAGATGGGTGGCTGAAGAACCCCAAAGTTACTAAAAGCTTTCAGCAAAGCCCTTTTATAAGAAAGGTGAGGGAGAGGCCTGATTAATTGTTGCAAACTTCTTGGTGTCAGATCCTTTGTTCCTGAAGTTAGGTCACGATCAGGCAACAATCTTCTTGTAAATCTCTACCAAATGAATGTTATTCTTTCTTCTGACAAGAAAGAGCAAGGTCCCAAGGCAAAGCTTTCACCCTCTGGGGTCCTGGTCCTGGCTAAGAGGAGGTAGATCTCAGTTGGCAACTTGGGGCCAGGTTCCCAGACTGCCCAAATGTCATCACTGAGGGAGCCAGGCACCGAACCCAATGGCCCTCAGGGTGCCCAAAGAGTGGGAGACAAGGTCCCACAGACTGTGACCCAGGCAGACTGCCACTGCTACTATTAGGTCACAGAGGCTAGGAGGCGGGAGAGGTTCACTGCTGTCTCAAGGCCTGGGCCAAGACTAGCTTTAGTGAGTGGCTTTACTGAGGGCTCTAGAGCCCCACCAAATAGATTCAGGGGATTAGATCTGATAGACAGAGTGCCTGAAGAACTATGGATGGAGGTTCATAACACTGTATAAGAAATGGTGATCAAAACCATTGCCAAAAAAAGAAATGCAAGAAGGCAAAATGGTTGTTGGAGGAGGCCTTACAAATATCTGAGAAAAAAAGAGAAGTAAAAGGCAAAGGAGAAAAAGAAAGGTATATCCATCTGAATGTAGATTTCCAAATCTACAAGAGAGATAAGAAAGCCTTTCTAAGTTAACAATGCAAAGAAACAGAGGAAAACAATAATGGGAAAGATTAGAGATCTCTTCAAGAAAATTAGAGAACAAGGGAACATTTCATGCAAAGATGGGCACAATAAAGGACAGAAACTGTATGGACCTAACAGAAGCAGAAGATATTAGGAAGAGGTGGCAAGAATACACAGAACTACACAAAAAAGATCTTAAGGACTTGGATAACCACGATGGTGTGATCACTCACCTAGAGCCAGACATCTTGGAGTGTGAAGCCAAGTGGACTTTAGGAAGCATCACTATGAACAAAGCTAGTGGAATTAATGGAATTCCAGGTGAGCTATTTCAAATGCTAAAATGTGATGCTGTGAAACTGTGGCGCTCAATATGCCAGCAAATTTGGTGAACACAGCAGTGGCCACAGGACTGGAAAAGGTCAGTTTTCATTCTAACCCCAAAGAAAGGCAATGTGAAAGAATGTTCAAATTACCACACAATTGTACTCATTTCACATGCTAGCAAAATAATGCTCAAAATTCTCCTAGTTAGGCTTTAACAGTATGTGAAGTAAGAACTTTCAGATGTTCAAGCTGGATTTAGAAAAGGCAGAGGAATCAGCAATCAAATTGCCAACATCCGTTGTATTATAGAAAAAGAATTCCAGAAAAACATCTGGTTCATTGACTACGCTAAAGCCTTCGTCTGTGTGGATCACAACAATCTGTGGAAAATTCTTAAGGAGATGGGAATACCAGACCACGTTACCTGCCTCCTGAGAAACCTGTATGCAGGTCAAGAAGCAACAGTTAGAACCAGACGTGGAAAAATGGACTGGTTCAAAACTGGGAAAGGAATACATCAAGGCTGTATATTGTCACCCTGCTTATTTAACTTACATGCAGAGTACACCATGCCAGGAGAGATGAAGCACAAGCTGGAATCAAGATTGCCAGGAGAAATATCAATAACTTCAGATATGCAGATGACACCACCTTTATGGTAGGAAGCCAAGAGGAACTAAAGAGGCTCTTGATGAAGGTGAAAGAGAAGAGTGAAAAAGCCAGCTTAAAACTCAACATTAAAAAAAACTACGATCACGGAATCCAGTCCCATCACTTCATGGCAAATAGATGGGTAAACAATCAAAACAGTGACAGACTTTATTTTTGGGGGCTCAAAAATCAATGCAGATGGTGACTTCAGCCATGAAATTAAAAGACTCTTGCTCCTTGGAAGAAAAGCTATGACAAATCTAGACAGTGTATTAAAAAGCAGAATCATTACTTTGCCAACAGAGGTCCGTCTAGTCAAAGCTATGGTTTTTCCAGTAGTCATGTATGGATGTGAGAGTTGGATCACAAAGAAGGCTGAGCACCAAAGAATTGATGCTTTTGAACTGTGGTGTTGGAGAAGACTCTTGAGAGTCCCTTGGACTGCAAGCAGATCCAACTAGTCCATTCTGAAGGAGATCAGTCCTGAATATTCACTGGAAGGACTGATGCTGAAGCTGAAACTCCAATACTTTGGCCACCTGATGCGAAGAACCAACTCATTAGAAAAGACCCTGATGCTGGGAAAGATTGAAGGCAGGAGAAATGGATGACAGAGGATGAGATGGTTGGATGGCATCACTGACTCAATGGACATGAGTTTGAGGAAGCTCCAGGAGTTGTTGGTGGACTGGTAAGCCTGGCATACTGCAGTCCATGGGGTTGCAAGCAGTTGGACACAACTGAGTGACTGAACAACAATTGGAGCCCCACAGGACACAGCCTTCAGCCTGTTCCCTGGGCCCCAGCTCACCTGCTGGCCCAAGGCCCAGTGAGCTGAAGGGCTTCCAGGAGAAGGCTAGGATCCACCTCTTACCTCACTCTCTATCTGATGACCACCAAACCACAGACCGATGGCTGAATTCCTTCCCTTTAAGTTAGCTGCCGAGTCACATTCGACTCTTTGTGACTCCATGGACTGTAGCCCACCAGGCTCCTCTGTCCATGGAATTCTTCAGGCAAGAGTACTGGGTGAGTAGCCATTCCTTTCTCCAGGGGATCTTCCTCACCAGGGATCCAACCTAGGTCTCCTGCATTGCAGGTAGATTCATTACCATCTGAGTCACCAGGGAAGCCTGAATTCCTTCCCTGCTGCTGCTAAGTCACTTTAGTCATGTTTGACTCTGTGTGACCCCATAGATGGCAGCCCACCAGGCTCCCCCATCCCTGGGATTCTCCAGGCAAGAACACTGGAGTGGGTTGCCATTTCCTTCTCCAATGCATGAAAGTGAAAAGTCAAAGTGAAGTCGCTCAGTTGTGTCCGACTCCTAGCGACCTCATGGACTGCAGCCTACCAGGCTCCTCCATTCATGGGATTTTCCTGCTCAGTTATTGGTCAGCACTGCAGAGGGCCCTGCCCACAAGTAACAAACTGTCAATAAGGGAATTCTTTCCCTCAGTTCAGTTCAGTTCAGTTCAGTCGCTCAGTCATGTCTGACTCTTTGTGACCCCATGAATTGCAGCACGCCAGGCCTCCCTGTCCATCACCAACTCCTG
>NW_011494937.1:2601045-2601264 GCF_000754665.1 Bison bison bison
CCCTGTCCATCACCAACTCCTGGAGTTCACTCAAACTCACGTCCATCGAGTCAGTGATGCCATCCAGCCATCTCATCCTCTTTCATCCCCTTTTCTTCCTGCCCACAATCCCTCCCAGCATCAGAGTCTTTTCCAATGAGTCAACTCTTGGCATGAGGTGGCCAAAGTACTGGAGTTTCAGCTTTAGCATCATTCTTTCCAAAGAAATCCCAGGGCTGA
>NW_011494937.1:2601364-2613036 GCF_000754665.1 Bison bison bison
AAGTAATGTCTCTGCTTTTGAATATGCTATCTAGGTTGGACATAACTTTCCTTCCAAGGAGTAAGCGTCTTTTAATTTCATGGCTGCAGTCACCATCTGCAGTGATTTTGGAGCCCAAAAAAATTCCTTCCCTAGTGGTCCCTTATTGACAATTTGTTACTTGTGGGCAGGGCCCTCTGCAGTGCTGACCAATAACTGAGCAGGACTACTAATGGCTGCTAATCCACAATTGGTTGCTTGTAGGCGAGGCCCACTGAGGCACCAACCAAATGCCGAGCAGAACTGTTGCCTGGTAACAGGGTGAGCAGTAATGACAAGCACAGCAATGGCTGTGTGCTAAGGGCTGTGCTCACTGCATTCTATTACACTTGTGAGAGTCTTAGTTTTCAAGAGAGCCTAGTACATGGTGATAGTTGCACTTCTAAGGCAGTTCTTTGCACCAGAAGCCTATAGACAGCTTAAGGCCATCATGGGTCACTGTAAGGTGCATAAGAGGAGGTCACTGTATCCTCTATACTGAGGGAGACTCCAAGGGAACTAACAGGAGTGCCTGTTGTATGGTCATTTAAACACAGTCCAGAGCCTTCTGTAGTAGGGGTTCTCTCAAGGTGGGGGCCAATTTCCAACTAATAGTAAAAATGGGCTTAAGTAAAATTCCTAAATAAGGAATATGTTGTCTCCCCAACACCAAAAGAACCTAGTAGGCCTTGTGGGTGCTGAGAATGACTACAAGTATTTCTTCACATTGTAAAGGAGGGAGCAGTTGATTACTGAAAAACATACAGAAACTTAACTAAGGGCCTCACATTGCGTGGGTTAATGGCCCATACACTTTTTGCGAGATCCTTTTTTCCATATTTGTGTATTCTGAATGAAAATGAAATGAATGTGCTCAGAGGAAGATGTCCTTAGTGTGATGTCATACCTGTGTTCCTGAAGCAAAGTGCATGCAGTTCAAATCTTCCTGCAGAGACTGTGGGATGGCAAGACTGCTGAGGTTCTCTGAGGGTAACCAGATAAAGATGTCCCTTCAGAGGGGAAGGCCTCTGCAGCTGAGAGAATGTTGAAATAGATACTCGACATAACAGACTTATCAAGTCTGTGAGAGCAAGATATTTACTGAGTGGATGAAGTAATTTCCACAATGACAGGGACTAGGAATAGGGGCTAATTTGATGTAACCACAGCTCAAGGTTGTTGTAATCCACTATGAGGTATCATTCATTCTTTCCAGGTTTAAGAACAGATCAAATAGGCTATTAAAGGAGAAAATTGGGGGCTATCACTTCTCCCTTAATATGTTTCTTTATAATGTTTTTCAATACAATTCAATGTTGTGGTCCATGTGCGGATTGGAAAAGAATTTTCAGACATGAGGCAGAATGGGAGGGAAATAAAGTTTATTAGAGTGGGAGGTGCTGTTAGAACAGCAGGCCAGCTCAAGGGAGAACCAACGTTGAACAGGGGTCCTTAGTATACTCTTATACCCAGGGTACAAGGAGTGGGATAGGGGTCTTGCGGGTCATTTGCTGACTGGATGAGGTATGCATTCTGGGTGGGGTAAGAGTACGGCAAATACCTTCTCCCTGTGAGGTAGGAGGGAAAACAGGTTATATTGCTCAGGAGGACCTGAAATCCGTTAATAGTTACAACACGGAGGAGGGAAGGACAACAAGCAACTGGCTTTTCTGTTCCTGCATTCCAAGACCCTCCTTGGTTTTATTTGCTCTTTTGTCCTTGGGTTATCACATTCAAGGCCCTGTTTAAAACTTTAAATCAGGCCATATTAATGAATTTAACTGTCGGGTAATGTTTGTGGAATCTTATTTTGTCTTGCCAATTTGGAAGTAGAAGACAATTTAATTTTACTTAATGAATCATGGGTTCAGAGCTTCCCTGCTCACTATGGGATATTTTGGGACAATGAGTGATACAACCATGAGAAATTTAGGCAAGAAGAGAGTTCTGCTGCTGAAGGCAAAGTATACCTATTTGTCCTTTATACTCTATTCAGTCATTCCCCTGAGATGATGAGGTAAACTGCTTAAATATAGTGGGATCCCCATGAATACCTGCAATTTGAAACCTAGTTTAATTACATGAAGTTTCATGAATTAGAGTGCAGTATACAGGAGATGTTAATATTAATTTAAATTCGTATTACAGAGGACCAAAAGTCAGGCAGGCTCCTTCTGTCTTTTTACTATGGAAACTCTTCTAGCATATTTTGGACTTACAATTGAATGAAACTGTAGTCCTTTCTTTCAGTACGTTTTTTGTCTGGTTCTCTCCCTCCAGTCTTTCTTTGTTGTGTATTTTAGGTCACTGAATATACTCTGGGGGAGAGAGTGTCCTTTCCACCCTAGCATTGATAATTTTTTTCCTCTAGAGAGCCTCACACCAGTGCCATCAGGGTCAGAGGCTTCCTTCATGACAACTGGTTAGGTTATAGAAATTAAGTACCCCAGGCTTAAATTGGTTTAAATTAACCCCTTTTCTGTGCCACAGTGAGGCTACAGGTGTTGCCCACCTAACGCAGAGGGTCAGCATCTTTGTTGCAGGTGCTTCTAGCAGGTGCAGCAACAGCAGAGGTACTGAAGGGTCCTGGTGAGCCCTCTGGTATTAGGAATGGACTCAGCCTGCCACCTACGGGCTGCCTTTACTCTCTCTTCTCTTTCTCTCTGAAATAATCTTTTCAGAGTGATCATCTGAGGGGTTTACCTCATTCACAGGGTATAATCAGCCAAGTAACCCCCGAAGATCCCTCCTCTCCAAGGTCTGGGTGAACCCAGCCTCAGTCATACCTGCACTAAAACACAGACAGGTTCCATCCAAGCCATGGACTAAGGATCACTAGGAGGGTCCCATCCTCATTCTACTCCCACAGGACACGGCATTAACACACACTGTCATCTTGGTGTCCTCTGTATATAGAACCCAGGTTTGGTGGGGGTCAATAATGCCACACAGGGCAGCACAGGGCACAAGCAACCGGCAGCTCACAGAGCAGGAGCCCCCAGGCTTTCTTATCAGCCTGTCCAGGTAAGACGTACTAGGGGAAATGGGAGTGGTGAGGCTTATCTTTCAGTACTAGTCAAACATCAAGTATGTGGAACCTGACTACTCATTACAAGAATCAAACCCAGGTAAGAAAAACATGCATCTGCACTGGATTGTTTCCATATAAAGAAACATCAACAGGATGATCAAGAAGTAATTATAACTCGGTATTTGTGCATGGGTGGAGTAAGAGCACAGGAGTGGAGGAGGACATGTGGGCTAGGAGTCCTAAGCTAGTTTCCCATTTTAGAAATATTTTTAACCTTCACATGCATTATTTAAAATCAGGAGAGAAACTGATATACATCTTATCTTCCTATGCTTAACATTATTTTAAATTAAATTTTGCTTTTTCAAATTAATCCTAACTTTTCTACATAGGAAACCACTCTAAGATTTAATCCTTTAAATGCTAACAGATATAAAACTGCACACCATAAAAGATTTACAAATCCCCTTCTAATTAAAAGGACAAGAACATTATAGTTTGTCCCTCCACTATATTTCATACTAGGGATATTTTCAGGAATGAGTGGCATAATATAAAATATTAGGGGTTTGGAATTAAACCCAGAAATAGACTTAACAGATGTATATAAGCTTTAAAGTGTTTTCTTTATATCAACAAAAATATTAATTCAATGGCTTTTCCCTCACATTCATTAAAAAAGAATTCATTTGCTTTAGGAACAGCATGGCCTTCTAAATGTTTAGGGACAGGAGGGCATTATGCTAAGTGAAATAAGTCAGAGAAAGATAAATACTTGATGACATCACTTACATGTGGAATCTAAGAAACACAACAAGCTAATGAATATTACAAAAAAGAAGCAGACTCACAGATACAGAAAATAAACTAGTGGTTATGCGGTTGATGGGGGCAATGCAAGTGTAGGGAACTGGGAGTCACAAACAATTTGGTTGTAAGACAGGGTACAGGGATATATCGTACATCTAGGGAATATAGGCACTATTTTGTAGTAACTGTGAATGGAGTATAACCTTTAAAAATTGTGTAATAAATTTTTTTTAATGGAAAAAACATTTGAGCACTTAAACACACCCATCTCATACTGAGGCTCTCTTTGCCTTAATGGAACAAAATTCTAGGTGGTTCCAGAATTTTCTTGCTTTACTCACATCATATCTCTCAATTAACTTACACATTAAAAGCCCCAAAGCTAATGGAAACTAGAATTAAAGGACTGCAACGTTTAGCTAAGAAATAAACATATATTTGAAATGACTGATTTTAAGATTTCAGTATTTATGTGAAAATTTAACAATTTTTGAAAAGTGCTTGGAAATTGAATTGGCTTATTAAGCTTCCTTATGGTAGAACTGTAGAGTTTGTCAAGCACTGGAACTGTTCCCGGCTTTGGATCAATCGCAGAACAGAGGAGGACCACCTCTCACACACACACATACAACCTCCCTGATGCAACAAACCTGGAGAACTTGCAGGAGGAAACTCATTTTAAAAGGAGAAATGGTAAAGTTGTTTTTAAACTTTTTATTTTCTATTGGGGTATAAGCTGATTAACAATTTGTGATAGTTTCAGGTGAACAGTGAAGGGACTCAGCCATACATACACATGTATCCATCAGGAGACACTTCCAGTGCAGGGGGTATGTGTTTGATCTCTAGTCCAGGAACTAAGATCCCCCGTGCCATGTGGTGTGGCCAAAAAAAATTAATTTAAAAAATGACATATTAATTTTATAAAATAATTTATTCTGCTAGAAATCACCTTTAAAAACTTTTAATTAAAAATTTTATTTATTTATTTTAATTGGAGGCTAATTACTTTACAATATTGTAGTGGTTTTTGCCATGAATCAGCCACGGGTGCACATGTGTTCTCCATCCAGAAACCCCCTCCCACCTCCCTTCCCATCCCATCTCCCACGGTCATCCCAGTGCACCAGCCCTGAGCACCCTGTCTCATGCATTGAACCTGGACCAGCGATCCACTTCACATATGATAATATACATGTTTCAATGCTACCCTCTCAAATCATCCCACCCTTGCCTTCTCCCACAGAGTTCAAAAGACTGTTCTTTATATCTGTGTCTCTTTTGCTGTCTCTCATATGGAGTCAAAAAAACAGTGTTTTAATTTGGTATACACAACACTTTTGGATTAAAAATTGTCACAAAAGTAATTAAAAAAAAAAGAAAATATTGGAATCAAAACAGATAAGTAGCCTTCTTGCTACAGTTCAGAAGAAAAATACACTTTCAGAAAGATGACCAAAGTCCCATACTTGGGGTCTAAGATATAGTTCCTAGAGCAGGTTAGTCACTGGAGAAGAAGAGTAGGGACAGTTGAGCCACTAGAATGAATTCTGGCTCTACATGCTCTCCCGTGTCCCCAAAACATGGAAGCACGGACTCTACTAGGTTCTAGTCTCACAAGTGAGGAAACTCTATGTCTGATTCAGTTTAAGATTCTGATCCAAATGCATAAACCCTTTGTCTGCAATACAGAAGACATGATCATAACAGCCTCTTTCAATGTGCATAAATTACACTGAGTGTACCTACACTGTGAACGCAAAACTGAAGTTCCGAGTTCTGCGTCCACAGTGTCCAACTCTTTTGTGACCCCATGGACTGTAGACTGCCAGGCTCCTCTGTCTATGGGATTCTCCAGACAAGAATACTGGAGTGGGTTGCCATTTCCTTCTCCAGGGGCTCTTCCCAATTCAGGGATTGAACTCACACAGGAAGTTTTAGGCCTCCAACCTCAGAAATGAAATCAGTCCCTACCACTGTGTGCAGTTGCATCCTCAGCTTTCCAGGGCTCTGTAGCACCTCTCAGTATAAAGTCTCCTTCCATTGTGGGTGCGAACATGTAAGACACCTGCCGGGGCAGGGAGTGGGAGTTGCTTCCCAACAAGAATAACTGAGTCTGCAGGTCGTTCTCTTTACAGGAGCCTTGGCATGGATCACTGACTATAGGCCTCTGCTCTGCACTGGGGTATCTTTGGAACACACTTGATGTTTTAATGGACACAGACTTAGTGTTTGAACAATCCAGCAACACAATTTAAACCTATCATTTATGTGGAAAGGAGGAAAGAAAATTGTAGGGCATTTTCACTAGTTCAACCAGAAAACCTGAAATAATATTTACTCCTTTCAGGAAAAAAAAAAAAAAGATGTCAGACAGTGATTATTTCTACAGTGAGAAATAGGTTTGTAAATAATTAATCACACCTGAACACTTGGTCTGGACGTCTAAGCAGATACCACACAACCAGAGAATTTCATTTGAAATCACCTATAAGTAAAGAATAGTCCTGAGGAACATACTACACATGCTCCAGGGGAGAAAAAAACAGCAGAACAAAACTTTTCAAATGAAATGTAATCCTGGAATTTTTTTTCCCCTAAAATTCACCTTTTTTGCCTCTTGGGAAATATGTTATACTATCTTTTAGGCTGTATTAATTAAATGCATTTTACTTTGATTGAAAAAATGGCATTTAAATATGTGAATAAATCTTTTAAAGGTGACAATCTTTACATTTTAAAAGTAGGGGCAACCCTGACAGGACACATGACCCAGAAAGTTTTAAAAGGAACTTCCACACATTAGATGTCTGTGCCCAGGAAAGAGTCTGGGAGGAGAGGCACCAAACTGCTGAACAAAGTAATTTCAAGTGGTTATTTTTTACTTTCTTCTAGTGGAAAACATCCACAGACAAAAAAAAAAAAAAAGGAAAAAAGAGCCATTCAAGGCTCTGGGAGGAAAATGATAAACAGTTAAAACACTGCGTCTGTTTGAAATGCACCACGGAGGACAAATAGTTGATAATAATGCTGTGAATCTGAGAGGGAATTTAGCCTTGGGGATGTTGGGTGAACTCCGAAAATTTAGGGAACTCACTGTCAGCCCTAGGAATAGCTAAGCTTGAGCGGACAGGGGCGTAGACTTGAGACTGTTGGTACTCAAATAACTGGAAAACAAGAGAAAATGGGTGCCCCCCGGGAAAAAGTCAGGGACTGGGGATCCCACACACCAAAGCTCCTCCCACGCACGAACCACGTAGACCGAGTCACGAGGGTCCCTTGACAATCCTCCCCAGGGGTCACAACACAGTCTGAGGAGGACGCGGGGCTGCGGGGTCGAAGCCGAAGTCGGGGCGCGCAGTGACTGGACAGGACGCCCGGGGTCCTGGCTGCCGGCCCCGCCCCCCCACGCGACCGGAGGGAGGAGACTGAGGTCCGAGCAACGCCCCTCGGGTCCGCAGGCTCCGGGGTTGACAGCGGGGAGGCCCGACACCACCACAGCTGGTTCGGATCCACTCCAACCAACGCCTCCTCCCCTCTCGCTCCAACTCTGCACCCGGATAACGCACACTCACCATTTCTAGGTTTCCTGGGTCTCCCTGAGTCCTTCCTACGACTCCCACAACAGGTCACAACAAGACAGACTCTGAGGCAGTGCCGCCAGCGTCTCTGAGAGGTGGGAAACCGGATCACTAGGCGATCCTGAGGGAGTGAAAACGGAGCCGAAGCGGTGCGTCGCCCCACCTACCTGCCCAAGCGGCACCCCTGATTGGACAGTTCTCAAAGCCGCACCTCCTAGTACTTGAGTGACAGCTGGACAGAAGGACTTGTGTCTCTAGGGAGCTAGCTTCCTCCGACAACCCCCAAGAGGCGCCCAGACCCGCGCTGAGGGCAGTGGGTGGAGCAGAGAACTGACCCAGCCCGACGCGGTTACTCGGAAACAAGTTTTTGCAAGCCTGAAGCGGCCTATCTCGTATTCGCCCAGCTCTTTGTGCACACGTGAAGGCGGGGAATTTCTCATTGAGTTTCCAAAAAACAGAGCATGAGGTTGACATGGCTCTTCTTTTGCTCTGTGCATCCCCTACCAGGACACCTGGTACACCTACCAGTACACCTACTCACATGACGGCTCCTCCCTCTACATCTTAGAGCCCAGACACTGAGTTGCCCCAGGCTATTGATTGTTCTACTCTTTCGATCAGAGTATCTCCACTTGCATACTTTATCAAAGGGGTGTTGAGGGGTGTATGCCTCTGCTGGTTTCCTTGACAACTGATGAGCCAATTTGAGGTCAATTTTTCTCTATAGCTGGTTGCTGCTGCTGCTAAGTCTCTTCAGTCGTGTGCGACTCTGTGCGACCTCATAGATGGCAGCCCATCAGGCTCCACCGTCCCTGGGATACTCCAGGCAGGAACACTGGAGTGGGTTGCCATTTCCTTCTCCAATGCGTGAAAGTGAAAAGTGAAAGTGAAGTCGCTCAGTCGTGTCCGACTCTTAGCGACCCCATGGACTGCAGCCTACCAGGCTCCTCCATCCATGGGATTTTTCCAGGCAAGAGTACTGGAATGGGGTGCCATTGCCTTCTCTGCTATAGCTGGTTATTCCCACCCAATTTTCTGTATAACTTTTCCTGCCTGACATCTGACCCTTTTGCTTCAGATGTGTAAGATAAGCATTGATGCCTCTGTCGCTGAATCCAGACTCTTTCTTCGGTCTTGGCAATTACTGAGCTTTTGAACCTGCAGGGTGCAGTCCAACACCCCAACACAGGGCCACACTGTAACAAAAGGGTCTTACTGTTGCAGAGAGAAGCCAGTTCTGACTCCATGTTCGAACTGTTTCTTTGACGTGCTTTTTGTTGCTTTTATTATTACAACCATACAGAATAGCCTGCCTCAGAGGACCCTGCACCTCTACCTGTTAAACTAAAGGATCTTAGTTTTTATGTCTTAGAGACATAATCTGACCCTCCACACCTGTGAATAATTACAACAAAAAGAAGAGTTTAACACACCCTTCTAAACGCTGGCCCTTCCTGGAGATGTTTTACTGAAGACTGAATACCCTTTTTACTTTACTTCCTCATTGCATGTCCCTCTTGTTCTGCCTTTTGACTTCAATTCCTCATTGCTTCTCTCTGTCTGACTCTATAAAAGAACCTGGCATCCAGACCCTGGACAAGATACTTTCAGACATTAGTCTGCTATCTTCTTGGTCAGCCAGCTTTCCCAATAAAGTCATATTCCTTGCTTGAACACCTTGTCTCTCAGATTCATTGGCCTGTCATGTGGCGAACAGAGCGAGCTTGGACTCTGTAACATTATGTCCTCTAGGGGTCAAGGTGTTAAGGGTGAATTTAAGGTATTTTCTTGATCACCAAAGCAGAGAGCTTTAAGTACAGTGAAGTTTTATTTAAGCAAGAGGGAGAGCAGGTAGGCATGTGGGGAGCTGCTGTTCTGGGTTTCTTTTGAAGCTGGTTATGAGAAGCATATAAATGAAGGGATGGACTATGTCAGGCGAGTGTATGCTCCTCAGTTCTGTCTCGTCACAACAAAGATTTGGAGTGACGGACATTAAAGCCCTTGGTGCGTCATAGCTCCCAGGTCTTGGACAAACCATGTTATAGCTCTTAGACAAATCAGTGTTACAGCTCTATTTTATTTAGAAGATAGCGGGAGAATCTACCCTCGAAGCGTGAGAGCATGCCAACCCAAAGACTCAAAGAGAGTGGAGGAGTGTGCCAACGAGTGAGGTGGGGGGTGGGGGTGGGGGGTGGGGAGGTGGTGAAAGAGAGAGAGCAAGGTAAAGAGCACACACGTGCGGTGGGGAGAGAGAGAAAAGGGCTTTGGCTCCTCCTTTTATATGTTTTTTCCTCCCCCTGGGCCTGCCCTATGTAAATTGGGTTAGCCAGGAGTGCTGTTTGTTCTACCTGAGGTCCTTACTCCAGTCCTTGGACCTTCCTTTGACCTTCCTTTGTTCTATTTTCGTGGGCTTTTCCCTTTCTTGTCTTTTAGCCACGGCCATTTTGGACTCCTGTTTCCTATTCTAACTACCTACACACTATTAAGCAGCAGCAGCAGCAACAGACTATTTACTGGGGAAGGAGGAGTTTGGGGGTCATCTTCCTTGATTTTCATCCCAGCTCCACAGTCTCGAGGGGAGAAGGGATTTTCATCCTCATTTAGCTTAGATCAGAAGTGTCTGGGTGTTGCAGAAGCCAGTACTAGAGAAACCAAGCACCACACTCGGACAGTTGGAGAACTCAGGTTTATTATGCCAAAGGGCCCAGAGGAGTTAACACTCTAAGCTTTGAGCCCTGAACAAAAAGGTTACAGAGTTCTTATAGACAGACTATAGTGGGCAACGCTAGCTGCTAATAGGCTGGTTTAAACTAAGGGGTTTCGGGTGAGTGGGAACAGCAGTCAAGATGGGGAGGGGGATGCATGATTAAGCAGGTTCGCAGGGGCTGGGCAATTGCAAAGAGTAGGACAACGGTGAGATCAGCTCCAGTTCCTAGTATCCTAAGTCCCCACTTTCTGAGACTACGTGACCTATGTGACCCAGACTTTGCAAGGGGCAAGCTGAGTTACAGAGGCAGAACGAGCAGGTTATGTAAAATTTTAACTTTTCCTCTTCATGGGGGCTTCCCTGGTGGCTCAGTGGTAAAAAAAAATCCACCTGCCAATGTAGGGGACATGGGTTTAATCTGTGGTACTGTTGCAGGCAGGGGAACCCCTTCCAGGGCCGGAGAGTGGGGTCTTGTCTAACACTTGGAAATGAATTGTCCATGGAGACATTCATGCTGACAAAGCAAGAGACTTTATTGGGAAGGGGCACCCAAGTGGAGAGCAGCAGGATAAGGGAACCCAGGAGAACTGCTCTGCCACTGGCCCACAGTCTCAGGTTTTATGGTGATGGAATTAGCTTCCAGGTTGTGTTTGGCCAATCACTCTGACTCAGGATCCTTACTGGCAGCGCACTCTTGCTTAGCCAAGATGGTTGTCAGCAAGAATAATTCTGGGAGGTGGAAGGACATTTGGTGTTTCCTTTTGACCTTTCCCAAACTCTTCTGATTGGTGGTGGCTTCAGTTCAGTTCAGTTCAGTTCAGTCGCTCAGTCGAGTCCGACTCTTTGCGACCCCATGAATCGCAGCACACCAAGCCTCCGGGTCCATCACCAACTCCTGGGGTTCACACAGACTCACATCCATCAAGTCAGTGATGCCATCCAGCCATCTCATCCTCTGTGGTCCCCTTCTCCTCCTGCCCACAATTCCTCCCAGCATCAGAATCTTTTCTAATGAGTCAACTCTTCACATGAGGTGGCCAAAGTACTGGAGTTTCAGCTTTAGCATCATTCCTTCCAAAGAAATCCCAGGGCTGATCTCCTTCAGAATGAACTGGTTGGATCTCCTTGCAGTCCAAGGGGCTCTGAAGAGTCTTCTCCAACACCACAGTTCAAAAGCATCAATTCTTCTGCGCTCAGCTTTCTTCACAGTCCAACTCTTACATTCATACATGACCACTGGAAAAACCATAGCCTTGACTAGACAGACCTTTGTTGGCAAAGTAATGTCTCTGGCTTTTGAACATGCTATCTAGGTTGGTCATAACTTTTCTTCCAAGGAGTAAGCGTCTTTTAATTTCATGGCTGCAGTCACCATCTGTAGTGATTTTGGAGCCCACAAAAATAAAGTCTGACACTGTTTCCACTGTTTCCCCATCTATTTGCCATGAAGTAATGGGACCAGATGCCATGATCTTCGTTTTCTGAATGTTGAGTTTTAAGCCAACTTTTTTACTCTCCTCTTTCA
>NW_011494937.1:2613136-2620273 GCF_000754665.1 Bison bison bison
TCTTCACTTTCTGCCATAAGGGTGGCATCATCTGCATATCTGAGGTTATTGATATTTCTCCTGGCAATCTTGATTCCAGCTTGTGCTTCTTCCAGCCCAGTGTTTCTCATGATGTACTCTGCATATAAGTTAAATAAGCAGGGTGACAATATACAGCCTTGACGTACTCCTTTTCCTATTTGGAATCAGTCTGTTGTTCCATGTCCAGTTCTAACTGTTGCTTCCTGACCCACATACAAATTTCTTACTAGATCTATATTCCTTCCCGGGCCCTTCTGTCATAACATAACTCACGTTATAACATAACTCAGGTTACTACAGTACCTGGCCAGGTTGGGTGGTTTCAGTCAGTGTGCTTCCCCTAAAAGTCCGGGAAGACCCACATGCTATGGGACAACTAAGCCTAAGAGAAACTACTGCAGTGAGAAACCCACGCACTGCAACTAGAGAGTGGCCCCTGCTCACTGCAGCAAGAGAAAGCACAAGCATGTGCACAGCAATGAAGATTCAGTGTAGCCAAAAATAAGTAAATCTTTTAAAAAAATCTGTTTTATTTGTGGGGTGGGGACAGAATCACTGGACTATGTAAGTCAGATGAGGTTCTTGGCTTTTATTCCTCACCTTTGGTCTGATCAAAAACCTGAAGGGTCAGTGTGTTGTCTCACTGCTCGTTCCCCAATCAGATAAGGTTCAGGAAAATTAGTTTTCCTTGAGGAAAGGCCTAAGTTGTAGAGAAGGGAATGCTTTGTGTGTATATCATAATGTATCCCCCACACACCATTTCCGGCATGGAGCGGGAGGCCATTGTTTTCACTCTTCACAGTGAGAACCTGCTTGGGCTCCTGGAGGAAAAATTAATAAATTTGGGGAGGCTCCAGAGGACTGGCTCCTCGTAGAGCTTTTAAATGTCAAGTTAATCTGTACTGTGTATCCAGCAAGTCTTCTATCATACTTTGTGTGTTCCTAGAAGTTGCTCGCTCCCATAGCTTCTGCTTTCAGTGATTTGCTATAGTCAGCTAACTCTTTTGTTTGGAGGGAATTGGTTTACCATATAACCTCAAATATCTTATGGAGGGAATTCCCTGGTGGTCCAGTGGTTAGGGTCCAATGGTTAGGCTCCACACTTCCACTGCTGAGGCCACAGGTTTTATCCCTATTTGGGGAACTAAGACTCTGTACGTGAACAGCGTGGCAAAATAAATAAATAAAAAATATTAGAGCCACTAGGTGGTTATGGATTACATGCACTCACAGCCAAATTTAATACCGTTAGATCTCAGGCATAAGTATGTGGTCAGAAAGTCCAGTAGGTATATTGCCCCTAGCAGTGAAATGAGCCTCTGCAGATTGATGTTAATATGTGAAGAGTAAGAGTGGCATTGATTTGTACTTGCATATTGCAGGCTTCCTCGATGGCTCAGTGGGTAAAGAATCTGCCTGCAATGCAGGAGACACAGGTTTTATCCCTAGGTTGGGAAGATGCCCTGGAGGAGGAAGATGGTAACCCATTCCAGTATTCCTGCCTGAAAAACCTTATAGACAGAGGAGCCTGGTGGGCTACAATCCATGGGGTCACAAAGAGTCGAACATGACTGAGCAACTAATATACTGTAAGGCAAGTTAACTTTATAGAGTTCTTTATGCCTGAGGAGGAAACCTTGAATAAAGAGTTGTTGTTATTGGTAGAATCAGACAGGTATATTGTGGGCAATAGCCAAAGGATCTCTAATGGTGGAATTGATGCTTTTGAACTGTGGTGCTGGAGAAGACTTTTTAGAGTCCCTTGGATTGCAAAGAGATCAAACCAGTCAATTCTAAAAGAAATCAGTCCTGAATATTCATTGGAAGGACTGTTGCTGAAGCTCCAGTACTTTGGCCACCTGATGCGAAGAGCCAACTCGTTAGAAAAGACCCTGATGCTGGGAAAGATTGAAGGCAGGTGAAGGGGATGATAGAGGATGAGATGGCTGGATGGCATCACCGACTCAATGGACATGAGTTTGAGCAAACTCTGGGAGATGGTAAAGGACAGGGAAGCCTGGCATTCTGCAGTCCATGGGGTTACAAAGAGTTGGACACGACTGAGCAACTGAACTGACTGACTGATGTGTTTGTTTAGCTGTGCTGAATATTAGTTGTGGCACGTGGGATCTATCTCTTAGACTAGGGATTAAACCCGGGTCCCCTGCATTGGGAGCACAGAGTCTTACCACTGGACCACCAGGGAAGTCCTGAGTTTGATTCTTGGCAAGGAAATTCTCTGCTAGCATGATTGATTAGTTTGACTAATCCATCTGATTCCTGGGTCGTCTGTCATCCCAGAAGGCCTGTTTGCTCTAGAGACAAAATGCAGCGTCTTTGCAGTGGACCCCATCAGGTGCAGTGGCAGCATGCTGTATGTGGACACTCTGGTCAGCCGTGTGATCCCAAGTGACTCCCAAAATCGCCAATGTGTCTAGAAAAGAAATGACCTACTCCAGAACAGATAGCATCCATCATAGGAGAGGTCAACACACTTCCTCCTCTAGGTGGGATATACCAGAAGCACCGTGTTTGGCTCTATTCTATAAATACCAATATGTATTCAAAGAGAAGGCCTCTAGTTAGAAAGCTTGAGAGATCCTGCATTTATGACCCAGTGCCAAATGGAAAGCTGACTTTAAGGGATCATCAGCTCAGACACTGGGAAGTGGAAGGTCCTCCATTACAAATAAACTGTCAGTTGCCAGCAGTGGCATCAGTAACTGTGTTCAGTAACAGCTGAGAATAGTTTCTGGCATAAGAATGCTTTGGATAGTACTTCTCTGCTGGCTTGGTGGTAAAGAATCTGTCTGCCTCCAATTCAGGCAATGGGTTCGATCCCTGGTCCAGGAAGACCCTATATGCTGCAGAGCAACTAAGCCCATGCGCCACAATTATTGAGCCTGTGTTCCAGAGCCTGGAAACCACAACTACTGAAGCCCGTGCATCGTAAAGCCCATGCTCTGAAACAAGAGAAGCCACTGCAATGAGAAGCTGGTGCAACACAATTACAGTAGCCCCCAGGTCGCTGCAACTAGAGAAAGCCTGCATGCAGCAGCAACGACCCGGCATAGCCAAAATAATTTAAAAAAATACAGCCACAAAAACGGAGTTTCCCCAGGGTGGAAAACAACAGGGAAAGAAAGAGCTGCTGTAACTGGGAGTACAAGGGGTCCCCCAGAGGAAGACACAGCTCAACAGCTCTGCCTTAACCATGGCCTCCCCTCCCTCCCTCAGGTGGGCAGGAGTCCCTGTCCCCCACCCGTTTTCCCTGTAGGTAAGTGTCATCAAGAATCTGTAAGTTGCTTCAAGTGTGAGAACACGGCTCATTCAGGACTCCCTCCCTCTCCATTATCCTTCTAGTTTCCACACACTGGACCAGTCTGAGGAGCTCCCTGGGACCAGGCAGTGGAGGAGCAGCTTGGTGCCCTGACCACCCAGTGTCTTGCTCTGGCAATGGGAAGCCACCCTTGTCCTTGTCCCAAGGTTATGAGACTTTGTCCTTTGCTTTGATGTCACATGATTGGAATAGGGTCCCAAAGCCTATGTGATTACTTCCCCAACATCATTTTCTGGTATCTGCAGGATCCTTCTTCTTGCAGGTAGGGGAAGAGGGCTCCAGGGCTGGCCAGGAACATTTCCTGAAGGAAAGTGGGAGCTTCTGATTCTAAGGCCCTGGTCTAGGTCTCTCTCCCAAACCCCAACCCTAAGGGTCAGGCCTTGGGCCAAATCTGCCATAGTGGGGGTGGGGGTGGGGTTCTGCTAAATTTTCTGACTAAACAAGCAGTAAAAGGTTCTAGGCTGACACTGTTTTGAGGACCCTTTCTGCTCTCCTTTGGGTCTCCTTGTCTCCAGGTGCCGGAAGAACCAGCGCCACCTTCCTTCCTCTCAGGCTTGTCCATGTGTCCTGAGGGACTCATGACCAGAGCCCAGGATGGCCTGGTGGGAAGGTTTCTGCTGCTTCTGCATGAAGCCTGGCTCCACAGGCCTCATTCTCACCAGAACCCTGCAGTTCCTCGCTAGAAATGCTGCACCCCCCAATCACCCCCTCCTCCCTTTTCTGTAGCGACAAATAAGTCTAAGCAGGGTTCATCTGTGTGCATCAGAGCCAGTCTGAAGTCATTATGTGCTTTCTGGTCTCCAGTGTCAGTGTGTTAGGAGCAAGAGATGATTGCAAAACTTGCTCCTTAGGGGTATCAGGCCAGACTCAACTCTGGAGGAGGGCAAGATTGAGAAGGAACCAGTTCACCACAGGATCTGTTTCAGGTTTCTTACCAGCCCTTCCTGTTTGAGGCTGGTTTTTGGGGATCAATAGGCCACCAGGTCTGGTAATGCCAGTTCAGTCTAGTGTCTGCCTGCTGGTAACTACAGCCAAACCCCAGGGTGGTTGGCTGGAGGGTCCAAGGTGTCTTGGAGCTGGTGGGTGGGGCTGAAGTCTAAGGGGTCCTGGAGTTAATGCTAGATCACTGGTGGGTAGAGCCAGATCCTGGGGTCTTTCACTGCTGTAAGCTGGGGGTCTCAGAGCTGGTGTCAGCCCACTGGTGAACAGGGCTTATTTCTGTCACAGATGGCTACAAGGCCTGTGAGTGTTAGTCACTCAGTTGTGTCTGACTTTGTGACCCCATGGACTGTAGCCCACCATGCTCCTCTGTCCATGGAATTCTCCAGGCAAAAACACTGAAATGGGTTGCCATTCCCTTCTCCAGGGTATTTTCCCAACACAGAAGATCAAACCTGGGTCTTCCACATTGCAGGCTAATTTCTTACTGTCTGAGCCACTGGGGAAGCCCAAAAAGGTCGAGGGTATCCCAAAGCTGATATTGCCCCACTGGTAATTGGGGTTGGGCCCTGACAACTGGCTGTGGTGCTACAGGGGCCCCAGGACAATTGGGGGCTCAAAATGTCTTCAGGCAGCTGGTCATATGGTGCGTGAGGCTGTGACCTTGCCTGGTTAGCTGTCTGGCCTGAGGCATCCCAATACTGGTGCCAACAGACTGATGAGTAGCACAGGTCTCTCACACTAATAAACTAGGACCAGCACCATTCTCCCTGTGGTAGAACGAGCTTTCCAAAATGGCTGTCATGAGTGTGTGTGTCCCAAGGATAAGCATCAGTTGCCTCCTGTTTCTCCAACAGTCTCCAAGATTAGCAGGTGGGTCAGACTTATGCCCCTTTCAAATTACCGCTTTTCCCCTGAGCATGTGAGATTTTATGTGCACCCCTTAAGAATGAGTCTCTTAATTCTTCCCTACAGCCCCCTTACTCTCCTGTAAGTAAGCCCTGCAGTCTTCAAAGCCAAATGTTTTGGGGGCTCATCTACTCAGTGCAGGACACTAGGCTTGGGACTTAGATGGGGGCAGGGGTTGGACCCCCTTGCTCCTTGGGACAACTTCTGCAATTATGACTATCCTCCTGTTGTGGGTCATGGGTCTTGACTATAACTTTTATTTACCCTTCCTACTGGTCTCACTGTGGGTCCTTCTTCCTCTCTTCACCTGTAGATCTTTTCTGCTAGTGTTCAGGTCTTTCTCATCAATAGTTGTTTGGCAAATAGTTGTAATTTTTCAGCGATCAATGCAAAGAAATAGAGGAAAACAACAGAATGGGAAAGACTAGAGATCTCTTCAAGAAAATCAGAGATACCAAAGGACCATTTCATGCAAAGAGAGCTCGATAAAGGACAGAGATGGTATGGACCTAACAGAAGCAGAAGATATTAAGAAGAGGTGGCAAGAATACACAGAAGAACTGTACAAAAAAGATCTTCATGACCCAGATAATCACGATGGTGTCATCACTGACCTAGAGCCAGACATCCTGGAATGTGAAGTCAAGTGGGCCTTAGAAAGCGTCACTACAAACAAAGCTAGTGGAGGTGATGGAATTCCAGTGGAGCTATTCCAAATCCTGAAAGATGATATGTGAAAGTGCTGCACTCAATATGCCAGCAAATTTGGAAAACTCAGCAGTGGCCACAGGACTGGAAAAGGTCAGTTTTCATTCCAATCCCAAAGAAAGGCAGTGCCAAAGAATGCTCAAACTACCACACAATTGCACTCATCTCACACGCTAGTAAAGTAATGCTAAAAATTCTCCAAGCCAGGCTTCAGCAATACGTGAACCATGAACTTCCAGATGTTCAAGCTGGTTTTAGAAAAGGCAGAGGAACCAGAGATCAAATTGACAACATCCGCTGGATCATGGAAAAAGCAAGAATGTTCCAGAAAAACATCTCTTTCTGCTTTATTGACTATGCCACAGCCTTTGACTGTGTGGATCACAACAAACTGTGGAAAATTCTGAAAGAGATGGGAATACCAGACCACCTGATCTGCCTCTTGAGAAATTTGTATGCAGGTCAGGAAGCAACAGTTAGAACTGGACATGGAACAACAGACTGCTTCCAAATAGGAAAAGGAGTATGTCAAGGCTGTATATTGTCACCCTGCTTATTTAACTTATATGCAGAGTACATCATGAGAAACCCTGGACTGGAAGAAACACAAGCTGGAATCAAGATTGCCGGGAGAAATATCAATAACCTCAGATATGCAGATGACACCACCCTTATGGCAGAAAGTGAAGAGGAACTCAAAAGCCTCTTGATGAAAGTGAAAGTGGAGAGTGAAAAACTTGGCTTAAAGCTCAACATTCAGAAAACGAAGATCATGGCATCCAGTCCCACCACTTCCTGGGAAATAGATGGGGCAACAGTGGAAACAGTGTCAGACTTTATTTTTGGGGGCTCCAAAATCACTACAGATGGTGATTGCAGCCATGAAATTAAAAGACGCTTACTCCTTGGAAGGAAAGTTATGACCAACCTAGATAGCATATTCAAAAGCAGAGACATTACTTTGCCAACAAAGGTTCATCTAGTCAAGGCTATGGTTTTTCCTGTGGTCATGTATGGATGTGAGAGTTGGACTGTGAAGAAGGCTGAGTGCAGAAGAATTGATGCCTTTGAACTGCGGTGTTGGAGAAGACTCTTGAGAGTCCCTTGGACTGCAAGGACATTCAACCAGTCCATTCTGAAGGAGATCAGCCCTGGGATTTCTTTGGAAGGAATGATGCTAAAGCTGAAACTCCAGTACTTTGGCCACCTCATGCGAAGAG
>NW_011494937.1:2620428-2624059 GCF_000754665.1 Bison bison bison
ACTCGATGGACGTGAGTCTGAGTGAACTCCGGGACTTGGTGATGGACAGGGAGGCCTGGCGTGCTGCAATTCAATGGGGTCGCAAAGAGTCGGACACGACTGAGTGACTGATCTGATCTGATGGGAGAAGGTGAGCTCAGGGTCTTCCTACTCTATCATCTTGGACTCTTCAGTTTTCAGGATATTCTTGACTGGCAGAGCAAAAAATGAGGAAAGTAGGCTTGAAGCAAATGCCTGTAAAAGCCCTATGCTCCTTGTCTCTTTCCATACAGGTGGCTCCAAATCTACCTAATACTATTTCACTTTGCATTTCAAGTTACCTGTCTATTCAGGTTTGGTGAATTCTAACATGGGACCATAAAAGCAACAGAGTCTAGAGACTGTAGTTCACATTACTCACATTGACAAAACAGTTAAAAAGAGTCATCTCCAACTCTAGATTTTATTGTCATCACACAGGTCTCTCAATATTCCAGAGCCCAAATCCTAGCCAGAAGGAATGACGAATAACAAAGGACAAAAGATGAAAAGAATAATTCACATGAGACTACATGAGGAACTCTGCATACCTACAAATACATGCCCAACTCTTTATTACATTTCTGTTAGGAAGGAAATGGAACAAAGCTCTTAAGCCAATGAAAAATTTGAATATAATGTAAAAGGGATGTTGAGTACTTGCCACAAGAAACAAGTACCAAAATGTCATTTTTTTGTGTTCCCTTATTTACACAAAAATTACAAAATTATTTAAAAATGAAACCTACTTGTATATTAGAAATACACTTCAAATCACCCATGGATCAGAGTCTTAACAGTAAAAATAAAAAAATTTAACTGATAAAAGGTTAAATTACTTATTAAACTTAGGAATGACAGCCTAAAGAGTATCTACAGAATTATTTTACCTCAATATTTACTTGCAAAAATAAGTAGAATTCCATACTTCAGAGAATAACTTTAAGAGTATGCCACTGGTAGGGAAAATGTATGTTTAAAGTTTATAACATTTCCTCCATATTGTAACTTTGAGAGCATTCTACATGAATTTGCAGAGGCTTACCCATATTACTTACATTAACATGAGTTTTTTCCAGTGCAGTTTTCATATGACTATAAAGATATTTGTTTCAAATTAATAGTTTTACTTTTCATTTCAGTTATATGGTATCTATCCAGTGTACATTCTTACATGGTTTTAAGAATGTAAGGCAAATTAAGGTTTCCATATACTGTTTGCATTTAACAGAATTCTCTCTAGAGGGAGTTCTTTCCCAAGAATATGAGAGAAAATCCCCCAATTTCTCACATTTACATGATGTGCATCATCTTGCATTCTTAAAATGTCATGTGACAAAGGCATTCTAATATTCCTTACGTTCAGTTTGTTAAGAGTTCTTTCATGCATTTGAACATAACAGGAATTGCTGAAGGCTTTACCATATTTTTTTTGCATTCAAAGTAGTTCTCTACAGTGTGAATTCCTTTCTGTATTTAGAATGAACTGAGACAACTGAAAGTTCTATATTTCTTACATTCATAGGCCTACTTTCCATTATGAATGGTCTCATGGTTTTGAAGAGAACTGGGACCACTGAAAGCTTTCCTATAATTTTTACATTCATGTGGTTTCTTACCACTGTGAGTTCTGACTTCATAATGAACTGAAAAA
Source organism: Bison bison bison (assembly GCF_000754665.1). Classification (NCBI taxonomy): domain Eukaryota; kingdom Metazoa; phylum Chordata; class Mammalia; order Artiodactyla; family Bovidae; genus Bison; species Bison bison. The sequence continues at coordinate 2,622,101 of NW_011494937.1, forward strand.
ATTGAGGGCTTTCCTACATTTCTTAGATTATCCAGTGTGCTTCACCACATATCTTGAAAATTTGGTGATAGAACTAAAGGCTTTCCCACTTTCTTACATTCATAGGGTTACTCTCCAATATGAGTTCTTTCATGGTTTTGTAAAGAATGAACTCGACTGAAGGCTTTACTACAGTTCTTACATTCAAACGGCTTCTCTCCAGTGTGTGTTCTTTCATGGTTTTGTAATGAACTGGGACAACCGAAGGCTTTCCCATATTTCTTACACAAATAAGGTCTGACTCCAGTGTGCTTTATCATGTGTAAATGAAATTTTGAGGGAAAAGTGAAGGCTTTCCCACATTCCTTACATTCATAGGGTTTCTCTCCAGTATGAGTTCTTTCATAACTTCAAAGGGAACTGAAATAAATGATGGCTTTACTACATTGTTTACACTGATAGGATTTCTTCCCAGTATAACTCCTTTCGTGTTTTTACAGGAAACTGGGATAACTAAAGGCTTTACCACACTCCTTACATATATGAGGTTTCTCTCCAGTATGAATTCTTTCATGTTTTTGAAGGGACCTAGGAGTAGTGGAGGCTTTATAACGTTCCTTACATTCAAAGGGTTTTTCTACACTGTGAATCCTTTCATGACTTTGAAAGTAACTGGAACAATCAAAGATTTTCCCACACTCCTTACATTTATAAGGTCTGTCTCTAGTGTGCTTCATTACATGTCTTTGAAATTTGGTGAGAGAACTGAAGGCTTTTCCACATTCCTTATATTCATAAGGTTTCTCTCCACTATGACTTCTTTCATGTTTTTGACAGGAATTTGGACTACTGAAGGCTTTACCACATTTTTTACATCCATAGGGCTCTTCTCCACTGGTCTCCTTTCATGGCTTTGAAAGGATCTGGAAAAACTGAAGGCTTTACTACATTGCTTACATGTACAGGGTTTCTCTCCACTATGACTTTTTTCATGTCTGTGAATGGAAGTAGGCCAATTGAAAGTTTTCCCACATTGTTTACATTTATAAGGCTTCTCTCCTGTGTGAGTCCTTACATGTATTTGAAATGAACTGGGAGTAACGAATGCTTTCTCACATTCTTTATATTTATAAGGTCCATCTCCAGAGTGTCTTATCATGTCTGCTCTAAGGCTTGAGAGAAAAATAAAGCCTTTTCCACACTCCTTATATTTGTAAGGTTTCTCTCCAGTACGATTTCTTTCATGTTTTTGAAGAGAACTGGAATAACTGAATGCTTTACCACATGTTTTATATGTGTAGAATTTCTCTCCATTGTGATTTCTTTCATGGTTTTGCAATCCTACAGGAGAAACAAAAGCTTTAACACATTACTTACATTCACAGGGTTTCTCTCCTGTGTGAGTCCTTTCATGTATTTGAAAAGTTTGAAGATATCTAAAGGTTTTTCCACATTGTTTACATGGATAGGGTGCGGGGAGCGAGCTCCGCCCCTGGCAAAGGTCATGAGGAAGGAGGCTTGGCATACGCAAAGGCGGGATCAAGCCTCAGGAGTCTCCCTGGAAATTCTCGAGCAATCTACCCCCCAAACCAGAGTCTGCCTACTTTCTGCTTTGTGCTTTCACCTACACCTCTGACTTTACGGGGGGCTGTCCCCCACTACCTCTCTGAAAAAAGAGTTAGCTTACAGCTCCAGTTAATAATTCCTGGGTGTGACAGTGTTTCAACCTACAAACTCCCTTGGAAGTCCTCTAGCCTGCCTGAATAGGTTTTTCCGGCCACATGTGATTGCTCAGAGCCTCCAAACTGAGAGGCATGAGATGTTCTAAACTGTCTAAATACAGATTCCTTTGAGCGGTCAAAAGATTGATTAGAAATTGTATTGGTGAAGGGATTTTCACTTGTTGGGCCAATATTTGCTGCTAAGTCTCCATATCCCTTACCTGCTGTGTCCCTGGCAGTGTATTGATTAATATAATTG
>NW_011494937.1:2624241-2645014 GCF_000754665.1 Bison bison bison
GACTTTAGAATAATCACCTTTAGAGAAAAAGGCCTCTGGGCCAGAAGATGATGCAAATCACCTAAACTTTTGCATATGATAAGTTTGCAGGAAGAAAGCCTGGCTTACTGCATGACTCTACCCCTTCCCCTATTATCCTCTATGCATAACTTAAGGTATAAAAACTACTTTGGAAAATAAAGTGCGGGCCTTGTTCACCGAAACTTGGTCTCACCATGTCGTTCTTTCTCTTACCTTCTGGCTGAATTATCAGCCTCTTTTCTCCACTGAATTTCCTCACTGAGCTATCCTCATTCTATTACTCTTTATATCCTTAATTAAGGTTTAATTAAGCAATTGTTTCCTGATCCTCGCCGACGCCGTCCCCGCTTCGAATTCCCTGGATCCACCGGGGCTGGACCCCGGCAATAGGGTTTCTCTCCCATGTGGGTTTTTTCATGTATTTGTAGTGAAAATCTTAAAAAACTAAAGATTTTCCCATTTCCTTACATTTATAAGGCACATCTCCAGCATGCGTTATCATGTGGCTTCATAAGGTTGTAAGCTACTTAAAGAGTTTCCCACATTCCTTACATTTATAAGGAGTATCTTCTGTGTGGGTTATCATGTGTCTTTGAAAGGTTGTGAACCACATAAAGGATCTCCCACATTCTTTACATAGGGCTTTTCTCCTATATGAATCCTTTTATGGATTTGAAAGGAAGTGTGAAAATGAAATGCTTTCCCACATTTCTTACATTTATAGTTTTCCTGTCCATTGTATTTCATTTGTGTTTTTCAAAACACTGAAGATAACTGAAGGGTCTACTACATTCCTTACATTTATATGGCTTCTCTTCATATTTCTGGTACTCATCTAGTTTGTGTCCATTATGACGGCTGATATGCCTATTAAGGAATAGATGATGCATAAAGACTTTCCCACATGCACTGCATTCAGATGGTTTCACTCTAGTAGTTTTCTTGTTCACACTGAGTTTTGGAATAAGGCTGTGGTTTCCTGCATGCTGACTACCCTCTTTACTTGCACAGAATCTATCACATGACTCCTATAAAAAATGGGGATCATACTAGTAATGATTTCTTTACTAACAATTTAATATTTATTAGCAGGATACTTCGGAGAAGGCAATGGCACCCCACTCCAGTACTCCTGCCTGGAAAATCCCATGGATGGAGGAGCCTGGTAGGCTGCAGTCCATGGGGTCGCTACCAGTTGGATACGACTGAGCGACTTCACTTTCACTTTTCACTTTCATGCATTGGAGAAGGAAATGGCAACCCACTCCAGTGTTCTTGCCTGGAGAATCCCAGGGACGGGAGAGCCTGGTGGGCTGTCGTCTATGGGGTCACACAGAGTCGGACACGACTGAAGTGACTTAGCAGCAGCAGCAGCAGCAGGATACTTGAACTACACTGTTAGGATTTATAGCAAAAGTATAGGTTATCTCCCTTGTCTGAATGGCTTTAAATTGAAAAAGGAATGCCCTGCAAGATTTCACTCTTGGAATTACCAAAAGTGACATTCACATATAGGGCTTGTTAAATACTGTTTTCAAGAGAACTATTTTCCAAATGCTGGACATCTATGTCCCATATTATAAAGGATCTGGAGAAAATTTTTTCAGAGAATAAATAAATGTGAAGCAGGCATCATGTGTTTAGGCCACTTCTTGTAAAATTTTATCACAAACGAGGAGCCACATATGAGGCACTACTTTCTGTTCTGGGTGTGACTTACCTTAGTTTTCTCCCCTGGTTTTTGTACTGATCTTCAATGTCATGATTCTTCCCTTTCCCCCCTAAATTGCACATGAAGAAAAATGATTCCAAAATATTAGAAATTATACAGAAATCATTAGATTCTACATTCATTGTTGGCTGTGAACAGGTCTACTTTATTTGCCAACATCCTCCCTTTCACATAGACATCAATGAGTAAGAAACATTTGTTCTTTAATTGACAAAGTAAAGGAAAGCTGTCATCCTCACCTATTGAGGCCAGGTTTCTGAAAGTTTCTCACATCACATCTCTGTAGAGTTTTTTCTATAAAGGATTCAGTAAAGCCCACTCCTCTGGGATGAAATTCATAGTCACATCTTCAATAGCCTAAAACTAAGTCCTAAAACATCCCAAATATGTGTATAGCAGGATGTGTGACACTGATGGGACTAGACATCTATCTATACACCATTTATATGAATAGGTTATGTATGATTCTGTCATCTCCAAACATTTATTTTATGACTTGATGATCAGGAATTTACTCTGTCTATACGTCCTCACAAATTTAGCAGCATAATGAACATGGACATATTTACTCTGATCACATTACATCTTATTTCTCACTAACAACAGGGTCCAGAATATGCGGAGAAGTGAGAGACATGCTATATAAATGAAGCAAATGTTACAATTTTAAGACCATCAATACCTTGTCAGGAAAAACTTCCATATTCTTCACTTTACTCACCATTTATAGCACTTATGAGGCAGAGGGTCAAATCTGCACAAGGTTTTATGAATAATAACATAGTGCTGAACTGGAAGCTTTTACTTCTATTCCCAGCACCAAACAAGAGAGTCCAACAAACCTGTAAAACTTTTAATAGGATCCAGCTGGCCAATTTGGCCTTAAAGTATTCTAAGCCTTTAGAAGCAGTCAGATGTTGATGATGGAAAGAAAATATTCTTGTGGGGAAATATGCCTTTCACTTCTACAATATTTACTACAGACTCACTTTTTTCTCTCATATGATGCACTAGAAAGTCAAGGCTTTCCAGGTGGCTCAGTGGTAAAGAATCTGCCTGCCAATGTAGGAGACATGAGTTTGATCCCTGGTCCAGGAAGATCCCACATGCTGCCCAGAGCAACTGAGCCTGTGCACCACAACTCCTGAGCCTGTGCTCAAGAGCCTGGGAGCTGCAACTACTGAGACCATGTGTCACAACTACTGAAGCCCGCATGTCCTAGAGTCCATGCTCCACAAGAGAAGCCACCGCAATGAGAAGCCCATGTACTGCAGATAGAGAATAGCCCCCAGTCACTGCAACTAGAAAAAAGCCCGTGCAGCAATGAAGACCCAGCACAGCCAAAATGAATAAAATCTACCTATAGAAAGTTAATTGGCACTTACAGTTCAGACACTAGGAAGACAGTCTGAAAATCAAACCACAAAAGCCATGTGGCTCATGTACCTCAGGGCTGCTGAAAGGCACACACAGGCACACAGAGTGAGCTAATATGCTGACAAAGCTCTTTATGGCAGATTCAGAACACAAGTGCCCAGTGCCTATTCAACCCTGAGGAACAGATTTTGAGTTGTAAACTGCAAGTGTGTTCATTAAAAATCCTAAGAGTTTGATGGTAAATCTGCCCTAAGTATTTATAAAACACGTAAAGGATTCAGAAATACTTTCCTCCTGAAGAATATAAAATCACCATTTTCAAATTGCAGGAGGAAGTTATTTCCTGACCAGCCACTCTAAAGGCTGCCCTGCCACAAGCGCCCACAAGGTATACGGAAAAAGGATAGTTTGAACCTTGGGTCTAAGAATCCCTTACATGATGACAGCACATGCTGCCAATAGTGTATAAAAGGTCTTATTATCTAAATAATTGATGTATCTGAGCAGAGTGAGGCAAACGTCTCCAGCACTTTCATGAAATGGCTTCACAAAGCAAGGGAAAGTATCTGAACTTTTTAAAAACTGAAGTTAGGGGCTGGGTTAGGATGAGGGTTCACATACAAGAACAAGATCTTAAGAAGATAGAATCTCTTGCCACTAACAATGGAAGGAAGACTAAGGCTTTCCAATCACTTTGGATTGATGTGGGTAAAAGCAAAAAGAGGACAGGTAAGGATTTTTAAAGCAGTCAGCAATCAATCATCAAAAATTGAAGACAGACACTTAACAGCTTAGAAGCTAGCATTTAAGGCACTCAGAAGCCATCATTCTTGGCCTCAAAGGAAAAAACTTAGATGAGCGAATTGAGTTCACAGGCAAAATACTCTCTCCAAAACTGGAAAAGAAGAAATAAAGATGGCATTTAAAAATAAACACCAAATATTCTGTTCTTAAGAAGGCCCATACTGAAAACAATCCATTTCACCAGAGGCTAACAGAAAGCCCCAAACACCAAAACCAAAACCCAAACAAGACAGGACACAAAATCTATAAACTGTAGAGTACCGGGTCCAGCCCCTGCAGGAGCCAGGGATTCCCTCGGGAGGACAGCGTAGGACAAAGAATAGATGAAGAGGTACAGAGATAAGGAAAGAATTTTGCAGTTAAGAAAATAGAGGAGAGAAAAGAGGCTGATATTCCTTGGTTTACGCAGAAAGCCAATAAAGCCCCAGCATGGAACTTGCTCTGTTCATGTAGGCCGCAGGCTCCCTCTAAAATAGCGGAAGGTGCCCCACCTTAGGCACCTTCTCGAGTGGGTCTCAGAAGCCCAGGCAGGAAAGCGAACGCAGAGAGCCCCTGCACTCCAGGGAGATCAGCCTGAAAAGGAAAAGGAAAGAGAAAGAACGACATGGGGAGACCAAGGCCCGCACTTTATTTTCCAAAGTAGTGTTTATACCTTAAATTGTGCATAGAGGATAATGGGGGAAGGGGTAGAGTCATGCAAGGTCAGCAGTCCTTGATCCTTATCGAAGCCAGGCTTTTTTTCTGCAAACTTATCATATGCAAAAGTTTTAGGTGATTTACATCATCTTCTGGCCAGGAGGCCTGTTAACATTTTATGACCCTTTCTTCAGAAAACTTATTTTTCTCTAAAGGTGATTATTCTAAAGTCAGGCGCCACCCTCCGAAAGCATTAGATTAAGTTGCATTCCTATAGGGCAAAAGTGTGGTGGGCTATAACAAGAAAAGAATTAACTCAAGGGTCCAAGGTTACAAACATTAAAGCTACTACTTACATTTCTATACACCAACTATATTAATCAATATAGTCTCAGGGACACAGTAGGTAAAGGATATGGAAACTTGGCAGCAAGCATTAGCTCAACAAAGAAATCCTCTACTAGTTCTCTTCTCTGAGAAGCTCTGCATTGTTAGAATATCTTAAGCTTCTCCTGCCTCTTGTGGTTGGGAGGCTGTGAATCTGAACAAACCTGTCCGGCAAGCTAGAAAGTCATCAGAGGGGTTTGAATTGAAACACTCCTGTTATGCCCAGGAGACTTATTAAGTAGAGTTTTAAGTTGATTTTCTTACAGAGAAAGGTGGTCAGGGATAGCCCCCCGTTAATGTCAGAAGAGTTGGTGAAAGTCGTAAAATAGTAAAACAGATTCTGGTTTTGGGGTAGATGCTCAGGCAGGCCCAGGGGGCACCCCTCGAGTTCTGGCTTGCCTTGCCCACCAGAACCCTCCCACATGACCTTGTCATGGGGTGGGGACTCCCGTGCAGGCAAGGCAGTAGAGCAGTGACAGAAGGTTTAAAATACACAAAATGGGAATATCTAAAAGAAAAGGTACACAGAAAGGAACAGAAAAAAAATGAGTAATAATCATTGAGATTTTCCTAAAATTAATGATTGATGGCATGCTGTAGATCCAAAAAGCTTAGAGAGCACTAACCATCAAAAATGCACACTAAGTCTATCATATGCTAACTTGGGAAATATCAAAGAGAAAGAGAATATATTGAAAAAAGCCAGATGGGAAAACCCACCTTACTTTTATAGGGGAAAAAAAAAAAAAAAGATTAGACTTAGATCAGACTTCTTTTCAGAAACCAAGCAGGAAGAGAGTAGAGTGAAATTTTTAAAGTTTTGAAAGGAAAAAAACACTCTCCTACTTTTCAAAACCAAAAGCTGGTCCTTAGAAAATATTAATTATAATAAAATTGATTGACATCTAGACAAGGTAACAGAAAAGGCAAAACAGAAATAATATCAGAAATGAAAGGAAGGAGAAATGAACATAAAAAGATTTGATACAATTCAACATCCATTTATGATAACAAACTAATAATAGAGGGAACTCTTTGGTTTGGAAAAAAATCAACAAGACACCTGCAGCTAACATCATGCTTAGATACAACACCAAAACTAAACAATCCATGAAAGGAAAAACCAGTAAGTGTCCCTTCATTAAAAGGAAAACTCCTGTGGTGGAGAAAGTGTTAAGAGAATGAAAATCACAGACTAGGAGAGTGTCTCTGTAATGTACATATCTGATAAATGACTAGTAATTTCAAATACACAAAGGATTCTTAAAACTCAACAGTAAAGAGATAAACAACTCAATTAAAAATGGGAAAAAGATCTGAATAGATGTCACACCAAACAAGATACACAGGTGGGAAATAAGCAATATGAAAACATGCTGAACATGTCTTTGGGGAATTATTAATATAAATAAAACAACAATAATATGTCACTACACACTTATTAAATGACTAAATTCAAAACACCAAACATTAGTGAAGATGAGTAGCTGCTGGTAATCCTCATTCCTCGGTGGTGGGAATGAAATTTGGTATGCCTACATTGGAAGATAAGAACTTCCCATGAATCCTTAACATACTCATACATATAGGAAGATCCAGCAATCTCTGCTCTTTGGTAGAGACATAAATTAGCTGAAACCTTCAGTACACACAAAAGCCTAACACGAATGTTTGTATGTGCTTTACTCATAATTGATAAGAGTTAGAGTTAAGAATGTCCTTCAAGAGTCGAATGGATAAACAATCAGTGTCATTACTACTATAAGAAGATGAAATATTGTTCAGTGAAAAAATGAAATGAGGTATCAAGCCATAAAAACACATGAAGGAACCTCAAAAGTACATCAGTAAGTGAAAGACGCCAATCTGACAAGGCAACATAAGATTCCAAGTAGATGATATTTTGGAAAAGACATTATTATGAGCCATAAAAATATCTTTGGTTCTGAAGGATTTGGGGTTTGGAGGAAGAGATGAATGAAAAGGTGAAGCATAAGGGATTTTGAGGGTAAAGAAATGATGGATACGTGTCATTAAACATTTACCAAAACCTATAGATCTTATAACCCCAAAAGATATCAATAATGAAAACTGTGGACTTTAATACATTAATACTGGCTTAGTAATTGTTATAATGTGATGCAGCAATACAAAATTTAAAAAAATAGTGCAAATAGAAGGGTTATATAGGAACTACTGAGGAAAAAAATTACAGAACCACCATATTCAACAGATAAAGGAATCCAAAGGGAAGAAAAGAAAATATTTGAATCAGCTGAGATAAGCAGACTGCTCCCCTACAGTTGAAAAGGAAAACCCACATTCAGAAAGTTAAATACGTTCTTAAAATCTGCTCTACAAACTTCCCTGGTGGTCTAGTGGTTAAAATTCTGCCTGCCAATGTAGGGGACATGAGTTCAATCCCTGGTCCTGGAAGATTCCACATGCTTCAAGGCAACTGAGCCCATATGCCACAACTCCTGAAGCTGCAACTAGAGAAAGCCCAAGTGCAGCCACGAAGACCTGGCACAGCCAAAATAAATACATAAAGTAATTTTAAAAATTGTGGTCCAGATACTCCCAACTGCCATAGAACCCTAAAAGTGAGTCAGTCTCTGGGGAAGAAGGGTATGGACCCCAAAAAGGCCACCCCCTCTTCCATTCTCACAAGTGAGGAATTTCTCAGCAGGTTTCAACCCCAAAGAACTCCCAAATTCCCAAACCCTTTGTCAAGGAAACAGAACACCAATCTCCACAGACTTCCCTGTGCACATTTTACACGGAATGCACCACCATTATAAATGCAACACTTAGGCAAACCATGATTACAACTTCAGAAAGAGAATCATGAAATCTCCTCCATCCCCCTGTTCAGTCACTAAGTCATGTCCAACTATTTGCAACCCCATGGACTGCAGCATGGCTTCCCCGGCTTCCCTGTCCTTCACCATCTCCCAGAGTTTGCTCAAACTTATGTCTTTTGAGTCGGTGATGATATCTAACCATCTCATTCTCTGTCCCTGCCCTTCTCCTTTTGCCTTCAATCTTTCCCAGCATCAGGGTCTTTTCCAATGAATCGGTTCCTAGGAGGAATCAATGGGCCTTCACTTCTAACTCTCTTTATAGGCTCACAGTGGGGCTTAGTTTGGCTCACCCACCACAGGCCATACTCCCCACTGGAGTCACTTGGTACCATTATTATTACATTTTAATTATACAAACACACTGAACAATCCAGCAAATTCAATCAGTGTTCATGTGAAGAGGAAGAAGGAAAACTGAAATGCACTTGTATAATCAGAAAATCCTCAATGTATATTTCTTTCAGCAAAGAAGATGTTAGTTAATTATTATTTCCATGATAAGACTTGTTTTGTAATTAACTCTATTCGAACACTTCTGGTCTGCAAGTCTAAACTCTGGAATTTCTTTGGAAATCACCCAAAAGTAATGAACAGCCCTCTGAAACTTAACTACAGCCAGGTTAAGGGATGAAACCAGGATCTTAAATGAAATGTAATGATGAAATTCTTTTTTTCCCCTGAAATTAACCTTTTTCTTGCCTCTTTGTAAATGTTTTATACTGTCTTTCAAGCCTATTGAATAAATAAAAAATGTATTTACCCTTACTGAAAAATGGACACTTAGAGCAATAAATCTTCTCAAGTCAACAAAAGCAGGGAGGGGCAAGGCAAGGACAGATCACCCAGGAAAGCTTCAAGAAAGGAATCTCCATCCAAAGGATTTCCATAGGATGACGGTGCCCAGGAAAGATCCTCAGAGTAGAGGCTCAAAGATTTCATGCAACATAGTTCCAGGTGGTCATTCTCAGTTTTCCTCCCATGTAATATATATATACACAAACAAAAAAAACGAGGTTTTAGTAAATACCCATCTGGGAACTTCCCTGGCGGTCCAAGGGCTAAGACTCTGCTCCAGAAGCAGGAGTCCCAGGGTTCGATCCCCGTTAACGGAACTAGATCCCACACACCACAAAGACTTGGGTGCAGCCAAAGAATTAAATGAGTACATATTTTAAAAATAAGTAATAAAATGTATTATTATTAAAAAATAGCCATCTGTGGCTCTACTGACAAAAGAATACATTAAAATACTGAGAAAATATGAAATGCACCACAGCAGGCAAACAGTAGAAAATGCTGTGAATCAGAGAGATCAGAAGATGGTGTTTGGAAATGCGAAGTGAAGTGAAAGTCGCTCAGTTCTGTCCGACTCTTTGCAACCCCATGGAATTCTCTAGGCCAGAAAACTGGAGTGGGTAGCCTTTCTCTTCTCCAGGCGAACTTCACAATCCAGGAACCGAACCCACGTATCCCGCATTGCAGGCGATTCTTTACCAGCTGAGCCACATTGGAAACCCTTGGAAATGCAGAAGGGATTTGGAAATTTAGGGATATATTGGCAGCCCCAGGAAGTGCTACGCCGGTGAAACCGGGTTGTGGATTTAAGACCCTACTCCCTCAAATTTGAAAAACTCAAGAGAAATCGTATCCCGTTGGGGAGGGATTGGGGATCCCACACACCACAGCTCCTCCCTCGCATAAAGCCCAGACACCGAACCTAAAAAATCTCCTCGTGGTCATCGCACATTCTGGGGGAGACGCCGAGCTGCGGGTGAAGAGCTGCCCAGAGAGGCGGCGGGGTCGGGGCCGAGGTGGCCGCGTGAGGTGTCCCGTGAGAGGACAGGACGCCCGGGGTCCCGACTGCCGCTCCCTGCCCTCAACGCTGCGAGCCGGACCGGACAGGTCCGAGAGATGCCCCAGGGGTACTCGGGCCAGCAGATTCCGAAGTTGACTGCAGGGAAGCCCGGTCTCCGCCATGGCCAGGCCAGTTCCAGCCAGTCCCTCCTCTCCGTCTTCGCACTCGGAGACTCACACTCATCACTTCTACGTTTCTTCAGTCTCCCTAACCCCTTCCTATGACTCCCACGACCACTGCACTTCACAGAACAACAGAGCCCGTGGCCGACGAGAATTACCATCAAGCACCCTCGTTTCCGGAGCAAAGCCAGAGCGATTGGCTACTTCTCGCCGTAGTCCGTCGCCCCATCTACCGTCCCCAGTTACCTCCCTGATTGGACAACTTCCAAGGCCGCGCCCCCTCGTGCCTGAGTGACAGCGGGGCGGGAGGACGCTTGGCTTGTGCAAACCGGTTTCGGCCTTTGCCGGTAACTTGTCCCCGCGAATGTTTGAATTTAAATAGAACATTTTCCTTTTCTAAGGCTGACTGTAATCTCCCCTCAGCTTGGTCAGAATGCGAGGTCACAGGTGTGCATAGGGAATTCCTGATTCAGTTTCAAGATGAAGCAAGTATAGACAAGAGGGTGCCCAGACCAGGACTGGAACCAGAGGGCTTTGTGTCAGCTCTGTGTGCAACTGAAACCAAGGGGCTTTGTGTGCAACTGTGACCCTTGTTTAGAAATGTAGCCGCTTCAGTGTGACATCACCATCTGAAATAAAGAGACGAGCTCCGTTTTCATCTTTGAAATTTGACAAGTTTGAGCTTTCTTCCCATCTCTTCCCCACTCCCATTCATTTGGTACTTTGAGTCCTAGAGCCCTTCCTTGGCCCGGATGGGAAGTTTGAGCCAGGCAGGCATAGCTGGGGGTACTCTTCTCTAAGCAGAGGGTGTGAGACGTGTCATTAAAATATTAGGTTTCATTAAATTCAGTTTACATAGGAAGGTAATTTATTTTAGATCAATGTTAGCTTGTGTCCCTAGAGAACATTGAAATTTAAACAGCTGTAAGATCCCTAAGGCAACTGAATTCCTATTTTCACTAATTATAACAACAACAAAACAAACCATAATGTAAATGTGAGATGCCCCTGGAAACTCAGGAGAGACAATGCTCTCCTGAAGTATAAATTACTAACAAAGTGGCCTATAGTTGAGTATGGCAATATGATTTGAGATACTGTATTGTATAAGTGAAATTTGCTGAGATGGGGATCTTAAGAATTCTCACCACACAGACACACACACACACACACACAAGAACAATTTGAGGTAATGGATATTTTAAATAACCTGGAAATTCTTAGATGTCTAAGAGCAAGAATTGCTGAACTCTGCATTGCAAAACTCTGATCCAGCACACATACTATATAATGGACCCTTTAATGTCTATAACTCACTGGTTTTCACTGAAACTGAGTTTCCTCTGAAACGAAGTTCCCTCACTGAGCTTATGATTAACCTCTCTATTAAAAACTTTATTCCTTTTATCATCCCTTTTGATCTCAATCTTCTGACCTCAATGCTGACTGAACACTAATCAACTGGAGTCAGATGACTACAATTGCTGTTGTAGATAACATTGTTGTTCTTGTTTAGTTGTTAAGTCCTGTCCAACTCTTTGCAACCCCATGGACTGTAGCCCATCAGACTCCTCTGTCCATGGGATTCTCCAGGCAAGAATATTTGGAGTGGGTTATCATTTCCTCTTCTGGGGGATCTTCCTGACCCGGGGAACAAAACTGCGTCTCCTGGATTGGCAGGTGGATTCTTTACCACTGAGTCCCCAGGGAAGCCCAGATAACATTCTTAATGTACTTCAATTGTTATTATAGATATCATCATTAATGTACATACTCAGGTTGTCTCTCCACGTCAAGATAAGCTAACAGACCTCCAGGCCATGGCCCATCTGGGCTGAGACTCATAAACCAGGGACATCCTGACTCCCGAAACTATGACTAAGAAATGTCACAGGAGTGTCACAAGATGATGATCAATCCCAGCCTCTTTGTTTTTCCCCCTTTAAAAAAACCCCTTAACTCACAGACTAAGTTGGAGTGGATCTGAGATTTGTCTCCCACTCCCTTCCTTGGCTCCCTGCAAACAAACCCGTACTTTGCTGCAGATACCTGGTGTCAGAGCTTAGCTTTCTGTGCTGTGGGCACACGAGCCCTTGCTCATAGCATCAGTATATTCACAGGCAGATGTAACTGCTACTAGAGTCAATTTCAGAATATTTTCCTGTCCTCAAAAAGAAACTCCTTTCAAGACTTCCCTGGTGGTCTAGTGGCTAAGACTCCTCGCTCCCAATGCAGGGAGCCTGGGATAGATTCCTGGTTGAGGAACTAGATCCCAAATGCTGCAACTAAGGATTCCAAGTGCCGCAACTAAGACCCAGTGCAGCAAAATAAACATGCACACACAAACTCCTCTGCTCTTTAGCCATCACTCCCAATCTTCCCAATTTCTTCTTCTAGTCCCTGTGCCTAGACTACCACTAATCTTTCTACCTATATAGATTTACCTATTCAAGGCTTTCAAAGGAATGGAATTGTATAATATATGGTCTTTGCAACTGACTCCAGTCACTTAGCCTACTTTTTTCAAGGTACTTCAACGTTGAATGTATCAACACTTCATTCATTTTTATGGACAAAGATTGAGGGCAGGAGAAGGGGGCGATGGAGGATGAGATGATTGGATAGCATCACTAACTCAATGGACATGAACTTGAGCAAACTCTGGGAGATAGTGAAGGACAGGGAGGCCTGGCATGCTGCCATCCATGGGGTCCCAAAGAGTTTGACACAACTTAATGACTGAATAACAATATTCTGCTGGGTGGACAAAACCCATTGCATTTATCTGTTCATCTATTGTTGTTCAGTTGCCAAGTTGTGTCTGACTCTTTGTGACCCCATGGACTGCAGCATGCCAAGCTTCTCTGTCCTTCACTATCTCCTGGAGTTTGCCCAACTTCATGTCTGTTGAATTGGTGATGCCACCTAAACATCTTATCCTCTGTCACCCTCTTCTCCTTCTGCCTTCAATCTTTCCCAGCATCAGGGTCTTTTCCAATGAGTTGGCTGTTCGTAGGCTGAGCGCTGAAGAATTGATGCTTTTGAACTGTGGTGTTGGAGAAGACTCTTGAGAGTCCCTTGGACTGCAAGGAGATCTAACCAGTCCATTCTGAAGGAGATCAGCCCTGGGATTTCTTTGGAAGGAATGATGCTGAAGCTGAAACTCCAGTACTTTGGCCACCTCATGCAAAGAGTTGACTCATTGGAAAAGACTCTGATGCTGGGAGGGATTGGGGCAGGAGGAGAAGGGGACGACAGAGGATGAGATGGCTGGATGGCATCACTGACTCGATGGACGTGAGTCTGAGTGAACTCCAAGAGTTGGTGATGGACAGGGAGGCCTGGCGTGCTGCGATTCATGGGGTCTCGAAGAGTTGGACACGACTGAGCAACTGAACTGAACTGAACTGAACAGGTGGCCAAAGTATTGGAGCTTCAGCTTCAGCACCAATCCCTCCAGTGAATATTCTGGGTTGATCTCCTTTAGGGTTGACTGATTTGATCTCCTTGCTGTCCAAGGGACCCTCAAGAGTCTTCTCCAGCACCAGTTTGAAAGCATCAATTCTTCAGCACTCTGCCTTCTTTTTGGTCCAACTCTCATATCTGTACATGACTACTAGAAAGACGATAGCCTTGACTGCACAGATCTCTGTTGGTAAAGTGATGTTTTTGCTTTTAATACACTGTCTAGGTTTGTCATAGCTTTCCTTCCCAGAAGCAGTCATCTTCTAATTTTCATGGCTGCAGTCACCATCTGCCGTGATTCTAGAGCCCAAGAAGAAATCTGTCACTGCTTCCACCTGTTCCTCTTCTATTCTATTTTACCCTTCTGTCTGTTCATCTGTTAATATACATTTGGAATGTTTTTACTTTTGGCTATTATGTTTTCATGTACAACTTTTTGTTTGAACATATGCTTGTATTTTACTTGGGTGTATAGGTAGGAGAGAAATTGATGGATCGTATGATATTTCTGGGTTTAATTTTTGAGGAACTGACTAGACTGTTTTCCTAAGTGACTGAACCATTTTTTTTTTAAATTTGCACCACCCCTGTGCAAGGGTTCCAGTTTCTCGATATATCCTCAGCTATGTTTGTTAGAGTTACAAGGGGACAACACCCATGGCATTCTTGTGGCACAGGTGAGGGATTAATTCACATCTGACTTAAGTTTGGGCTCCTTAAACCCTGTAATGCAACCAGTTGTCCTGGGGAAGACTCCTTGATTGGCACTGTTTTGAGGCTCTCAAGAGGAAAAAAATGATAAAAACCAGGGTAGAGAGGTACCCTTTCCCCAAAGTATATCCAGTGAAGAAGAAAACAAAACAAGGTAGATAGATAAAATACTAAAAAAAGGTCCACATTTTTAGCCAAGTGGAAATCCAAAATATACTAGAATAATTTACACAACAAGGACTTCCCTGGTGGTCCAGTGGCTAAGACTCTACTCTCCCAATGCAGGGGCCCCTAGTCAGGGAACTAGATCCCACATATCACAAATAAAAGAATCTGCATGCTTCATCTAAGACCTGGTGTAGACAAATAGATTTTTTTTTTCAAATACCAAAATACAAACATTTTTTTACACACAAAAAAATGAAAGTACACTGCCTGGCTCAGAATTACAACAGGCTCAGAATTAATTTTGCCGTCTGATGTAGGGTACTAAGTCACCTTTAAGCAGTTAATCAATGTTGCTGTTTAGTTGCTCAGTTGTGTCCAACTTTGCAACACCATGCACTGTAGCTCACCAGGCTCTTCTGTCCATGGGATTTCTCAGGCAAGAATGAGGAAGTGGGTTGCCATTTCCTTCTCCAGGGGATCTTCCCAACCCATGGCTCGAACCCATGTCTCCTGCACTGCAGGCAGATTCATTACTGAGCCACCTAATTTAACCTGAGATCCCAACAAATTTAAGCAAGATACCTCTGATAATCTTAGAGGCACTAATGAACATAGCATAGAAGACAAATAGGACAGTGTTTCTCTTTTACTATCAAAACCATGGTTGTGCCTAGATTCTCCATGGTCATAAAACCCACTGTCCTAAAATATCCCATATTGAGCTGGGAAGCTCTGAACCAATGACTCATAGATCAAAATTATGGTTTCTGTTACTTAAAATTTGGTTTGGACCTTACAGACCTTACTCCCCAAATAACTTAGCTAATATCAGTTCAGTTCAGTTGCTCAGTTGTGTCTGACTTTGCGATCCCATGGACTGCAGCACGCCAGGCTTCCCTGTCCATCACCAACTCCCGGAGCTTACTCAAACTCATGTCCATTGTGTTGGTGATGTCATCCAACCAACTCATCCTCTGAAGTCCCCTTCTCCTCCCCACTTCAATCTTTCCCAGCATCAGTGTCTTTTCCAATGAGTCAGTTCTTTGCATCAGGTGGCCAAAGTATTGGAGTTTCAGCTTCAGCATCAGTCCTTCCAATGAACATTCAGGACTGATTTCCTTTAGAATGGACTGGTTGGATCTCCTTACAGTCAAAGGAACTCTTAAGAGTCTTCTCCAACACCACAGTTCAAAAGCATCAATTCTTCAGTGCTCAGCTTTCTTTATAGTTCAACTCTCATATCCATACATGACTATTGGAAAAACCATAGCCTTGACAAGATGGACCTTTGTTGGCAAACTAATATCTCTGCTTTTTAATACGCTGTCTAGGTTGGTCATAACTTTTCCTCCAAGGAACAAGCATCTTTTAATTTCATGACTGCAGTCACCATCTGCAGTGATTTTGGAGCCCCCCAAAATAAAGTCTGACACTGTTTCCATTGTTTCCCCATCTATTTGCCATTAAAGTGATGGGACTGGATGCCATGATCTTAGTTTTCTGAATGTTGAGTTTTGAGCCAACTTTTTCTTTTTTAAAAAATTAATTAATTGGAGGCTAATTACTTTACAATATTGTAGTGGTTTTTGCTATACATTGACATGAATCAGCCTTGGGTGTACATGTGTTCCCCATCCTGAACTCTCCTCCCACCTCCCTCCCCATCCCATCCCTCAGGGTCATCCCAGTGCACCAGCCCTGAGCACCCTGTCTCATGTATTGAACCTGGACTGGCAATCTGTTTCACATATGATAATATACATGTTTCAATGCTACTCTCTCAAATCATCCCACCTTCGCCTTCTTCCACAGAGTCCAAAAGACTTCTTTACATCTATGTCTCTTTTGCTATCTCACACATAGGATCATCGTTACCATCTTTCTAAATTCCATATATATGCATTAGTATACTGTATTGGTGTTTTTCTTTCTGACTTACTTCACTCTGTATAATAGGCTCCAGTTTCAGCCACCTCATTAGAACTGATTCAAATGCATTCTTTTTAATGGCTGAGTAATAGTCCATTGTGTATATGTACCACTGCTTTCTTATCCATTCATCTCCCAATGGACATCTAGGTTGCTTCCATGTCCTTAAGCCAACTTTTTCACTCTCCTTTTTAACTTTCATCAAGAGGGTCTTTAGTTCTTCTTCACTTTCTGCCATAAGGGTGGTGTCATCTGCATATATGAGGTTATTGATATTTCTCTCAGCAATCTTGATTCCAGCTTGTGCTTCATCCAGCCCAGCATTTTTCATGATGTACTCTGCATATAAGTTAAATAAGCAGGGTGACAATATACAGCCTTGACGTACTCCTTTTCCTATTTGGAACCAGTCTGTTGTTTCATATCCAGTTCTAATTGTTGCTTCCTGACCTGCAGACAGATTTCTCAAGAGGCAGGTCAGGTAGTCTGGTATTCCCATCTCTTTCAGAATTTTCCACAGTTTATTGCAATCCACACAAAGTTTTTGGTGTAGTCAATAAAGCAGAAATAGATGTTTTTCTGGAATTCTCTTGCTTTTTCGATGATCCAACAGATGTTGGCAATTTGATCTCTGGTTCCTCTGCGTTTTCTAAAATCAGCTTGAAAATCTGGAAGTTCACGGTTCATGTACTGGTGGTGCCTGGCTTGGAGAATTTTGAGCATTACTTTGCTAGTGTGTGAGATGAGTGTAATTGTGCAGTAGTTTGAATATTTTTTGGCATCGCCTTTCTTTGGGATTGGAATGACCTTTTCCAGTCCTGTGGCCACTGCTGAGTTTTCCAAATTTGCTGGCATATTGAGTGCAGCACTTTCACAGCATCATCTTTTAGGGTTCAGAATAGCTCAACTGGAATTCCATCACCTCTACTAAGATCCACTTGACTTCACATTCCAGGATGTCTGGCTTTAGGTGAGTGTTAATAGCCCAACATAAATTACACAGGGCCTTGATGGACTGAAAACTATGTACAAAAGCTAGTTAGTAAAGGGTTAGTTATTCCCAGTCCTCCTTCTAACAGCCCAACTTATCCTATTAAACCAAGAAAGGATGACACCTTACAGTGAATTAAGGCAACCTTGAGGTTGTGGTCTCACCAAACAGAACCCTATATCCAGTCCCCAATATTATATAAATCACTGACTCCGTCTAATAAGCTGGTAACTGATAAGTATTTTGATAGATTTGATAAGTCTGTCATAGATTTGATAAGTCTGCTCTGTTCAGTGCCTATTTCAACGGCCTCTTGGCTGCACTTGGCCATCACCTCTGAAGGGTCATGATATACCTTCACTGAGTTATCCTCATGGATCCTTTTGATACTGATGTTGCTGAGGCAGCATCTTTACCTATGGCTGCTTTGACCTGACAGGTGAAATTACATGCTCTTTCATGGACCTGTACATTAGCCAAGGACCAAACTGCTGGTGTTTGTACTGCTGAGATATACTTTTGCGGTAACTCATGATTTTGGAATGTTGTGGACAACATGCCTCCCTTACTTCTAGTGGAAAGGAAGTTAAAAATGGCCTCCACATTCAGGAATTACTAATGCAATACTACCCCCTGCCACATTAGCTATTGTTAAGGTTCTGAGGCTTTTTTTTTTTTGGCCCCACTGTACTTCTTGCCAAATATCAGTTCCTCAACTAGGGATTGAACCTGTGCCCCCAGCAGTGGAAACTCGGGAGTCTTAACCACTGGACTGCCAGGGAATTCCCCAGTGAAGCCTGTTTGTACTGTTCCTGAATATTGAAAACTGCCTAATGAGGCTAGGCAAATGGATTTCATGCAGCTTCCTCTAATGGATATAAATAGTCACGGTCTGTGTGTTTTCACACTGGACTGAAGCCTTCCCTTGCAGATGCAGGAACTCTAACCCTAATTTCTACTGTGGCTAAAATCCTTCTTGAAAATAGTATACATACCAGAGGAACTCCTCTTGAATTTCATATTGATCAAAAAACTCATTTTACTGGTTAGGTGCTTTGACAAGTCTCTTCCGTATGACTGGTTTTACATTATCACTGTGATTACTACCCTCAATCCTCTGGTTTAGTCAGACACACTAATGGCATAATTATGACTCGGCGGAATTTGTTGAGGCCCTATAAACACCCTGACCAAATGTATTGCCATTAGTTCTAAATCTCAGAGCCAGACCTTTTGGAACTCATAAACTCTCACCCTTTGTGACAGTCACAAGATGCCCAATGCAGGACTACTGCTTCTTTTGACCTACAACTGATAAAAGAGGAGATGCTTCAATATTGCAAAGGCCTAACTACTTCTATGAAAAGTAACCATGTTTTGGTAGAACAGTCTTTTCACAGTACCCTTGGGAAACAAAGACCTTATGGATCACATCTTGCAACTTAGAGATTTTGTTGATTCAAGAATGCACTTCTAGGGACTTCCCTGGTCCAGTAGCTAAGACTCCAGACTTTCAATGCAGGGGGCCAGGGTTTGATTTCTGGTTGGGGAACTAGCTCCTACTGCAGTAACTAAAAGTTCACATGCTGCAACTGAAGATTCCACATGCCACAATGAAGATCAAAGATCCTTTGTGTTGCAACTAAGACCTGGTACGACCAAATATATAAATTAATTAATGTAAAAAAAAAAGACCTCCAAAAGAATTCTCTTCAGCCTCTCTATATCTGGACCAGGTCTGCTGGAAGTTTGTTACCAAACCCTTGATGATAACATAACTCTTCAGATGATACCCAATGGCTATGATCTTAATAACATACAGGCTAAAGTGCCTGAAGGTTCTTCCTCTTAGCCCTTCTTGTTACTCAAATGTGACCTTAGTAGGTTTCTTATCTGGGTACTTTCCCTTTGTCATGAGACAATAAACCCCAGGAAAGGTTCTTCCTAACATTGAGGGGAAAAAAGCTGCTAAAACTGGAAAACCTGACTCTTGCTAAGTGATGTTTTCAGAAAAAGATCTTATACAGAAGAGGAAAATGTAAAAAATTTAATAAACAGAAACCACAAATAGGATGGGCAGACCGGAAGGGGGAGCTCTCACATCCTGTAATGATAACAGAGCCCATCAGGAAGAAGCAAGATACTTCTTTCCTGGCAAGGACTCAGCCAATGAAAAGTCATGGTTTCTTTATTAGAGCCCTCCCAACTTCTTTTTCTACTCTATAAAAGTGTTCAAATTCCTGTGCTGTGTGAGAACTTGAAATGTGCCCTGCCATATTACAGACTATGAGTTGCAATTTTCTGCTGATTCTGAATAAATCCTTCTTGCTGGAGAAATACACAGTGGTCTATTTGTTTCAGATCAAGAAGGTATAAGGTTAGATTATTGATTTGAGATCTCTTTTTTGTTACTGTAGGCATTAACTGCTATAAAAACATTTTTATTTACTGTTTTAGATGCAAACTATAAACTTCGACTCTTTGTGCATGATAATTATATCTTAAACAAAGCAAGGTGTTTACTACACAAATTAGACCTTAGACTAATAATACCTAGAGAACAAGGCACTCAGTGCTTCAGAAAATATTCTCAATCATGACAGTCAAAATTTCTTGCCAGGTGGACACATGAGGGTTTTCAGGAAAATCCAAACTGTGCTGGATCTTCAATGTTGAATTTGAGGACAAGTGTAGAAGCCTACGGTTCAGATCAAGTGGAAGTCAAGCAGTCTGTGGAGGTTTTAAGGATATACTTGATTGACAGGGAAAAGAATGTGGAAAATGGGCTGGACCCAAGTGTCCGTAAAGGCCTGTGCTTCTGACTGCTTCTATACAGTTGATTTCAAAACCTGACTAAATCATATTTCTGCTTTCCAAGTTTCATATAAGTTATGCTTTAGTGACTTCTAACATAGGACCATAAGGCAACACATTCTAGAAAATACAGTTCATACTACTCACATTAATATAATAGGATCAAGAAGAGTTATTGCCAAATCTAAATTTTATTGTCTGCTCATAAGTCTCTCTTCCTAATGGAAACCCCACAGTCCAAATATCAACCAGAAGAAATGACAAAGTGTACAGGACAAAAGATTAAGATAATAATACATAAGAGACTGAACTGTGATAAATTTTGTATACTTATAAATAAATATATGGCTATTGTACATTCCAAGGAAAATAGAATAAGGTTCTTCAGGCAATGAAAAGGTAGTTTCTGCTGAGTAAGGTAGAAGATATGACATGTAAAATGAATAAGGCATATCTGTTACTTGCCACAGGAAGCCACTGAGGAAAAAAAAAACAAAGCATCATTTTTTCAATGTCCTTTTCCTTACACATAACTTACAAAATTAGGTAAAAATTAAACCTACTTGCATATTAGAAATAAACTTCAATTCACAGTTTCAATAGACTTCAAAATAGACTCACAAAAAATTGCCAGACAACTAAAGGAAAAATTACCTATTAGTTTTTTAGGAAGTATTGCTAAAGAGCCTCTTGACGAAAGTGAAAGAGGAGAGTGAAAAAGTTGGCTTAAAACTCAACACTAAGATCATGGCATCTGGTCCCATCACTTTAATGGCAAATAGATCGGGAAACAATGGAAACAGTGACAGACTTTATTTTGGGGGGCTCCAAAATCACTGAAGATGGTGACTGCAGCCATAAAATTAAAAGACATTTGCTCCTTGGAAGAAAAGAATG
>NW_011494937.1:2645114-2653718 GCF_000754665.1 Bison bison bison
ACCAACCTAGACAGCATATTAAAAAGCAGAGACATTACTTTACCAACAAAGGTCTGTCTAGTCAAAGCTATGGTTTTTCCAGTAGTCATGTATGGATGTGGGAGTTGGACTATAAATAAAGCTGAGTGCTAAAGAATTAATGCTTTTGAACTGCGGTGTTGGAGAAGACTCTTGAGAGTTTCTTGGACTGCAAGGAGATACAACCAGTCCATTCTAAAGGAAATCAGTCCTGAATGTGCACTGGAAGGACTGATGCTGAAGATGAAACTCCAATACTTTGGCCACCTGATGCAAAGAACTGACTCATTGGAAAAGACCCTGATGCTTGGAAAGACTGAAGGCAGGAGGAGAAGGGGATGACAGAGGATGAGATGGTTGGATGGCATCATTGACGCAATGGATATGAGTTTGAGTAAGCTCCGGGAGTTGGTGATGGGCTGAAAAGCCTAGTGTGCTGCAGTCCACGGGGTTGTGAAGAGTCAGACACAACTGAGCGACTGAACTGATTGCTTAATAAGTACCTACAAACTTATCTCACCTCAATGAATACTTGTAAAACTAATTACAAATCCATACAATAGAAAATCACTTTGAGAATGAGTCAAATTATAAAGAAAATATATGCACAAAATTTATTTCATGTTGTGAATTTTCTGACAGCTTACCCATAATAGTACTTACATGGATGATTTCTTTCCAGTAGAATTTTCACATGACTTTGAAAATATTTGTTAAAATTGGAAGTTTCCCTTGTTTTTCAGTTATAAGGTTTCTATCCCATGTACATTTTTATATGGTTTTTTGTAGGGACGTGGGGCAAGTGAAGGTTTTCCTACATAGTTTACATTCAATACAATTCTCTCCAGTCCTTCTGTGGCTTCCCAAAGAAATGGGACTAAAGGCTTTCCCACATTCCTTACATACGTAACATTTCTCTCCAGTGTGTACTCTCATGTGTCCTGGGAGGGATGCGTGATATATGAGGGTTTTTCCACATTCTTTTCATTCATTTTCTCCCTGGTATGAGTTCTTCCATGTATCTGAACATAACTGGGAGTGGTTTGCCATATTGAAGCTGAAGGCTTTGCCATATTGTTTACAAAAATTGGGTTCCTCTCTAGTGTGAGCTCTTTTATCTATTTGGAATGAACTGGGACAAATAAAGCCTTTCATACTTTTTTTACATTTATGGCACTATTTTCCATTATGGATTTTTTTCATGGTTTCAACAAGAACTGGGAAGGCTTTACTACAAGTTCTACATCAACAGGGTTTCTCTCCAGTGTGAGTGATTTTATGTGTTCTTAATGAACTAGGACAATCAAGGCCTTTCCCACAGTCCTTACATTTGCAAGGTCCATCACCAGTATGCACGATCATGTGTCTTTGAACATCTGAAAAATAAATAAAGGCCTTTCCACATTCCTTACATTCACAGGATTTCTCTCCAGTATGAGTTCTTTCATGTTTTCAAATAGAACTGAGGTAAGTGAAGGCTTTACCACACTGCTTACATTCATAGGGCCTCTCCCCAGTATGACTTCTTTCATATATTTGATGAAAACAAGGAAAACTGAAGGCCTTATCACATTCCTTACATTTATATGGTTTTTCTCCACTGTGAGTCCTTTCATGACAATGAAAGTAATTGGGACAATCAAAGACTTTCCCACAGTCTTTACATTTATAAGGTCCATAGCCCATGTACTTCATCATGTATCTTTGAAATTTTGTAAGAGAACTGAAGACTTTCTCATATTCCTTACATACATAGGGTTTCTGTCCAGAATGAGTCCTCTCATGTTTTTGACAGGAATTTGGACAAGCGAAAGCTTTATCACAATTTTTACATGTATAGGGCTTTTCTCCACTGTGTCTCCTTTCATGACTTTGAAAGGATCTAGAATTACTGAAGGCTTTACCACATTGCTTACATTCATAGAGTTTCTCTCCAGTATGAGTTCTCTCATGTTTTCGAAAGGAACTTGAACAACTGAAGGCCTTACCACATTTTTTACATTCATAGGGCTTTTCTCCAGTATGTGTCCTTTCATGTCTTCGAATGTAACTGGCACAACTGAAGACTTTACCACATTGCTTGTATTCATATGGTTTCAATCCACTATGAATTCTCTCATGTTTTATAAAGTAACTGGGACAACTGAAAGCTTTACCACATTGCTTACATTTATAAGGTTTCTCTCCAGTGTGTGTTATTTCATGAATTCAACAGTATCAGAGAGAACTGAGGGCTTTACCACAGTGCTTACATCTATAGGGTTTCTCTCCAGTATGAGTTCGTTCATGTTTTTGAAAGTTGTGGTAATATCTGAAGGCTTTTCCACATCTTTTACATTCATAGGGTTTCTCTCCAGTGTGAATTCTTTCATGTCTTTGAATGGATTGGCGAAGCTTGAAGGCCTTCCCACATTTCTTACAATCATAGGGTTTCTCTCCACTGTGAATCTTCTCATGCGTATGTCTAGATTGACGATGCTTAAAAGCCTTCCCACATTCTTTGCATTTATATGGCTTCTCTTCATATTCCTGATACTCACAGGATTTTGGTGTAGTATGAGATGTCATGTGCCTATTAAAGGATGAATGATGCATGAGGACCTGTCCATATATACTGAACTTATATAGTTTTATTCCAGTAGTTTCCTTTTTTTTGATTATGATTTGAAATCTGGCTAAATTTTTCCCCATACTGATTACCTTCTTTATTTTTACAGCATCTCTACCATATGACAGCTGTAAAAAATAAGAAGCATATTATTAATTAATGGCTTATTAATTATATTTATTAATAGTTATGACAATGAAAATTTTACCATTTACAAAGAAAGTGTAGGTTTTCTGCACATTCTAATTGAAAGTGAATATAATAAAGCTCTGAAAGATAATCAGCAATTATTAAAACAGTAACACTCATAAGCGGTGATTCTGAATATAATTCCAAGTGTACTATTTTTCATACACTCAACATTTAGGATAAATTTGAGGGAAAAAATGATGCAACAATTCTAAGATTCATTAATTTTAAGGCTGAGCTGATTTATTTTCTTTGTTTTAAAATGTCATGGCATAGACCATCTTGAGAAAGAAGAATAAGCTGGAAGAATCAAGCTCCCTGACTACAGACTATATACCTCAAGAGCACAGTAATCAAAACAGCATGGTCATGGCACAAAAACAGACACATAGATGAATGGGATAGGATAGAAAGCCCAGAAAAAACCTCATGCATTTATGGTCAATTAACCTATGACAAAAAAGGAAAAAATATACAGTAGAGAAAAGACAGCCTCTTCAGTAAATGGTGTTGGGAAAACTGGACAACCGCATGTAAGAGTGAAATTAGAACATTCTCTTAAGACCATATACAAAATAAACTCAAAATGGATTAAAGCTGTAAATGTAAGACTGGACACTATAAAACTCCTGGAGGAAGACATAGGCAGAACACTCTTTGATATAAATCACAGCAATATTTTTTTTGGATCTGTCTCCCAGAGTAATGGAAACAAAAGCAAAAATAAACAAATGGAACTTAACTAAACTTAAAAGTTTTTGCACAGCAAAGGAAACCATAAACAAAATGAATAAACAATCTACTGAATGGGAGAGAATATCTGAAAATGATGTGGCTGACAAGGGATTCATTTCCAGAATATACAAATAGCTCATACAGCTCAATATCAAAAAAGCAAAGAACACAATCAGAAAATCGGCAGAAGACTGAAATAGAAATTTCTCCAAAGAAGACATACAGATGGCCAACAGGTATGTGAAAAGATGTTCCACGTTACTAATTGTTAGAGAAATGCAAATCAAAACTACAATAAGGTGTCATTTCACATTGGTCAGAATAGCCATCATCAAAAAATCTACAAGTAATAAATGCTGGAGAGGGTGCAGAGAAAAGGGAACATTCCTACACTGTTGGTAGGAATGTAAATTGGTATAGTCACTATGGAGAACAGTATGGAGATTCCACAAAAAAGTATAAATAGAATTACCATATAATCTAGCAATCCCATTCCTGGGCATGTATCCAGAAAAGACAAAAACTCTAATTTGAAAAGAAACATGTCCCCCAATATTCACAGAAGCACTATTTACAATAGCCAAGACATAGAAGTAACCTAACTCTCCACTGACAGATGAGTGGATAAATAAGATGTGGTATCACTTTCATGTGGAATCCAAAATGATACAAATGAACTTAACTACAAAACAGAAACAGACTCACAGGCATAGGAAAAAAACTTATGGTTACCACAGCGGAAAGGACTGGGGACGGAAAACCGATAAACAACAAAGACACACTGTATAGCACAGGGAATTATATTCAATATCTCGAAATAACCTATAATGGAAAAGAACTAGGAAAAAAATGGATATTATATATATATATATATGTGTGTGTGTGTGTGTGTGTGTAACTGAATTACTTTGCTGACTACCTAAAACTAACACAACATTGTATATCAACTATACTTTAATAAAAAATAAATTTTAAAAGATGCCATTGCATACTAACATTCTGTCATGGGACACTGCTTTCTCCTGTCAGTGTAACTCACCTCAGATTTGTCCCATGATTTTCTTACTGATTTCCAATATTAAAGTCTTCCTGTCTTTCTCCAATAATGCAGACCAACAAAAAAGTCATTATAAATTATAAAATATTAGAGAAAAGTTTTACATGACAGACCTATGACCATGCCTGCTTTATTTACCAACGCAGTCTCTTTCCACATTTTACCTCTTGAACATGTTGATAAGCAAACAACATAGGCTATCTAAAGGATTAAGTAATTAAGAATGTCATCATCCCTTACCTACTGAGGTCAAGTTTTTGAAGGTTTCCCGCATCACATCTCTGTAGAGTTTCTTCTGGGTTAGATCCAACAGACCCCACTCCTCTGTGGTGAACTTCACACTCACATCCTCAAAGGTCACGGAATCCTAAAATATCCCAAGTTTGTGTGTGAGAGTATGGGTAGGATGAAGAGCACCAGCAATCTATACTCAGTTCACAGGAAGTTCACATATGACACTGTGGTCTCCAGATGTTTGTTCTATAAGTTTGTCATTAGAACTCTCACTCTATGGTGATACTCCCTCATGAATTCAAGAGCATCATTAACACAAGGAATTTATTGTTACATTGGTCTTTGACCAATTCCAAGTCTTTATTGCTCTCTTTGTCAAGACAGAACACCTTGTACTTCCCTGATGGTACAGTCGATAAGAACCCATTTGCCAATGCAGGGGACATGGGTTCGATTCCTGGTCTGGGAAGATTCCACATGCTGTGGAGTAACTAAGCCTACGCATCATAACTAATGAGTCAGTGCTCTAGGGCCCACAGGCTGTAACTACTGAAGCCCACGTGCCTAGAGCCTGTGCTCCACAACAAGAGAAGTCACCACAGTGAGAAACCCATGCACTGCAACGAAGAATAGTCCCTGCTTGCTGCCACTAGAGAAAGCCCGCACACAGGAATGAAGACCCAGTGCAACCAAAAATAAATAGTTAAATAAATAGAGCACTGCTGGGAGCCAGCGTGAGGAACTCTGCCCGTGGCAAAGGTCATGAGGAAGGAGGCTCGGCATATGCAAAAGGCGGGATAGAGCCTCAGGAGTCCCCCTGGAACTAACCCCCCAAACCAGAGTCTGCCTACTTTACTGCTTTGTGCTCTCACCTACACCTCTGACTTTACGGGGGGCTGTCCCTCACCACCATCTCTCTCTCTGAAAAAGAGTTAACTTACAGCTCCAGTTAATAAAGTTCCTGGGCGTGACAAGAGTGTTTCAACCTACAAACTCCTTTGGAAGTCCTCTAGGCTGCCTGAATAGGTCCTTCCGGCCACATGTGATTGTTCAGAGCCTCCCAACTGTGAGAGGCGTGAGATATTCTAAACTGTCTAAATACAGATTCCTTTGAGCAGTTAAAAGATTGATTAGAAATTGTATTGGTGAAGGGTTTTTCACTCTTTGGGCCAATGTTTGCTGCTAAGTTTCCATATCCCTTACCTACTGTGTCCCTGGCAGTGTATTGATTAATATAATTGGTGTATAGGAATGTAAGTAGTAGCTTTAATGTTTGTAACCTTAGACCCTTGAGTTAATTCTTTTTCTTGTTATAGCCCACCACACCTTTGCCCTATAGGAATGCAACTTTATCTAATGCTTTCGGAGGGTGGCGCCTGACTTTAGAATAATCACCTTTAGAGAAAAGTTTTCTGAAAAAAGGATCTTAAAATGTTGACAGGCCTCCGGGCCAGAAGATGATGTAAATCACCTAAACTTTTGCATATGATAAGTTTGCAGGAAGAAAGCCTGGCTTACTGCTGACCCTACCCCTTCCCCCATTATCCTCTATGCACAACTTAAAGTATAAAAACTACTTTGGAAAATAAAGTGTGGGCCTTGTTCACCGAAGTTTGGTCTCCCCATGTCGTTCTTTCTCTCACCTGGCTGAATTTCCATCTGGAGAGTGGAGGCTCGTCAAGCCTACTAATTATGCCTGGGCTTCTAAGATCTGACCGGGGAGGCCTTAGTGTCTCCTCTCCTTGGGGAGAATGGGAGGACGCCTGTGGCCTACGTAGGTGACGTAAATTCCTTGTATTGGAATTTTATTAGCTTTCCACGTAAACCAAGTTATTCAGCCTCTTTTCTCCACTGAATTTTCTTGCTGAGCTATCCTTATTCTATTATTCTTTATATCTCTAATTAATATTTAATTAAAGCTATTGTATCCAGTTCGCCGACACCATCCCCGCTTCGAATTCCCTGGATCCACCGGGGCTGGACCCCAGCAGAGCACGTTGGAGAAATAAGTGAAATGCTCTACAAATGAAAGAAATAACTCCATTTTAAGTACACCAGTTCCTTCTGATAAAAACTTTTCCACTCCCTCTTTAATAATCACCATATTGTGCAGCACTGTACAATCACAGGTTCATATCCGCATGAGGTTTTAACAAATAACAAGTGAAGAACTGGAAGGTTTTTCTTCTATTCCCATCACCAAATGTGAGGCCAAAAGTCCTGTGGAAATCCAACTTGTAACAAGATCCAACTACACATACTGTCCTGAAGTATTCCATGCTAATGGAAGTACTCCAATCCAGGTGGCTGAATGAAAATATTCTTGTGGAGGAGTACAAATTAAAATTTGTATAATATTTATCACATGCTGGGTTTTGCCTTCCTTTCTCTATCTCACTTTATGGGGCTAGGAAATTATTCAGTGTGAGAGTCCAGGCGTGAGGAGGAAAACAGGACAATCTGCACCTCCACAAAAATCCCTATATTCATGTGCTTCGGAATGGCTTCCAAATAATTTTAGGACGCAGAGTTGCCCATACTGAGATGGTGTGATCACAGAAGACCTCTTTCTGGCAGAACCATAAAACTGTAATTTGGGCCTTGATGACCTTGAGGATCAGGTTTAGACTTGAAGCTTGCAAGGGCTTCATTAAAATCTACACTAGTTTCAGAGTGAAGTTGCACAAATTATAAAAAACATAAAAAGTTCAACAGTGCTTTCCTCAAAAAATAAAATATCCTTTCCCTAATTTCAGCAGCAAGTGATTCCACTCTCAAGGCTGTCCTTCCACCTTCTCTTATTTCTGAGCTCCCCCATGGGACACAGCAGCTTGATGGCCCATCCTATGTATAGGAATCCCCAGTGGCAAAAGTTTCCTAAATACTGGTCTCTAAGAGAGACCAATTGATGTCCATGAGGAGGATGCAGAAAAAAGGCTCCCATTTATCATGACAATGCTTGAAGTAGAGTAACATGAATGAAGGAACATCTCTCTTGTTGTGTGTCCAGGGAGTAAGAGAAGCTGCCTAAAGGTAGCCCTGATTACTCTTTATTCACTGGAACAACAGTGCTTGCTCATAACAAATCCAACTACATTGTGTGCAAAAGACACAGTGAACATTAGCAGGCCCAAGACTGCTTATCCTTAGAAATGCTTGCTCACAAATTTCATCTTTCAGTAGGATCTGTGGTTTTGGGAGTAAGCTCAACAACCTTATAGATAAACATGCCTCTGTAAGTCTAATGTGTTTATGCGAAAAACAGGGTATATGGTAAACTGATCAGAAAATGCCTACCTGATCAACCCCACATCTCCTCAAACAACTCTGGAAACTGAATAGACCATAATACACATGTATACTCACAATTTATTTGGAACTGAGCCCATTCTATGTGATTACAGCAAGAGACAACATTTGAGAGCTTACTTCTGGTTTTCTCCACACCAGATTTAATTCAATACTAAATAAGACTACTACAAAATATGTAGTGATTTTCATTAAAATTTTTAAAAAAATTATTGGGTGATGTCAAGTAGACTGAAATAAGTACAGTGACAGCACGTGTTCATAGAAAGAATTCAGCATTGCTCAGATGTCACCTCTCCCAGATGATATATTAAATTATTAAATGGCTAAATATATTAATATGTTAAATACCTAAGACAGTTATTTTTTCAACTTTATTTATTTATGGCTGCACAGGGTCTTTGTGCTTTTCTCTAGCTGTGGCAAGTGGGGGGCTACTCGTCATTGTGGTGCG
>NW_011494937.1:2653930-2655649 GCF_000754665.1 Bison bison bison
CCTGTGGCATGTGGGATCTTTCTGGATCAGGGACTGAACCTGTGTCCCCTGCCTTAGCAGGCAGATTCTTAACCACTGAACCACCAGGGAAGTCTCCCTGAGACAGTTTTTAGGGACTTAATAAAGACTACTCCTCCAAACTGAACAGGAAGAAGCAATATCCAAAACTGGACAGTCCCCTATGGAAAAATGTGATGGTCTACCTCTATGGTAATTCAAATGATACAAGTATTAACAGAAAGAAAAACAAACAGAACGAAGGAAAGGAAAAGTGTCTTCCATAGGCCAGATATGTGGAGAGCTGATTAAGGAGAGAGCAGGAGAGCAGTGGCAAATATCATGAACGTTTGCCTACATAAGAGACAAACTGTTATCCAACTGGAAAAAATGCAGCATATTTCCCTCCATTCCATAGACAATAGGCTGCTCACTGTAAGATTTAAATGTGAAGACAAAATGAAGCCACTGTTAGAAGTTACAGGTAAATATTTTATTGATAATAGAAAGAGTATTGTCATATAAGCAAAAGAATGAGCTACAAAGCCAGAGACAAATTCAAATATATTAAAATTAAGATAATTAAAAGATACACAAAAAAAGGGAAGAAAAATATCCTTTTGAGGATAAGCCTAATTGGAAGATCAAGAATGTGTAATTATTTAAAAGAGCAAGAACCAGAAACTATTCAAAATATATTGGGGACTCCTCTGGTGGTTCAGGGGTTAAGAATCTGCCTGCCAATGCAGGTGGCATGAGTTTGATCCTTGCTTGAGGAAGATTCCACAAGCTGCAGAGCAACTAAGCCCATATAGGACAACTACTGAGTGTATGCCCTAGAGTCTGTGTTTCCCAACAAGAGAAGCCTGTGCACTAAAACTAGAGAGTAGCCCCAACACTCCACAAGTAGAGAAAGCCCATACACAGCAACACAGACTCAGTGAAGCCGAAAATTAAATAAATACGATATTTTTCCTTAAAAAAATTAGGAATCCATTTATCTTAGAAATAGTTCAGTTCAGTTCAGTCGCTCAGTCATGTCTGACTCTTTGTGACCCCACGGAACCCAGCACACCAGGCCTCCCTGTCCATCACCAATTCCCAGAGTCCACCTAAACCCATGTCCATTGAGTTGGTGATGCCATCCAACCATCTCATTCTCTGTCGTCCCCTTCTCCTCCTGCCCTCAATCTTTCCCAGCATCAGGGTCTTTTCCAATGAGTCAGCTCTTTGCATCAGGTGGCCAAAGTATTGGAGTTTCAGCTTCAACATCAGTCCTTCCAATGAACACCCAGGACTGATCTCCTTTAGGATGGACTGGTTGGATCTCCTTGCAGTTCAAGGGACTCTTAAGAGTCTCTAACACCACAGTTCAAAAGCATCAATTCTTTGGTGCTCAGCTTTCTTTATAGTCCAACTCTCACATCCATACATGACTACTGGAAAAACCATAGCCTTGACTAGATGGACCTTTGTTGGCAAAGTAATGTCTCTGCTTTTTAATATGCTATCTAGGTTGGTCATAACTTTCCTCCCAAGGAGTAAGCATCTTTTAATTTCATGGGTGCAATCACCATCTGAAGTGATTTTGGAGTGCCCCAAAACAAAGTCTGTCATTGTTTCCACTGTTTCCCCATCTATTTGCCATGAAGTGATGGGACCGGATGCCATGATCTTAGTTTTCTGAATGTTGAGCTTTAAGCTAACTTTTTCACTCTCCTC
>NW_011494937.1:2655749-2658365 GCF_000754665.1 Bison bison bison
TAAGGGTGGTGTCATCTGCATATCTGAGGTGATTGATATTTCTCCCGGCAATCTTGATTCCAGCTTATGCTTCCTCCAGCCCAGCATTTCTCATGATGTACTCTGCATAGAAGTTAAATAAGCAGGGTGACAATATACAGCCTTGACGTACTCCTTTTCCTATTTGGAACCCGTCTGTTGTTCCATGTCCAGTTCTAACTGTTGCTTCCTGACCTGCATACATATTTCTCAAGAGGCAGGTCAGGCGGTCTGGTATTCCCATCTCTTTCAGAATTTTCCAGTTTATTGTGATCCACGCAGTCAAAGGCTTTGGCATAGTCAATAAAGCAGAAATAGATGTTTTTCTGCAATTCTCTTTCTTTTTCGATGATCCAGTGGATGCTGGCAATTTGATCTCTGGTTCTTCTGCCTTTTCTAAAACCAGCTTGAACATCTGGAAGTTCATGGTTCACGTACTGCTGAAGCCTGGCTTGGAGAATTTTGAGCATTACTTTAGAAACAGTAGAGCCTTTTAAATGTCAAAGTTCTCTAGAGACAGGCATATAAACTGATCTAAAAGTAGAACATCTGAGAACTTAAATATACCCATCTTACATCTTGAGGTTCTCTTGTCTAAAGGAATCAAAATTCTATTTGGTTCCACAATTTTTCTGCGTTACATCATCTTTCTCAATCAACTTACATTTTAAAATCCCAAGTGCTACTGCAAACTAGTTAAAGGGTTGCAATATTTAAGACAAAAGAATCCAAAGGAAAACAAACTCAAATACTGGAATCAAAATAGATAAACAAGATAACGAACAATGACCTACTGTATAGCACAGGGAACTCTACTCAATATTCTGTAACCACCAATATGGGAAAATAATCTGGAAAACAGTAGATACATGTATATGTATAATGGAATCACTTGGCTGTACACCTGAAACTAACACAACATTGTAAATCAATTATATTCTAATATAATATAAAAATTAAATTAAAAAAAACCCAGGAAGCAGCCTGCTTCCCTACAATTCAGAAGAAAAATCCATTTCAGAAAGTTGAACATATTCCAGACTTGTGGTCTAAACACTCTGGAGTTGAGATGGAACACCTATAGTGGGTCATCCCTGGTTAAGAAGGACAGGGTACATGTGAGCAATCACAGTGATGAACTCTGGGAGTGCCACATGCCCTCCCCTCTTCTGTAAGCATGCAAATTTGTTGTGGACAAATTATACTAACTGCACCTACTCTGTGGATGCCAAACTCAAACACCATGTCTAAAAATGTCTAGGCTGGGGACTTTCCTGGTGGTTCAGTGGCTAAGACTCCACACTCGTACTGCAGGGGGCCTGGGTTCAATCCCTGATCAGGGAACTAGATCCCACATGCTACAAGTAAAGATCCTGCCTGCTGGAACGGAGATCAAAGATCTGCCTACAGCAACTAAGACCCGGAGCAGCCAAATAAATAAGTAAAAAAAAAAAGTCTAGGCCTACGGAACCAAAATAACCTCAAAAAAGTCATCATCCACACTCTTACATAAAGGTGCACCCTCAGCTTTCCAAAGCTCTACATCTCTTACTATAAAGCCTCCTTCTGTGATGCGTGTGAGTATGTAGGACACCTGTAAGAGGAGGCTTCCCAGGAAGAAGTAACTGGGTCTTGGAGTGCTTCCCCTTGCAGCCTCATGGGGGCCTTAGAGAGGCTCACTGACTGCAGACCTCTACTCTCCCTGGACTTCCTTTGGATCACTGAGATTTTAAATGACACGAGCTAGCTTTTGAGCAAAGGCAAACCATTCAATATAACGGTAATCCAAGTCTATGCCCCAACCAGTAATGCTGAAGAAGCTGAAGTTGAACAGGTCTATGAAGACCTACAAGACCTTCTAGAACTAACACCCAAAAAAGATGTCCTTTTCATTATAGGGGACTGGAATGCAAAAGTAGGAAGTCAAGAAACACCTGGAATAACAGGCAAATTTGGCCTTGGAGTACAGAATGAAGCAGGGCAAAGGCTAATAGAGTTCTGCGAAGAGAACACACTGGTCATAGCAAACACCCTCTTCCAACCATACAAGAGAAGACTCTACACATGGATATCACCAGATGGTCAACACCAAAATCAGAATGATTATATTCTTTGCAGCCAAAGATGGAGAAGCTCTATACAGCAGCAAAAACAAGATTGGGAGCTGACTGTGGCTAGGACCATGAACTCCTTATTGCCAAATTCAGACTGAAATTGAAGAAAGTGGAGAAAACCACTAGACCATTTAGGTATGACCTAAATCAAATCCCTTATGACTATACATGGAAGTGAGAAATAGATTTAAGGGACTAGATCTGATAGACAGAGTGCCTGATGAACTATGGATGTAGGTTAGTGATATTGTATATGAGACAGGAATCAAGACCATCCCAAAGAAAAAGAAATGCAAAAAAGCAAAATAGCTGTCTGTGAAAAGAAGGGAAGCAAAAAGCAAAGGAGAAAAGGAAAGATATAAGCATCTGAATGCAGAGTTCCAAAGAATAGTAAGGAGAGATAAGAAAGCCTTCCTCAGTGATCAGTGCAAAGAAATAGAGGAAAACAGAATGGGAAAGACTAGAGATCTCTCCAAGAAAATTA
>NW_011494937.1:2659610-2671078 GCF_000754665.1 Bison bison bison
CATAGACAGTATATTAAAATGCAGAGACATTACTTTACCAATAAAGGTCCGTCTAGTCAAGGCTATGGTTTTTCCAATGGTCATGTATGAACGTGAGAGTTGGATTATAAAGAAAGCTGAGCGCCAAAGAATTGATGCTTTTGAACTGTGGTGTTGGAGAAGACTCTTGAGAGTCCCTTGGACTGCAAGGACATCCAACCAGTCCATCCTAAAGGAGATCAGTCCTGGGTGTTCATTGGAAGGACTGATGTTGAAGCTGAAACTCCAATACTTTGGCCACCTGATGCAAAGAGCTGACTCATTGGAAAAGACCCTGATGCTGGGAAAGATTGAGGGCAGGAGGAGAAGGGGATGACAGAGGATGAGATGGTTGGATGGCATAACCAACTAAATGGACTTGGGTTTGGGTGGACTCTGGGAGTCTGGGACAGGGAGGCCTGGTGTGCTGTGGTTCATGGGGTTGCAAAGAGTCAGACACGACTGAGCAACTGAACTGAACTGAACTAAACCCAGTGTTTATGTGTGAAGGAGGAAGGAAAATAGTAAGGCACACAAGTAGTTCAAGCAGAAACCCCCAAATATCTATTCCATCCAGAATAAAACATGTCAGTTAATTACTATTTCTGTGGCAAGAAATTCATCTGTAAATAATTATACTTGAACACTTTTGGTCTAAGCCCTGCAGTTTCATTTGAAAACATCCAGAAGTAAGCACAGGCCTCAGAAACTTACTATACACGTTCAGGGAAAGAAAGAGTGAAAGCAAAATTCTTAACAAATTGAATTAATACAAAAATATTCTATTTTGTCTCAAAGTCACCTCTTTCTTGCCTGTTTAAACTATTTTATACTGTCTTTACAGCTGTATTGATTAAATATGTTTTTCCTTTCTTGGAAAACAGACTTAAATCAATAAATCTGTTCAAGGTGACAAACCTCGGGAGAGACAGTGTTGACAGATGAGAATGTCGTGGAAGTTTCCAAGGAATAAACTCCACCCTAAAGACTTCCCACAGGATGCATGTGTCCTTGTGCGGGGAGAGGCAAAAGGTTTTCATACAACGTACGTGATTCCATGTGGTTCCTCGGCTTTCTACTCATATAAAATATCCACAGATGAAAAAAAAAAAGTCTTTAAGAGCCATCCATGGCTCTGTGGGAAAAGGATAAACGTTGTTAAAATACTGGGTCTCTTTGAAATGCACCGCAGAGTTATAATGATGCTGTGAATCCGAAAGGTGAAGCTGGCTCTGGGAATGAAAGGAAGGACCTGGAAATTCAGGGTTTATTGCCAGAGCTAGGCTGGGGACGGAAGTTGGGGTGATGCAGAGCTGTGGATTTGAGACCCCGTTCTAAAAACAAAACCACTTGTAAAACTCTGAAGAAAACGAGTCCCTCGCCCTCGGAGGGGAAGCCAGAGACGATGAACTCCACAGAGCACTGTTCCTCCCGCGTACAATCCCTGCAGACGCAGTCACGACTGTTCCCTGATGACCCTCCCTTGTGGAAACCTCACAATCTGAGGAAGACGCCGGGCTGCGGGCGCTGAGCTGCTCAGAGGGACTGCGGGCTCAAGGGCCAAGTCTCCGTGCGTCCTGTGAGAGGACTCGACGCCCGGGGGCCCAGTTGCCGGCCCCGCATCCACGCTGATTGATAAAGGGGACAGAAGTCCGAGCGGCGACATCCACGCATGGCATCCGCAGACCCGAGTTTCGCCACGACCGGTTCCGACCAGACTCTCCACCCCGACTCCACATCTCGGGGCAGCCCACTCACCATTGCTAGGTTTCCTCGAGTCCCTCCTATGACTCCCACGACCACTGCAAATCACAGCGCGAGAAACAGTGCGACAAAGCAGATGTCATCAGCGACTCAAGATCTGGAGTGAGGGGGGCACTTCTGCGCCGCTATGGCACGTCTCCCCAACCCACCTTACCCAGCGGGGCTCTTGATTGGACTGTTTGAGAGGCCACGCCCCACGTTTGAGTGACAACAGGGCAGGAGGTTGGGTGTCTGCTGAACCAGCCTCCGTTGGCGGGCGGCGTCCTGACCCGGCAACGGATATTTGCATTAAAGCGGAACTTCCTAGCTGGGAGCTGCCTGAGTACACGTCTTCGTCTAGTTCTTTCTGAACTCCGAGGCACAGGGAAACACAGGTTGAATTCCCAAATGAATCAAGTAAGGACAGCACACGAGGACGGCCTATATCGGGCGACCCTGAAATAATAGGGTTTTATGTCCTTATAGGCGTCAGGGTCTTAAATCTGTCAGATCAGTCCAAATTGGGACCCTTGTTCAGAAACACAGACACTAAAGGTGACTCCACCACCTGTAATAGTCTGGCTCCATTTTAATAGTTGGCGTTTGCTGGCTTTGAGCCTTTAATCCCCCCGTGGCATTTCCCCACTCATATAAAACTATGAATCAGCTTGCCACTTGCCAATTTCTTACAAAGATGTTAGCTGGCATTATGATAGGTATTACATTGAATCTTCATATCCTTTTGTGTAATAGTGCCAGTGCAACTATATTAACTTCCCTAAACCATGAAATTGGGATGTTTTCCCGTTTATTTACACTTGTTTTAATTTCTTTTCACCATGCTTTGTAATTTTAAAGACCCTCTCATTTTATACTTTTTGTTCTTTTTCTAGTTCTTTGAGGTGTAAATTTAGGCTGTTAATTTGCTCGCTTTCCTAATATAGGTGTTTATAAGTTCCCGTTTTACTAGTCCTTATGTTGTCTCCAAGTGTCCTTGTGTATCTGCTGTGTTTGGGTATATCTAGAAACTCAATCTTTAGTAGTCTGTGTCTTAAAACTCTGCTTTAATCCACTCTTTTTATACTGAGCTCTGTTTATACGATAGGATGGTACTGGTGTAGAAAAATGTTCTCTTATGATTACACCTATAATATTTTGGCAGGACAGAATCCCTGGACTATGAGCCTCCTAACAGGTTCTTTGTATTCATTCTTTCCTGTTTGTCACGGGTGACACCTGAAGGGTCAGGGAGTTGTCTGACTGCTCTGTCCCATTTCAAATAAAGTTTTGGAAAGTTAGTTCCAAGAGAAAGCCTGAATTAAAGGGAACAGAACAGACTTCCCTGATGGTCCAGTGGTTAAGACTTTGACTTCCAATGCTGGGGTGCAGGTTCTATTCCAGATTGGGGAACTAAGATCCCATATCTCTCACAGCCAAAACCAGAACATAAAAAAATAACAGAAGCAATATTGCAAATATTTAATAAAGACTTAAAAAAAGTGGTCCACATAGAAAACAAAAACCAGGAAATAGAATACTTTGAGTGCTTATCAAAATGGTTTCCCTTGATTCCTGCGTGAACAAAGAGACATGTTTTTCCATCATTCAGCCCTGGTTGGTCTCCTGAAGGAAAAATTCATAAATTTGAGGGGTTCCCTGAGACTGAATTCTCAAAAGGTTTTAAATCTCAAGCTGGTCCAATCTGTATCTCCAACAAATTCAAGTTACGAATTTAAATGTTCCCTGAGGTTTACTGGCCCTAGCTGTTTCACCTCCAGGTAACTGACAATTCTATGTCTGTCTCTGGTTTGGGAAGCATTGTTGGCCATGTACTCAAATCTCTCATGAATCTAAGAACAGGTCTTGCTTTTCAGGTTTTTCAACTTTTTTTTTATTGTTGTGAAGATAACAAATGATCACCCAGAGCTCTTTACATATTGGAGCAGAAACTATCCACTCAGTTGTTGTTGTGTTCTTTTTTTTTTTTTTTCTTTTTAAGACTGTTTATCATTTTCACTATTCATTCCTCTGTTTGTGATCATGTTGGTGGTTTCTGAGTTTTTCTTCTCTCATCATACTTGGATATCTTTCCTCATGTTCTAAAATATCCTATGCTGAATACCTGTTTGTCACAGAAGATAATGTCACATTATCTGTGCATTACCTTCTGTTTTATCATTACCCAGTGGGATCAGATGTCAACACTGATGTCAGGTGCATCAACAGAAAAAGGTTTATTACTCAAAGGTACTTTCTAAGGAGAATATGGCAAGCTAGTTCAGGTGCCTTGGCTTGGCTCTTTAATGTCTGTAGAAGTAAACCAAACATGGGCACCCAGGAGGCCTGTAGAAATCAAATTTTTACCAAAGCCCACCTGGCCACACAGTCCCAAAGTCCTCCAGGCCTTCAGAAGTAATCTAATGTTCCCGACTAAATGTAAATCTTCTTGTGGGGAAGCCTTGCTTTTAAGTTGTCTAATAAAGATCACAGACTGTGTTCTTCCCTTTCCTCTCTCTCCATAATTTCATGCAGCTGGGAAGTTATTCTAAACTTAGAGCTCAGACCTGAAGAAAAAGGAATAACAACTGAGACCACAAAAGCCCTCTACTCGTGTGCCTCAGAACTTCTTCCAGCCAAACTATAGAGCCCACACTGAGATAATAGCCAGAATAGCTCTTTCTGGTCAAACCCTGTCCCCTTGAGGAAAGGATAATAAGAGCCACAGATAGCAAGCGTGTTCACTAAAGTACATATGCACTGATGGTGAATTTGTCCATTTAAAGGTTTCATCAGTGGATTCCTCCAAAACAACATAAAGTCTCCATTCTGCAATTGCAGGACCTAGTATTTCTTGAGTAGACACCCTAGCTGCTGCCTGGCCAACTTCCAGTCTGGAGTTTATGACATTAGAAGTGGTGATTCCCAATCTCCTGAGAAGAGAATGAAAAAATTTGAAGTAAAGTCTTCCTAGAACCATGAGACTGGTGACTTCAAAGGGCAAACTAGTATCTCCAAAACTAGGAAAGAGAAAATAAAGATGCTTCTCAAATATGCCACAAATATTCTGTTAAGGTCTGTGCTGGGGGGGGGAAAAAGTTACACCAGCGAATGCAAAAACAGAAGAAAAATATCCAGAAACCTTAGCATATCCTTTTTAAACACGAGATTTAAAATACATATAATGAAAGTAACTGAAGCAAAAGAAACAGAGGTATAACCAACAATCACTGAGATTTTCCTAAAATGAGCCAGAGACAACAATGGTAGACCCATGAAGCTCAGTGAACACTAAACATGAAAACACCTGAAATGGAGACAAAGTATATGATATACAAACTAGTGAAAAATCAAAGGCAAAGAGTATATTTTAAGAATCTAGAGGGGAGGGGATGTCCCTGGTGGTCCAATGGTTAAGAATCTGCCTGCCAATGCAGGGGACACAGTTTGATCCCTGGTCCAGAAGATCCCACATGCCTCAGGTCAACTAAGCTCATGAGCCACAACTACTGAAGCCAGCATGCCCTAGAGCCCATGCTCTGCAACAAGAGAAGCCACCTCAGTGAGAAGCCTGAGCACTGCAACTAGAGAGTAGTCCCCGCTCGACTCAACTAGAAAAAGCCAGCACACAGCAACAAAGACCCAAGGCAGCCAGAAATAAGTAAATTAAAAAAAATTGTATAAGATTCTACATCAAGCACTATTACTTTTAAAAAATAAAGAAGTAAAAACTTTCTGAGACAAAAATTCAGGGTATTTGTCAGTCAACCTGCTTTGTAAGCAATGTTCAAAATTCATAAGAAAGAATACAAATGATGAAAGTGGATTAGAAGAGACAATTTTTATATTATCATATATAATAGATGAAAATATGTAAAATAGTATTAGCAACATTAACATTGTTAATGAAAACCTTGTGGATGTGAAATATGATGGGGGAATTGAGAATAGTTTGGTATGAGGTACCTGTACAACCACTGAAGAAGTCAAGTGTTACTTGACATAGGATTGTGGGTTAGTTCTAAATGGAAAGCCCAAGGTCAACCACTAAAAAAGTTTTTAAAAAATGTAATTAAAAAAAGAAAAATATGTAATTGATAGCCTAAAAGAGGATAAAACGAAGAACCAGGTAAAATGGTCAATAAAGCCAGAGAAGGTAGAAAAAGGTGACGGGGTGGGGAGGTGGGGTGGGGAGGCAGATGAAAGAAAAAGCCAGGGCAACAAACAGAAACAGTAGAAGGTGTGGTAGATATTAACCCAACTGTATTAATCAGCACTTCAATCATCAATGGTCTCAAAACAAATGAAAGACAAACATAGTAATATCAGGTGTTAAAAATTGTAACTGTATGTTGTATAAAAAGAAAAATTTTAAATAGGAACACACAGGTAGATGAAAGCTAAAGGGATAGAGAAAACTGCACCATGCCAAAACTAATGAAAGAACGGTGGAACTAGTGTAAGAATTTCAGACAATGTAGATTTCAGACCAAGGAAACCTCAGAGACAAAAAGCAGCTTTACAAAATGACAATAAGCTCCATTCTCCAAGAAGGCAAATGAATCCTTCATGTGTACACTCAGAACAACAAAGGGGCAAAGTAAATGAAGCAAGGTCTGCAAGAATGC
The DNA here is from genome assembly GCF_000754665.1 of Bison bison bison. Classification (NCBI taxonomy): domain Eukaryota; kingdom Metazoa; phylum Chordata; class Mammalia; order Artiodactyla; family Bovidae; genus Bison; species Bison bison. The sequence goes on from NW_011494937.1 coordinate 2,665,997, forward strand.
AAGGAGAAATACACGAATCCATTATTACAGTCATACATCACCACCCTTTTATCAAAAGCTATAAATTTCATCAGGCAGAAAATCAGGAAGGGCAGAGCTGAACTGAAGAAACACTATAAAACAATTTGATTTAATTGTAATTTATGGAATGCTTTATGCAACAAGGGCAGAATACACATTCCTAAGTTTACATGGAACATTCACCAAAACAGAATACATTCTGGGACATAAAACATACCTTAACAAATCTGAAAACACAAAAATCATACAAGCTATGCTCTTAAGACCACAAAGACATTTATCTAGATATAAACAATATAACGATAAAAAAGTAATAGATATCAATAGCAGCAAGAGAATTGGTAAACCCCTCAACACGTGGAGATTCAACAACACGCTTTGAAATTATATATAAGATTCAAAGAAGTCTCAAGAAAAATTAAATTTATTTTGAAATAAATTAGACCACAATGTTTCAAAGAATGTGAGATGCAGCAAAAACAGTGCCTAGAGGGAAATTTATGCCATGAAACAAATATACTGTGAAAACGCTAAGATGTATAAACAATAATATAAAGGCATGTACCTTAAGAAATGATAAAAAAAAAGCATATAAAATGCAAAGTAAGCAGACTATAAAAAGCAAAAATTAGGAAAAAAAATTTAACTTGGGCTCTTTGACAAGATTAATAATATTGATAAAGATCTAGTCAAGATAACTAAGGAAAGAAGGAAGACAAAAAGTATAAATATCAGAAAGGAACAGAGGAGAAAATGAAAAGGATTTGATAAAATTCAACATCCATTTATGAATACAAACTACTAACAGAGGGAACTTTCATTTCTTGAGAATGAACATCTTAATGACACTTGTAGCCAAATCTGTAACATTTGTTTGTATAACACGATTGATTATCCTTGTGAAACATCTGAAAGAAATCACAACGACAGAGATAGCTACTGGAATTAATAGGAGAGAGACTGAGGGTTAATCAACTACATTCCATGATTGAGCCCCAGGTTCAATCCTTGGTCAGGGAATTAAGATCCTGTAAGCTGTGTGGTGCAGCTGCAAAAAAAAAAAAAAAAAAGAAGATGAAGACAGATCTGTACAACTCATCCTGATGATGCCTGATGTTTAGTTAGATGTGGTGACCCCTTGGGTTTGGTTCTGCATGAAGGCTGTTCCCATTAAAGGATGAAGGCGGGCAAGTCTCCACTGAGCTCCACCAGGCACCAGGGTGCAGTCATCCTTAGTCTAGGCACTTCCCTGAGCTGTGCAATCAGTTCATCCCAAGCAACTACAAGGGAACCAAGGTGTTGGAGGAGGGTGGCTCCTCTAGCACCACAGCATTCTTTAAAGGATCGAAGAAAGAAATGTCTTCTCTCCAAGGGAGGTATAAGCCAGAGGGCCAAGTTTTGGGTTCATCATACCACAAATCAGTGTGAGTAGGGGAGCAGAGTTGCTGGGGTGCTATTTCCAGGACCAGGACTATAATAGGCACCTCAGTGGAGGGCCATACAATCAGTGCTTATGGGAGGCCTCTATTTTTTAGAGAACCCAGAATATGAGTAACCAAGCAAGACCCTATTGGGCCTTTTGGGAACAGACACCCACATCTACCTGCTCTTGTCTATAGAAAAACTTTAGCCTCCTGGTCCCTTTGTGTCTTGGAGTAAATTTAATCAGAGATGTGAGCAAATGCAGAAAGAAAGGAAAACAGTTAAGTAAGACAAAGTAATATGGAATAATAAATCGTAATGGAAGGAGTTAACTCTAGGGGCTTTCTGGTGGCTCAGTGGTAAAGAATTCGCCAATGGCACCCCATTCCAGTACTTTTGCCTAGAAAATCCCGTGGACGGAGGAGCCTGGTAGGCTGCGGTCCAAGGGGTCGCTAGAGTTGGACACGACTTAGCCACTTCACTTTCACTTTTCACTTTCATGCATTGGAGAAGGAAATGGCAACCTACTCCAGTGTTCTTGCCTGGAGAATCCCAGGGATGGGGAAGCCTGGTGGGCTGCCGTCTATGGGGTCGCACAGAGTCAGACACGACTGACGCGACTTAGCAGCAGCAGCAAATGCAGAAGATTCAGGTTCAGTTCCTGATCCTGGAATATCCTACATGACTGAGAGCAACTAAGCCTGTGGGCCACAACTACTGAGCCTATGCTCTAGAGCTCAGGAATTGCAACTACTGAGCCCATGTGTTACAACTTCTGACTCCTTCCTGACCTAGAGCCCCTCCTACACAAGAGAAGCCACAGCAATGAGAAACCCGCAAACCACAACTAGAGAGCAGCCCCCTGCTTGCTACAAGTAGAGAAAATTCTATGCAGGAACTAAGACTGAGAAGAGCCCCCCTTCCCCTTACCCCTCAAAAAGTTAACTCTATACTGGCCACAAACAGGTAGACCCCAGACTGGTTGGAAACAGAAGTTTGATGATGTTAATTCAAGATTACATCACCACCAACCAATTAGAAGAATGTCTACGAACTGATCACATATCCCACAACCCCTTCCCTCACCTTGTCTTTAAAAACCTTTCTCAGAATCTTTCAGACCATCTGGGCCCATTAAGCACTAGCTACATGGATGCCTGGCTTGGTGCCCTGCAATACACGCTGCACTTCCCTTCACCACATCAGTGTCAGTAGACTGGCTTTACTGCCCACTGGGCAAGTGGACCCAAGTTTGTTTGCATTAACACATAGAGATAATTACAGTTTTGTTGTTCAATGCTAAGTTGCGTCCAGCTCTGCAACCCCATGGACTGCAGCATGCCAGGTTTCTCTGTTCTTCTCTATCTCCCAGAGATAGTACTCAAACTCATCCACTGAGTTGATGATGCCATCCAACCAACTCATCCTCTGCCACCTCCTTCTGTTTTAGCTTTCAATCTTTCCAAGCATCAGGGTCTTTTCCAGTGGGTCAGCTCTTTGTATCTGGGCAAAGTATTGAAGCTGCAGCTTCAGAATCAGTCCTTCAATGAATATTCAGGGTTGATTTCCTTTAGGATTGACTAGTTTGATCTCCTTGCAATCCAAGGGACTCTCAAGAGTCTTCTACAGCACCACAATTTAAAAGCATCACTTCTTTGGCACTCAGCCTTCTTTATGGTCCAACTCGCACATCTGTACCTAACTACTGGAAAAACCATAGCTTTGACTATATGGAGTTTTGTAGGCAAAGTGATGTCTCTGCTGTGGCTGTTGGTCCACCATTAGCCAGGGGGCAAAGATCTTTGTTGCAATAGATGCAGGGCCAACAACCCAGAATTACTTAGAACTTTTGGTGAGTCTTCTGGAATCTCACCACCTACTGGCTACCTTTTCCTGTCTCTTCTCCTTTCTGTCAGAAATAACTGCTCTCTATGCAGTATTCTTACCTGGGAAATCCCATGGACAAAGCAGCCTGGCAGGCCACAGTCCATTGGGTCACAAAAGAGTCAGACACAACTTGGCCTCTAACCAAAAACAGGGTGTGTGTGTGCTTGCTTCTTCAGTCGCTTCAGTCATGTCTGATTCTTTGAGACCCCATGGACTGCAGCCCACCAGGCTCCTCTGTCCATGGGATTCTCCAGGCAAGATTAATAGAGTGGGTTGCCATGACCTTCTCCAGGGGATCGTCCTGACCCAGGGATTGAACCCGTTGCTCCTGTGTCTGCTGCATTGCAGGCATATTCTTTACTCCCTGAACCACCATTGAAAGCTCCAAGGTAGTAACTACCTTTTGGGCTCACCTCATTCACAGGGTACACTCATCCTCCTAGCCCCCGGTCTTCCCTCCAGCTCTAATGTCTGGGTAAAACCAACCTCAGTCACACCTTCACCCTAAACACAGATAGGTTCCAGCTCAGACATCAACCCAGGACCGCTGGAAGGAGAGCTCCGTTCTCATACTCCTGCTCCCAACTCAGAAACAGCCAACTCGGATCCTCCGAATAGAGAACCGACGTTTGACACCACCACACATGGCACAGGAAAATCTCCCCAGCAAACAGTAGTTCAAAAAGCTGGAACCTCCAGGCTTTCTTATTAGAGTCAACTCCACAGACTTTCAAGTTGCCCACCAGGAGGCCGGTCCCGCCAATCCAGGCCGAACAGAGACTTCGGCGGGTCTCCGCAACCCCGGGGAGCTCTCTCACCATTGTGACGTGTTCTGGACCTTTCTGCGTCCTTCCTTCATCTCCAACGACCAGTGCTGGTCAGTGCAACGGACACCGAAGGGCTACCGTGAACACAGAAGGGTAGGGAACACACTACCGGGGAGCCCAGGTAAGGATGAAAGAAGTCTTAGCTCTTGAGGTGCATCGCCCTGCCCACCGGCCTCAGAGGCCTCCTGGTTGGACAGATCCCAATACCCGCGCCTTACGCCTAAGTGATGAGCTACCGACGATGGGATGGGACCTGCAACCTTCTGGCACTTTTGATCTGTGACAGAACTATTTCCTGGCCTGGGATCGCCTCTGCTGTCTTCTGGGGTTCCTTCTGCAATGGGATTCTTGATTCTGTTTCAAGGTGGAGCAAGTACAGATGAGACAGTGGCCCACACCAGAGCAGACTGGAGCAAGGAAGCCTTATGTCCTCCAGGGGTCAAGGCTTGATGTAAGCCTGTGTGGCAACTCATGGAACTGTGCTGCTTCTTAAAAAAGCAGAGGCAGTCCCTCGTGGTCCAGTGGTTAAGAGTCGTCTTGCCAATGCAGGTAACACAAGTTTGATCCCAAGCTCGGGAAGATCCCACAGGCCTCTGGGCCACTGAGCCGGAGGGTCACAACTACTGAGCCCCCTGAGCAACAAAAGAAGCCACTGCAATGAGGAGCCCAGACAACACAATTAGAGAAAGCCCGCATGCAGCAATGAAGACCAAGCAGGGTAAGAAAGAAAGAAAAGAAAAGCAGACCCTTAAATATGAACTCATCAGGTAAAATAATACATACCTACTGTATAGAAATATTGTATAGGAACCTGGAATGTCAGGTCCATAAATCAAGGCAAATTGGAAGTGGTCAAACAAGAGATGGCAAGAGTGAATGTCGACATTCTAGGAATCAGCGAACTAAAATGGACTGGAATGAGTGA
>NW_011494937.1:2671178-2672193 GCF_000754665.1 Bison bison bison
GGGCAGGAATCCCTCAGAAGAAATGGAGTAGCCATCATGGTCAACAAAAGACTCTGAAATGCAGTACTTGTATGCAATCTCAAAAACGACAGAATGATCTCTGTTCGTTTCTAAGGCAAACCATTCAATATCACAGTAATCCAAGCCTATGCCCCAACTGGTAATGCTGAAGAAGCTGAAGTTGAACGGTTCTATGAAGACCTACAAGACCGTTTAGAACTAACACCCAAAAAAGATGTCTTTTTCATTATAGGGGACTGGAATGCAAAAGTAGAAAGTCAAGAAACACCTGGAGTAACAGGCAAATTTGGTCTTGGAATATGGAACGAAGCAGGGCAAAGACTAATAGAGTTTTGCCAAGAAAATGCATTGGTCATAACAAACACCCTCTTCCAACAACACAAGAGAAGACTCTACACATGGACATCATCAGATGGTCAACATTGAAATCAGATTGATTATATTCTTTGCAGCCAAAGATGGAGAAGCTCTGTACAGTCAACAAAAACAAGACCAGGAGCTGACTGTGGCTCAGATCATGAACTCCTTATTGCCAAATTCAGATTTAAATTGAAGAAAGCAGGGAAAACCACTAGACCATTCAGGTATGACCTAATTCAAATCCCTTATGATTATACAGTGGAAATGAGAAATAGATTTAAGGGCCTAGGTCTGATAGATAAGAGTGCCTGATGAACTATGGAATGAGGTTTGTGACATTGTACAGGAGACAGGGATCAAGACCATCCCCATGGAAAAGAAATGCAAAAAAGCAAAATGGCCTCTGAGGAGGCCTTATAAATAGCTGCAAAAAGAAGAGAAGTGAAAAGCAAAGGAGAAAAGGAAAGATATAAGCATCTGAATGCAGAGTTTCAAAGAATAGCAAGAAGAGATAAGAAAGCCTTCCTCAGTGATCAATGCAAAGAAATAGAGGAAAACAACAGAATGGGAAAGACTAGAGATCTCTTCAAGAAAATTAGAGACACCAAGGGAACATTTCATGCAAAGATGGGCT
>NW_011494937.1:2672335-2673040 GCF_000754665.1 Bison bison bison
AAGATCTTCATGACCCAGATAATCATGATGGTGTGATCACTCACCTAGAGCCAGACATCCTGGAATGTGAATTCAAGTGGGCCTTAGAAAGCATCACTATGAACAAAGCTAGTGGAGGTGATGGAATTCCAGTTGAGCTATTTCAAATCCTGAAAGATGATGCTGTGAAAGTGCTGCACTTAATATGCCAGCAAATTTGGAAAACTCAGCAGTGGCCACAGGACTGGAAAGGGTCAGTTTTCATTCCAATCCCAAAGAATTCAATGCCAAAGAATGCTCAAACTACCGCACAATTGCACTCATCTCACATGCTAGTAAAGTAATGCTCAAAATTCTCCAAGCCAGGCTTCAGCAATACGTGAACTGTGAACTTCCTGATGTTCAAGCTGGTTTTAGAAAAGGCAGAGGAACCAGAGACCAAATTGCCAACATCCACTGGATCATGGAAAAACCAAGAGAGTTCCAGAAAAACATTTCTTTCTGCTTTATTGACTATGCCAAAGCCTTTGACTGTGTGGATCAGAATAAACTGTGGAAAATTCTTCAAGAGATGGGAATACCAGACCACCTGACCTGCCTCTTGAGAAATCTGTATGCAGGTCAGGAAGCAACAGTTAGAACTGGACATGGAACAACAGACTGGTTCCAAATAGGAAAAGGAGTATGTCAAGGCTGTATATTATCACCCTGCTTATTTAACTTCTA
>NW_011494937.1:2673140-2674020 GCF_000754665.1 Bison bison bison
GAACTCAGAAGCCTCTTGATGAAAGTGAAAGTGGAGAGTGAAAAAGTTGGCTTAAAGCTCAACATTCAGAAAACGAAGATCATGGCATCCAGTCCCACCACTTCCTGGGAAATAGATGGGGAAACAGTGGAAACAGTGTCAGACTTTATTTTTGGGGGCTCCAAAATCACTGCAGATGGTGACTGCAGCCATGAAATTAAAAGACGCTTACTCCTTGGAAGGAAAGTTATGACCAACCTAGATAGCATATTCAAAAGCAGAGACATTACTTTGCCAACAAAGGTTCGTCTAGTCAAGGCTATGGTTTTTCCTGTGGTCATGTATGAATGTGAGAGTTGGACAGTGAAGAAGGCTGAGCGCCGAAGAATTGATGCTTTTGAACTGTGGTGTTGGAGAAGAGTCTTGAGAGTCCCTTGGACTGCAAGGAGATCCAACCAGTCCATTCTGAAGGAGATCAGCCCTGGGATTTCTTTGGAGGGAATGATGCTGAAGCTGAAACTCCAGTACTTTGGCCTCCTCATGCGAAGAGTTGACTCATTGGAAAAGACTCTGATGCTGGGAGGGATTGGGGGCAGGAGGAGAAGGGGACGACAGAGGATGAGATGGCTGGATGGCATCACTGACTCGATGGATGTGAGTCTGAGTGAACTCCGGGAGTTAGTGATGGACAGGGAGGCCTGGCGTGCTTGGGAAACACTTGTTCCTGAAATTGCAGGCTGGAGACTTTATGTTCTGAAGGAAGCCAATGATGAAACCCTTACATATTTTATAATCATAGAAAAGTTCATCATCAAAGTATCATGGACTTTGGTGAACTCCCTTCTAAACTGTAGCTCTTAACCTGTTCCTAAGGGCAGTAAGTCCCAGGGTATACTGTTAA
>NW_011494937.1:2674564-2674927 GCF_000754665.1 Bison bison bison
AGGTCACTTGACCTCTGATGGTAGGTGATAGGGCTAGAAAAATGCTTCCAGTTCTTAATTGTGTGTGTGTGTGTGTTTTTTTTCTTTTTTAACAATCCTTTAAAATTTAATTTTTAGCTCAACTGGATCTTCCTTGCTGCATGGGCTTTTCTCCAGTTGTGGTGTGTGGGCTTCTCATTGTAGGGGCTTCTCTTATTGTGAAGAATGGGCTTTAGGCACAGGGGCCTCAGCAGTTGTGGCACATGGGCTCAGTAATTGCGAATCCTGGGTTCTAGAGTACAGGCTTAGTAGTTGTGGCAAAAGGCCTTAGTTACTCCTCAGCACGTGGAATCTTCCTGAAACAGGGATCAAACCCATTTCCTC
>NW_011494937.1:2677286-2678302 GCF_000754665.1 Bison bison bison
ATTCAAAGACAAATTAGACTACACACTGGACAGAAATTGTACAAATGTGAAGAAGGTGGGGAAGGCTTTTCTGATCTTAGTTGTGTATGAAGGTATTAAGGATTTACTAGTTAAAACCTTGATTTTAGGGCTTCCCTAGTGGCTCAGTGGTCAAAAATCTGCCTGGCAATTCAGGAGACACTGGTTTGATCACTGATCAGGGAAGATCCCACATGCCGCAGGGCAACTAAGCCTGTCAGCCACAACTATTGAGCCTGTTGTGCTCTACAGCCGGTGCTCTGCAACAAGACAACAAACTGCAATAAGAAGCCTGTGTACCCACAACTATAGAGTAGCCCCCACTTGCCACAACTAGAGAGAAGCTTGCACAAGAAGAAAGACCCAGTGAAAATACATAAATAAATATTAAAAAATACTTCAATTGGTTGATATCATTACATGTAAAAACTCCCATGGAAAGGAAGTATAAATGTAAGTAACAAGAGAAACTTGATGGAAATCTATGTGTACTGTTCCAGAAAATCTTCAATATAAAAGAGTTGTTATAAATATATTTTGGCTGTGCTATGTGGCATGTGAAATCTTAGTTCCCCAATCATGGATTGATGCTGTGACCCTCCAGTGGAAGCTTGGAGTCTTAACCACTGATCTGCCAGAAAAGTACCGAAAGAGTTGTCTTAAAAGGTTACAGGGACTAGGACTTGCCTGGTGGACGAGTGGTTAAGAATCTGCCCTCCAATATGGGGGATACAGGTTGGTGAACTAAGGTCCCACAGGTGCAACTAAGCCCCTGCGCTGAGCCGGTGTGCTCTAGAGTCAGTGGGCCACAACTAGAGAGAAGCCCATGCACTGTAATGAAAGATCCCCCGTACGACTTGGAAGATCCCACATGCTGCAACTAACGCTTGACACAGCCAAAAAAAAAAAAGTTTACAAGAACTTCCATGGTGGTCCAGTAGTTAAAACTCCACAATGCAGAGGGCCTGAACTTGATCCCTGGTCAGGGAAGTAGACAC
>NW_011494937.1:2679797-2683884 GCF_000754665.1 Bison bison bison
ATGGACTGGTTGGATCTCCTTGCAGTCCAAGGGACTCTCAAGAGTCTTCTCCAACACCACAGTTCAAAAGCATCAATTCTTCGGCGCTCAGCTTTGCTTGTGAGTAATATTAGGACCAAACTTTCCAGAATCCATTCCATTTGTAGTTCCATATCGGCAATCACCAATAGCTTGTGTGAGTGATTTAAAACCAAATGCATTGAAGACATTCTTCAGATATTGGAGCTCCCACACTGGGAGAGAGACAAATACATAAGAGCTTCAGGGACACCATCTGCCAGCTTATTTTCCAGAATCTGTGTCCCTGTAGTCAACAGTAGCCTCAACACCAGCAAGCAATATTTGATTTCCATTTATATAGAAGTGTGGTTTCCCCTCATGTCTTCAGACCTTCCACATCAAAGATCCAGCAGAGGTTGAATTTCTTCTGTAAGGGAACTTGTGTCTACTATGACAGTACTTCAGTGTTTTATGGTAGGGAATACTCTCTGATTCCACCCTTCTCTGGACTGTATTTTTGTTTCTCTCCTACATGTCAGTTTGCTTCTTCAGTGCGTTGTGCAGTGCCATTCTTGACCCATTGTTTCCCCGTGAGAAGAAGCACCTTCCTTCTGTCAGGAAGGCTGTGGGTGTTTCCTGTTACTTGTAGCTGAACATAATTCTTCAGTGTTTTTTTTTTATTGTATTTTATTTTCTATGCCCAAAAGTATGAATTTTTTTGTGAAACAACTATTTTTTGTACTCATTTCAAATATACCAACTCTTTGTGAAGCATTTTTAGCTAACATATGTTGTTTTTCATATCCTCAAAGAATGTATTAAAGTACCAATTTTATTCATAAACATTCTGAAAAACTGCATTTTTCTTCATTTAGTCATTATATAATATTAGTCAGTTTAATCCTGTAAATAGAAAGTCAGCTACTTTATCCTCAAGCCATTTTGTTGTTTTTAGTCACAGTTTTCATTAACAAAAATGATTTCTTACTCATTCTTATCCTCAAATGTTACATCATGGGTATTTTCAGTGACATCTTGCCAGTGACCCATAAGATCAAGCCTCTGGTCAAATACTTGGATGAAATGAGTTCTATTAAGAATGATTACAGGTGAAAAAGGTACTACTGTATAGCATAGGAAAGTGAAAGTGTTAGACAGTTGTGTCTGACTGTTTGTGACCCCATGGGCTGTAGCCCACCTGGCTCCTCTGTCCATGGAATTATCCAGGCAAGAATACTGGAGTGGATAGTCTTTCCCTTCTCCAGTGTATCTTCCCAACCCAGGGATTACACCTGGGTCTTTTGCATTGCAGGCAGATTATTTACCATATGAAGCACCAGGGAAACCCTTTGAGCCACCAGGACATGTTTTCAATATCCTGTAACAAATTATATTTCAATAAAATTATTTTTAAAAAAGAATGATTTCAAACCTTATAAGACTGTGGTGTGTAATAATAACAGGGTGCTGAAAAGGAATTCTTACAGGAATTTAACCTCTGTTAGAGGATGTGATTACTATTCAAGATAGCAAGATGGTATTCTTTATTGAATGCTTTTAAGCAGTTAACTTTATCATTGATGAGTATAATCATGTTGATATCAAAAACATTGTCATGGAGCTGAAGGTTATCAGTTAAGAAGTTTCACTGAATTCTGTTAGAAAGAAGAAGGCCCTATTGGTTATCTTTATGATTTTATATTTTTAAATTTTAATTAATTAGTATTTAAAATTTCTGGCTGTGTTGGGCTTTCATTACTGTGTGGGGCTTTCTGTGGTTGGGAAGAGTGAGGGCTACTCTCTGGTTGTGATGCGAGGCCCTCTCATTGTGGTGGCTTCTCTTGTTTGGAACACAGGTTTTAGGGGCTCAGGCTTCAGTAATTTCAGCACACAGGGTTAGTAGTTGTGGCTCACAGACTCTAGAGCCAGAGCTTAGTAGTTGTTGTGCAATGGTTTAGTTCCAGCATGGCATGTGGAATCTTCCCAGATGGAACCCGTCCCTTGCATTGCAAGTAGGATTCTTAATCAGAGGTTCACCAGGGAAGTCCATGGTTTCATATTTTATCTTTTATCACTATTAGAGCCAGGATTATAAAATACATAGATTCACATCTTAGTATGCTAGGTATTATTTTTATAATCTCCTTTATAACATAACTGAGCAGCCGTGAAGAGATACCCCACACCCAAGGTAAGAGAAACCCAAGTAAGACAGTAGGTGTTGCAAGAGGGCATCAGAGGGCAGACACACTGAAACCATACTCACAGAAAGCTGGTCAATCTAATCACACTAGGACCACAGCCTTGTTTAACTCAATGAAACTAAGCCATGCCCGTGGGGCAACCCAAGATGGGCGGGTCATGGTGGAAAGATCTGACAAAATGTGGTCCACTGGAGAAAGGAATGGCAAACCACTTCAGTATTCTTGCCTTAAGAACGCCATGAACAGTATGAAAAGGCAAAATGATAGGATACTGAAAGAGAAACTCCCCAAGTCAATAGGTGCCCAATATGCTACTGGAGATCAGTGGAGAAATAACTCCAGAAAGAATGAAGGGATGGAGCCAAAGCAAAAAGAATACCCAGCTGTGGATGTGACTGGTGATAGAAGCAAGGTCCGATGCTGTAAAGAGCAATATTGCATAGGAACCTGGAATGTCAGGTCCATGAATCAAGGCAAATTGGAAGTGGTCAAACAAGAGGTGGCAAGAGTGAATGTCGACATTCTAGGAATCAGCAAACTAAGATGGACTGGAATGGGTGAATTTAACTCAGATGACCATTATATCTACTACTGCGGGCAGGAATCCCTCAGAAGAAATGGAGTGGCCATCATGGTCAACAAAAGAGTCCGAAATGCAGTACTTGTATGCAATCTCAAAAACGACAGAATGATCTCTGTTCGTTTCCAAGGCAAACCATTCAATATCACAGTAATCCAAGTCTATGCCCCAACCAGTAACGCTGAAGAAGCTGAAGTTGAATGGTTCTATGAAGACCTACAAGACCTTTTAGAACTAACACCCCAAAAAGATGTCCTTTTCATTATACGGGACTGGAATGCAAAAGTAGGAAGTCAAGAAACACCTGGAGTAACAGGCAAATTTAGCCTTGGAATACGGAATGAAGCAGGGCAAAGACTAATAGAGTTTTGTGAAGAAAATGCACCGGTCATAACAAACACCCTCTTCCAACAACACAAGAAAAGACTCTATACATGGACATCACCAGATGGTCAACACCAAAATCAGATTGATTATATTCTTTTCAACCAAAGATGGAGAAGCTCTACACAGTCGGCAAAAACAAAACTGGGAGCTGACTGTGGCTCAGACCATGAACTCCTTACTGCCAAATTCAGACTTAAATTGAAGAAAGTAGGGAAAACCACTAGACCATTCAGCTATGACCCAAATCAAATCCCTTATGATTATACAGTGGAAGTGAGAAATAGATTTAAGGGCCTAGATCTGATAGATAGAGTGCCTGATGAACGATGGGATGAGGTTCGTGACATTGCACAGGAGACAGGAATCAAGACCATCCCCATGGAAAAGAAATGCAAAAAAGCAAAATGGCTGTCTGGGGAGGCCTTACAAATAGCTGTGAAAAGAAGAGAAGTGAAAAGCAAAGGAGAAAAGGAAAGATATAAGCATCTGAATGCAGAGTTCCAAAGAATAGCAAGAAGAGATAAGAAAGCCTTCCTCAGCGATCAATGCAAAGAAATAGAGGAAAACAACAGAATGGGAAAGACTAGAGATCTCTTCAAGAAAATCAGAGATACCATAGGAACACTTCATGCAAAGATGGGCTCGATAAAGGACAGAAATGGAATGGACCTAACAGAAGCAGAAGATATTAAGAAGAGATGGCAAGAATACACAAAAGAACTGTACAAAAAAGATCTTCATGACCCAGATAGTCACGATGATGTGATCACTGACCTAGAACCAGACATCCTGGAATGTGAAGTCAAGTGGGCCCTGGAAAACATCACTATGAACAAAGCCAGTGGAGGTGATAGAATTCCAGTTGAGCTGTTCCAAATCCTGAAAGATGATGCTGTGAAAGTGCTGCACTCAATAT
>NW_011494937.1:2685176-2695607 GCF_000754665.1 Bison bison bison
CCTTGGACTGCAAGGATATTCAACCAGTCCATTCTGAAGGAGATAAGCCCTGGGGTTTCTTTGGAAGGAATGATTCTAAAGCTGAAACTCCAGTACTTTGGCCACCTCATGCGAAGAGTTGACTCATTGGAAAAGACTCTGATGCTGGGAGGGATTGGGGGCAGGAGGAGAAGGGGACGACAGCGGATGAGATGGCTGGATGGCATCACTGACTCGATGGACGTGAGTCTGAGTGAACTCTGGGAGTTGGTGATGGACAGGGAGGCCTGGCGTGCTGCGATTCATGGGGTCGCAGAGTCAGACATGACTGAGCGACTGATCTGATCTGATAAATCTAAGTAAATTGTGAGACAATAAAAAGCTAGCAAGAAAAAAAAAAAGGACTTCTATGCCAGTGAACACTTTCTGAAAGACTACACTCCTTTTACAAAACATTAATTTTATAAAACTATAGTGATATATAGTGTTGTATTAATTTTTGGCTATATAGCAAAATGATTCAGTTATACATACATTGTTTTTATATTTTATTCAATATCAGAATCACAGGATATTTAATACAGTACCCTATGCTATACAGTAGGACCTTGTTGTCTATCTGTTCTATGTATAATAGTTTGCATCTTCCAATTTCAAACTCCCAATTCATCCCTCCCTCCATCCCTTCTCCCCTTGGCAACCACAAGTCTGTTTTCTAGATAAGATTATCTGTGACATATTTTAGATTCCACATATAAGTGATATCATTTGGTATTCGGCTTTGTCTTCTTAATGTACTTCACTTAGTATCATAATCTATAGGTTAATTCATGTTGTGCAAATGGGATTATTCTTTTTTATGACTGAGTAGTATCCCATGGCATATTATTGTTGTTGTTGTTCAGTCGCTCAGTTGTGTCTGACTCTTTGTGACCCCATGGACTGCAGCATGCCAGGCTTCCTTGATGCTGGTAATGATTAAAGGCAGGAGGAGAAGGTGATGACAGAGGATGAGATGGTTGAATGGCATCACCAATTCAATGGACATGAGTTTGAGCAAACTCTGGGATATAGTGAAGGATAGGGAAGCCTGGTGTGTTGTAGTCCATGGGGTCGCAAAGAGTTGGACACAATTGAGCAACTGAACAACAACAAACTTAGGACTCAGCAGGGCAAGATCATTGGGAAGTTTCAAAATCAACTTTCAGCAAAGAACTTCCTATGGGATAGCTGTTCCCAGTAGAAAATAGGGAGGAGAAAGGATTTATTTGACCTACTTTGCAAGTAATTATTCTTGGCTTTCTGCTCATCTAACATATTCACATACTGCCTTCCCCCCAGCCCCCACCGGTCCTGCAAAATTTCCATCCACTACTTGGCAGTGCAAATAGGATAAACAATTAAAATATTGGGTGTGTATGAAATGCATGGTGGAGGCAAGTAATTTATAGATCATTTGAATCGCAAAGTTTAACTTGGAAATGAGGGAAGCAATCTGGAAATTTTATGATTTCTAGCCCTGCAAAATGTGGGGGCTAAGGTCTTCAATTTCAGATTCTGCACCCCCAAAATTTTGGATGCTCAAGTTGAAAGCAGGTTTTCCCTGGGCAGAAAGGAGGGGCTTGGATTGATGAGAAAACAGCTAATCCTGCCATCTAACCATGGAAATAAGTCCCTATAGTCACCTTAAGACCGGGAGCTGACTGTAGCTCAGATCATGAACACCTTATGGCAAAATTCATACTTAAATTGAAGATAGTAGGGAAAACAACTAGACCATTCAGGTATGATCTAAATCAAATCCCTTATGATTATACAGTGGAAGTGACAAATAGTTTCAAGGGATTAAATCTGATAAACAGAGTGCCTGAAGAACTATGGACAAAGGTTCATAATGTTGTAAAGGAGGCATTGACCAAAACCATCTCAAGGAAAAAGAAATGGAAGAAGGCAAAATGCTTGTCTGAAGAGGCTTTGCAAATAGCTGAGGAAAGAAGTGAAATGAAAAAAAAAAAGGAGGGGAGAAAAGGAAAGATATACCCAACTGAATGCAGAGTTCCAGAGAAAAGCAAGGAGGGATAAGAACGCCTTCTTTAATGAACAATGCAAAGAAGTAGAGGAAAACAATAGAGTGGGAAAGACTAGAAACCTCTTAAAGAAAATTAGAAATACCAAGGGAACATTTCATGCAAAGATGGTCATGATAAAGGACAGAAGGAACTAACAGAAGCAGAAGAGATTAAGTAGAGGTGGCAAGAATATACAGAAGAACTATACAAAAAAGGTCTTAATGACATGAATAACCAGAATAGTGTAGTCACTCACCTAGAACCAGACATCTTGGAGTGTGAAGTCAAATGAGCCTTAAAGAGCATTACTACAAACAAAGCTAGTGAAGGTGAAGGAATTCCAGCTGAACTATTTAAAACTATAAAAGATGATGCCATTAAAGTGCTATACTTGATATGTTGGCAAATTTGGAAAACTCAGGAGTGGCCACAGGACTAGAAAAGGTCAGTTTTCATTCCAATCCCAAAGAAAGGCAATGCCAAAGAATGTTCAAACTACCTAACAATGGTCCTCATTGATCTCAGTATGTAAGAATGAAGAAATTTCCTCCTTTTTTTTCAATGAGAGAACAAGTTTTTTACATCAGTATTGTTCAAAGATGTGGAATGTGGAAATGGAGGACATTGGTAAAGAAAGTAGAGGAAAAAAACAAAGAAATTCCCTGGCAGTTTTGTGATTAGGCCTTAACACTTTCAATTGTGTGGCCCGAGTTCAACCACTATCAGGGAACTATTAATAATATCCCTCAAGCTGCACAGTGTGGTGAAAAATAGAAAAAGAAAAAAAAGAAACTGAGTTGTGTCACACAGCTCATCATGGACCTAATATTTCATGATTTTCCTGTAATTTCTAATACTTTGAGAAATTTTTCTAGGTCTGCATTTCAGGATCAAGCCAGAAAGATCTTGACATTGAAGATCAGGAGGAAAACCAGGGGAGAAAATTTAGGTGAGCCATACTCAAAACACAAAACATGTCTCATGTGAAAAGTGTGGTCTGTGATGAAAATTTTAAAAGAAGCAGAGAAATAGCCCTGTCTTCAAATTTAGTTTTTTTATGAAAAATATTTTGATGTGATATAAATGGTCAGTGTTTCCAATACAGTTCATGTGCCATCAGAATTCATAAAGCCTGTATTTCAACATCACTTTTTAATAGAAAGGTTGAGGTTCCATTGTCGAAAATTCAGTATATTCAACTTGTAACAATTCATAGAACATAGAAAAACTCACTATTTTTGTAAATCATAATAAATACAATAAATGTAAAATAATAAATTAATAATGTTCTTCTTGTGATTTACAGAAGTACTATGATAGAGAGTCTCTCTGAAAGAAAGACATTAGTTCATGCAGAGAAGACTTCAACCTTATTTCAATATGCAATCTGAAGAAAAACATTGATTTGAAACCATTGGATTACACTGCATATGGAAAAACCTACAAGCATCATTCATCCCTTACTAGACAAGAGAAATGTCACATTGATGATAAACCAAGAGAGCCTGAAAAGTGCCCTGAGAAGGTATATAAACGTGAAGAGTGTGGGAAGACATTCGTTTCTCCCAGTGACCTCAGAACACATGAAAGGAGTTACACTGGAGAGAAACCCTACGAATGTTATGAGTGTGCAAAAGTCTTTCCATATCAAAAATCCTTTGACAGCACAAAAGAAGTAACATAGGGGAAAAGCCCTATGAATGTAAATAAACAATGTGGGAAAGTCTTCATGTGGCAAATAACTTTTCAAAAACACATGGTACCACACACACTGGAGATTTACCTTATAAATATCAGAAATATGAGAAAGCATTAATTTATCCTAGTTTTCTTAGAATACATGAAAGGAGTCACAATGGAGAGAAACCCTGTGAAGGTAAACAATGCGGAAAAACCTTTTAAAGCCCTGAAAGTATTCAAATACATGAAAGAGTTCACAAAGGCCTATGAATGTAAACAGTATGGTAAAACCTTCAGTTATTTCTGTTTCTTTCAAGCACACAAAAGACTGCACATAGGAGAGACACTGTATATAGGTAAAACATGTTCTAAAGAACTGAGTAATGCTTGGTCTCTTTGAGAACATGAAAGAATCCATTCTGGAAAAAAGCCCTGAGTGTAAAGAATGTGGGAAAGCCTTCAGAGTGAAGCCTACTCTTCAGAAACACATGAAAACACACACTGGAGAGGGACCTTATAAATGTAAAGAATGTGAGAGCATTCATTAATTCCATTTCTCATAAAACACATGAAAGGAAACACACTGGAGAGAAACCCGTATCAATGTTATAAAAAGTTTTGTAAGTTCATTTAAGAACCCATACTAGATAAAATACCTATGAGTGTAAAATACATGGGGAAACCTTAACTTCCATTTAGGTTCAAGTGCATGAAAGAATTGACACTGGACAGAAACCCTATCAATTTGACAGGAATGTTGGAAATCCTCCATTTGTCTCTCAACCATTCAAAGACACATGAGACTACACACTGGATGGAAATTATATAAAATGTAAAAATTGTAGGAATGGCTATTCTAATCTTAGTGTATGAAAACATAGGAAGATTCAGTAGTTAAAACCTTGGTTGTCAACAGCCTGGGAAGCACTTAAATTGGCATATATCATTACATATAAAAACAGAGAGGAAATATACATGTAAGTAACATGAGAAACTTGATGGAAAGCAATCCAGGTGTCATGTTCCAGAAAGTGTTCAATATGAAAGAGTTGTTTTATTGTTGTTTATTATTAATTGTTTTTGGCCATGCCATTGGCATGTAGGATCTTAGTTCCCTGACCAGGGATTGAACCTGTGCCCCCTGCAGTGGAAGCTCAAACTCTTCAATAGTCTGCCAAAAAAGTCCTGAAAGAGAGTTGTTTTAAAACTTTACAGGGACTTCCCTGGTAGTCTAGTGGTTAAGACTCCATGGCCCCAATGCTGGAGGCCAGAGTTTGATCCTTGTTCAGAAAACTAGACCCCAGATGCCACAAAAAGAGAGAGAGAGAGAGAGACCCTGCATACTGCAATGAAGATTCCTTGTGCCGCAACTAAGAGAACAACCAAAAAAAAATTTTATAAAAATGTTATGACTCTAAAGATGTTTCCTCAAGTGTATCTTTGAATGGTGAAGCCAGAGTCTTAACCACTGGATTGCCACAGAAGTTCCAAAAGAGTTGCATTAAACTTTTAAAATATGCTGTGCTTATTGAAAATCTTTCTTCAGGTGTATCCTTAAATGATGGATTTTTACTAAGTTTAGAAATGAATATTAACATGATTTAATTCTATAAGTTGTCTTCCAACAATAGCAGTACATAAGGTTTAAAGGTAGTGCTTTCTCCTTTAATCAGATAAGTGATTTTTTTCCTTTTATATTTGCAAACTGTTGAAGTCTTCGGTGAATTTAAGTATTTTTAGTATGCAGTGAGGCTTCAATTTTTAAAATGTTCTGTTTATTTTCTGTTAATGGGTCATTGAAAAATGACAGTTTGGTATTTTTAGGGATTTTCCTAGTAGTTTCATGTGGCAATTCTTGGACATTTGTAATTACAAATATTTTACTGGGAAAGATGCCTTTTGCTGGTTGTGCACTTAGGAGTCTTTTGTCATTTTCCATTCTATTAAAAACTTGAAATAAATAACTAGGATGTCAAAGAGTATACTGTTATGTAAATTATGACTTTTTTTTCCTATTTGCTTTTTGTGTTTCCTTCTGACTAGTATTTGTTGAATAGACTGTGGGACTTGTAATAATACACAAAATCTAGAGTTGGAGATATCTTGCTTGTGAGTAATATTAGGACCCAGACTTTTCAGAATCCATCCCATTTGTGGTTCATATCAGCATTCACCAATAGCCCACCTGTGTGTGATTTAAAAGCAGATGCAAATAAGACATTCCTCAGATACTGGAGTCTGACACTGGGAGAGAGGCAGAATATAGGAACTTCAAGAACACCATCTTCCAGCTTATTTTCTAGATTCTGAATCCTTGTAGTCAGGATTAACCTCAATAGCAGCAACCAATGTTTGATTTCCATTTTTATAGATGTCTTATTCCCCTGATGTCATCACAGCTTCCACATCAAAGATCTCCAGCAGAGTTTGAATCTTTTCTGTGAGGCGTCTTGTGTCCACTACAAAAATATTTCAGAGTTTTATGGTTGGGAATATCTGATTCCACTCTTCTCTGGGTTATATCTTTGTTTCTCTAGTGCATTGTGAAATGCCATCCTTGACCCACTGTTTCCATGTGGGAAGAAGCACCTTCCTTTTGTCAGGAAGGCTGTGGGTGTTTCCTGTTACTTGTAACTGAACATAAGTCTTCAATGTGTTTTTATCATATTTTATTCTCAATGTCTAGAACTGATTTTTTGTGAAACAGTCATTTATGTACTCATTTCAAATACATACCAGGCGTTTTTGAAGCATTTGTTAGCTAACACATGTTGTTTTCCATTTCCTCAAAGAATATATTAAAGTGCCCATCTTATTTATGAGTATCCTGAAAAATCTTGCAGTTTTCTTCCTTTAATCATTGTTCAGTATCAGTCAGTTTCATCCCATAAAAAGGAGGTCAGCTACATTATTCTTAGGTCATTTTCTTATTTTCAGTCACAATTTTTGTCAAAAAAGTAATTTGTTATTCATCATGGGTATTTTCAGTGCCATATTACCAGTGACCCATAAGATACACCTCTAGTCAAAGACTGTGATGAAATGAATTCCATTAAGAATGATTACAGGATTGTCTGTGTTGTTCTCACTCCATTCAGTCCTCACAGATCAGCAGCTGCACTCTTAAACAGCCTCAGATGCTTCCCCTCTGTCCCAAACAATTATTGCCCTGATGTGGGGAATCCGACCCTGCTTCAGTTCCCCCACCCTTACAGAATTAACTTGTACAGTTTTCATTTCTAAAATTAGGAGAAGTTCACCATTCCAAGATACACTTGAGGAAAGATCCTTAGTAAATACAACATAAACAACATAAAGTTTTAAAACTTTTTCATATTGAAGATCTGGAACATGAGGCATGGATTACTTTCTATCAACTTATCTCATTGTGGGATTTCCCTGGTGGTCAAGTGGCTAAGACTCCACATTCTCAATCCAGGGGGCCTGGTTTCCATCCCTGTTTAGGGAACTTCATCCCACATCCCTCAACTAAATGTTCCCATTTGGCAACTAAAACAAATAAAACTTCATCCAGCATGCCCCAACAAAGATCAAAAATGCCCTGTGCCACAACTAACACTTGACTTAGCCAAACAAATATTTTTTAAACACTTTGCAATATTTATTCATTTATTTTATTTGGTTGGTCTTAGTGGCAGCACACTTCCTTGCAGCATGTAGGATCTTTCATTGTGACCTTTAGGCTTCTCTCAGATCGTGGTATGAGGGCTTAGCTCCCCGATGAGGAACTGTATCCTTGTCCCCTGCTTGTGGGTTCTTAACCCATGAGGCACCTAAAGTAATTTTTTTAAGTTGACTATTGTGATGATTGCATCTACCTACAAATATTTGAAATCTATAAAATGTACACTTAATGGATGCCTTCTACAATATGTGTAATACATCTCAATAAAGCTGTTCAAATAAACCAATGCATGAAGTGTTTTTACAATGGAAAAGGGTTTTGCAGTGAAGTCTCTTGGGAACCAAAAGGAGTTTCCAGATTACTTAATACATACGTCACTTAGTTGCCTTCATTTTTTGTATGTGGTCCGAATGCTTAAGATCCACTCTTTTAGGACATTTCAATTGTACAATACAGTACATCAGATCATCATCATGCTGTAATCTTTAAACGCAGTTTTATTAGTCAGTGGTTGTTCTTCAGTTGCTAAGTCATGCCCGACTCTTTGTGACCCCATGGACTGCATCATGTCAGGCTTGCCACCTTCACTGTCTGTGGGAGTTTCCTCATATTCATGTCCATTGAATTGGTTATGCTATCTAACAATCTCATCCTCTGCTGCCCCCTTCTCCTTTTGCCTTCAATCCTTCTCAGCATCAGGGACTTTTCCAATGAATCAACTAGGTATACCTCAATAAAGCTATGCCCATGGAGTGGGACAAGTTTCCAGATGCATTCCTATCTCACATACAATTTATTGTTTTTCATTTATCAGTGGAAATAGGAGTACAACTGTCATATATATATATATATAGATAGATATAGATATTGCAGGGTTTTCTAGCCACAGGGAACATTGATTTAAAATTTCCCACATGCCAGGCTCTCAAAGCCAGATGATCCTCTGCTCCCTCTGTAAAACCACCATGGCCACTATGCAGCAGCAGGTACACATGAAACAATGAAATTAGGACACTCCTTAACACCATACCCAAAAATAAACTCACAATGGATTATAGACTTTCAAGTTAGGCTGGACACTATAAAACTCTTTGAGGAAAACAGACAGGATACTCTTTGTCATAAATCACAGCAATCTGTTCTTTGGTCCACCTCCTAAAGTAATGAAAATAAAACCAAAAAATGGGATCTAATTAATCTTAAAAGTTTTTGCACAGCAAAGGAGACCATAAACAAAACAACCATCCTCAGAATAGGAGAAAAT
Organism: Bison bison bison; assembly: GCF_000754665.1. NCBI lineage: Eukaryota > Metazoa > Chordata > Mammalia > Artiodactyla > Bovidae > Bison > Bison bison. The sequence goes on from NW_011494937.1 coordinate 2,693,815, forward strand.
ATGTGCAAATGAAGCAACCACATGGAATTAATCTCCAAAATATATGAACAGCAAATGCAACTGTATATAAAAAAAAATCAGAAAAAAAAAATCAAAATATGTGAAGATCTAAATAGAGATTTCTACAACAAAGACATACAGATGGCCAAAAACACAAGAAAAGATGCACAGTATTACTAGTTGTTAAAGAAATGAAAATCAAAAGTACAAGGTTCAAAAGCGCCTCACACTGGTCAGAATGGCCATCATCAAAAGATTTACAAACAATATATGCTAGAGAGGGTGTGGAGAAAAGGGTACCTTCCTACACTGTTGTTTAGAATGTAAATTGGTACAGCCACTATGGAGAACACTATGGAAGGTCCTTAAAAAACTAAAAACAGAGTGCCTAAAGAACTATGGACAGAGGTTTGTGACATTGTACAGGAGGCAGTGATCAAGACCATCCCCAAGAAAAAGAAGTGCAAAAAGGCAAAATAGTTGTCTGAGGAGGCCTCACAAATAGCTGCAAAAAGTAGAGAAGCTGAAGGCAAAGGAGAAAAGGAAAGATATACCCATTTGAATTCAAAGTTCCAAAGAATAGCAAGGAGAGATAAGAAAGCCTTCCTCAGTGATCAATGCAAAGAAATAGAGGAAAACAACAGAATGGGAAAGACAAGAGATCGCTTCAATAAAATTAGAGATACCAAGGGAACATGTCATGCAAAGACGGCACAATAAAGGACAGAAATGGTATGGACCTAACAGAAGCAGAAGATATTAAGAGCTATCATAAGACCCAGAAAACCCACTCCTAGGCATATAGCTGGAGAAAATCATAATTTGAAAACACACCTGCATCCCGATGTTCACTGAAGCAGTATTTACAGTAGCCAGGACATGTTAACAACCCAAATGTTCATCAACAGGGGGATGGATAAAGAAAGTATGGTACACATACATAATGGAATATCAGCCATTAAAAAAAAAAAGAAAATAATGCCATTTGCAGCCACATGGATGGGCCATGAGATTATGCTGAGTGGAGTGGGTCAGACAGAGAAGGATGGATGTTGTGTGATGTCACTTATATGTAGAGTATAAAAAGGGGGTGCAAGTGAACTCGTTTGCAGGACAGATGGGCTGTGGAGAGCAAATGTATGGTTAATAGTGGATAAGGACAGAGGGATAAATTAGGAGACTGGGATGACACATACACACTACTAAATGTGGAATATATAACTGATGGGGACCTCTTATGTAGACAAGGGAATTCTACCCTGTACTCTGTAATGGCCTATATGGGAGGAGAATCTAAGAAAAGAGTGTGTGTGGCTGATTCACTTGCTGTACACTTGAAGCTAGCACAGCATTGTAGATCAGCTATGCTCCAATAATAATTATAAATAAATAAAATTGCCTTCCAGTGTAAAACATACATCTGAGAAATTAAAGCATACACCTCACAGCCTGTGGTTTGACTGAGGTTTGTCCTAGCACACACACATGGCTGAGTGATTCAGAGCTCCTACCGGAGCCAATTCAGTTCAGTTCAGTTCAGTCACTCAGTCATGTCTGACTCTTTGCAACCCCATGGACCGTAGCACGCCAGGCCTCCCTGTCCATCACCAACACCCGGAGTCCACCCAAACCCATATCCATCAAGCTGGTGATGCCATCCAACCATCTGATCCTCTGTAATCCCCTTCTCCTTCTGCCTTCAATCATTCCCAGCATCAGGGTCTTTTCAAATGAGTCAGCTCTTCACATCAGGTGGCCAAAGTATTGGAGTTTCAGCTTCAACATCAGTCCTT
>NW_011494937.1:2695916-2698661 GCF_000754665.1 Bison bison bison
CTTTAAGCCAACTTTTCCACTCTCCTCTTTCACTTTCATCAAGAGGCTTTTGAGTTCCTCTTCACTTTCTGCCATAAGGGTGGTGTCATCTGCATATCTGAGGTTATTGATATTTCTCCCAGCAATCTTGATTCCAGCTTGTGTTTCTTCCAGTCCCGCGTTTCTCATGATGTACTCTGCATAGAAGTTAAATAAGCAGGGTGACAATATACAGCCTTGACATACTCCTTTTCCTATTTGGAACCAGTCTGTTATTCCATGTCCAGTTCTAACTGTTGCTTCCTGACCTGCATACAGATCTCTCAAGAGGCAGGTCAGGTGGTCTGGTATGCCCATCTCTTTCAGAATTTTCCACAGTTTCTTGTGGTCCACATAGTCAAAGGCTTTGGCATAGTCAATAAAGCAGAAATAGATGTTTTTCTGCAACTCTCTTTCTTTTTTGATGATCCAGTGGATGTTGGCAATTTAATCTCTGGTTCTTCTTCCTTTTCTAAAACCAGCTTGAACATCTGGAAGTTCACGGTTCATGTATTGCTGAAGCCTGGCTTGGAGAATTGAAAGGATTACTTTGCTAGCGTGTGAGATGAGTGCAACTGTGCGGTAGTTTGAGCATTATTTGGCATTGCCTTTCTTTGGGATTGGAATGAAAACTGACCTTTCCAGTCCTATGGCCACTGCTGAGTTTTCCAAATTTGCTGGCATATTGAGTGCAGCACTTTCACAGCATCATCTTCCAGGATTTGAAATAGCTCAACTGGAATTCCATCACTTCCACTAGCTTTGTTTGTAGTGATGCTTCTAAGGCCCACTTGACTTCACATTCCAGGATGTCTGGCTCTAGGTGAGTGATCACACCATCGTGATTATCTGGGTCATGAAGATATTTTTTGTACAGTTCTTCTGTGTATTCTTGCCACCCTTTCTTCATATCTTCTGCTTCTGTTAGGTCCCTACCATTTCAGTCCTTTATTGTGCCCATCTTTGCATGAAATATTCCCTTGGTATCTCTAATTTTCTTGAAGAGATCGCTAGTCTTTCCCATTCTATTGTTTTCCTCTATTTCTTTACATTGATCACTGAGGAAGGCTTTCTTATCTCTTCTTGCTGTTCTTTGGAACTCTGCATTCAAATGGGTATATCTGTCCTTTTCTCCATTGCTTTTTGCTTCCCTTCTTTTCACATACAGCCATTTTGCTTTTTTGCATTTCTTTTTCTTCGGGATGGTCTTGATTCCTGTCTCCTGTACAATGTCACGAAACTTATCCCATAGTTCATCAGGCACTCTGTCTATCAGATCTAGTCCCTTAAATCTATTTCTCACTTCCACTATATAGCCGTAAGGGATTTGATTTAGGTCATACCTAAATGGTCTAGTGGTTTTCTCCACTTTCTTCAATTTCAGTCTGAATTTGGCAATAAGGAGTTCACGATCCTAGCCACAGTCAGCTCCCAATCTTGTTTTTGCTGACTGTATAGAGCTTCTCCATCTTTGGCTGCAAAAAATATAATCAATCTGATTTCTGTGTTGACCATCTGGTGATGTCCATGTGTAGAGTCTTCTTTTGTATTGTTGGAAGAGGGTGTTTGCTATGACTAGTGCGTTCTCTTGGCAGAACTCTATTAGCCTTTGCCCTGCTTCATTCTGTACTCCAAGGCCAAATTTGCCTGTTACTCCAGGTGTTTCTTGACTTCCTACTTTTGTATTCCAGTCCCCTATAATGAAAAGAACATCTTTTCTGGATGTTCTAGAAGGTCTTATAGGTCTTCATAGAACTGTTCAACTTCAGCTTCTTCAGCATTACTGGTTGGGGATAGACTTGGATTTCCATGATATTGAATGGTTTGCCTTGGAAACGAACAGAGATCATTCTTTCGTTTTTGAGATTTCATCCAAGTAATGCATTTTGGACTACCGGAGCCAAGTGATCGGAAATTCTTTAGGATAAGTACCTCAGGAGTGGGGATGGTGATGGGATGGATGGAAGGCTGAAGGACCAAAGATGAAAATGTAATCAGTTGCTTTATTGTAGATGGTGAATTCATATTTAAGTGTCTGTTTCTCTTTTCTTTCTTTCTGGTCATGCTTGGTCTTCGTTGCTGTGCACCCAAGCTTGCTCTAGTCACTGTAAGTGGGCTTCTCATTGCAAGGGCTTCTTTTATTGCCAAGTGCGAGCTCAGTAGCTGTGGCCCACTGGCTCAACTGCCCAGTGGCATATGCGATCTTCCTGGACCAAGGATCAAATCTGTGTTACCTGGTTGGCAGACTGGTTCTTAACCACTGGACCACCAAGGACATCCTCTGCTTTTTTTGAGAAGAACCACAGTTCCATGAGTGGCCATAGAGCCTTCCACCAAACCCTTGACCCATGGAGGACCTCCATAAGACCCTCTTGTGCCAGTATGGCCTCTGGTGTGGGCCATACTCTAATCTGTACTTGCTCTGCCTTGAAACAGAATCAGGGATCCCAGGGCAGGAGAAACAGGTGAAGACAGCACAGGCAATTTCAGGAGAGGAAATACTTCTGTCACAATCCAAAGGTGCCTGGAGGTGGCAGGTCTCATCCCACCTTCCCTAGGTCATTTCTCATGCATGAGGGGCGGGGCACTGGGATCTGCCCAACCAGGAGGCCGCTGAAGCAGGTGGGCGGGACGATGTGCCTTCTGCGTGTGGTTGTCCTTTCGTTGTCCCTTAGATGCTCGGAAGGAGGCGTTTAGCCTACGCTTCGGGGTTCGTGGTAGCCCTTC
>NW_011494937.1:2698761-2701167 GCF_000754665.1 Bison bison bison
TGGTAGCCCTTCATTATCTTCTTGTTGTCTTCGTATATGCACTGGTCGTTGGAATCCAGGGAAGTACACAGAGAGATTCAGAACACTTCACAATGGGGAGTGTGCTGCCCGGGTTTGCGGGGACTCGCCAAAGATCTGGTCGGGATCAGCCTTAACTGGCCTCCTCTCGGTCAACTCGGAAGTCTCTGGACTACAGTGCTCTCCCGGTGCTGCGCAGACCTCAGTACCATATGGTTGGTAGCGTTGGTGTGTGGCTGACAGTGAGGACCCCAAGTGCATGGTCAGGTCCCTGTGGGTGGTGTCTTCGGCCTGACTTGGAGCCTTTCTGGGCAGCTCTGCACCCTCAGCCCTGTGCCTTTTCCAGAGTGTCCCTTGACCACATGGAGGGTCATCATTCTGTCCACAGGGGACCATTCTGTTTACTATAATAGCGGGACAAACCTTAATGTCCCTTGTTTTTTAGTTTGCAAGTTTTTTTTTTTTAATAGGTTGCAGTTTTATATCCATTTTCTGTTTAAAGAATCTGATTTTTAAGTTGCTATTGCTGATTTATTGCAAAGGCTATTTTGAAGAATACAAATGAACAGATGGAAGAGATGTGTAAGGCAAGGTTTGGCACAGAAGAGGCACAGAACTTCCATGTCCTCTCCAGGCCTGCCACAGTCCCAGCACCACCATGTGTTCACCAATGTGCAAGCCCACCAAATCTTTTGGTTTCAGAGGCTTTTGTCCCTTTATCTTTTTTTTTTCTTAATTGAAAAATGAATGTGAAGGTCGTTCGGTCATGGTGGACTCTTTACAACCCCATGAACTGTAGCCTGCCAGGTTCCTCTGTTGGGAATTATCCAGGCAGGAATACTGGAGTGGGTAGCCATTCCCTTCTCTAGAGGATCTTCCCAACCCAGGAATGGAAACCACGTCTCCTGCATTGACAGGCAGATTCTTTACCACCGAGCCAGCTAGGAAACACATTTTATGCATAGTAGTGTGTGTATGTTAATCCCAACCTCCTAATTTATCCCTTCCCACAACCCCTTCTTTCTGGAGAAGGCAATGGCACCCTACTCCAGTACTCTTGCCTGGAAAATCCCATGGACCAATGAGCCTGGCGGGCTGCAGTCCATGGGGTTGCTAAGTGAGCTAGAGCCAGACATCCTGGAATGTGAAGTCAAGTGGGCCTTAGAAAGCATCACTATGAACAAAGCTAGTGGAGGTGATAGAATTCCAGTTGAGCTATTTCAAATCCTGAAAGATGATGCTGTGAAAGTGCTGCACTCAATATGCCAGCAAATTTGGAAAACTCAGCAGTGGCCACAGGACTGGAAAAGGTCAGTTTTCATTCCAATCCCAAAGAAAGGCAATGCCAAATAATGCTCAAACTACCGCACAGTTGCACTCATCTCACACGCTAGCAAAGTAATGCTTACAATTCTCCAAGCCAGGCTTCAGCAATACATGAACCGTGAACTTCCAGATGTTCAAGCTGGTTTTAGAAAAGGAAGAAGAACCAGAGATCAAATTGCCAACATCCACTGGATCATCAAAAAAGAAAGAGAGTTGCAGAAAAACATCTATTTCTGCTTTATTGACTATGCCAAAGCCTTTGACTGTGTGGACCACAAGAAACTGTGGAAAATTCTGAAAGAGATGGGAATACCAGACCACCTGACCTGCCTCTTGAGAGATCTGTATGCAGGTCAGGAAGCAACAGTTAGAACTGGACATGGAATAACAGACTGGTTCCAAATAGGAAAAGGAGTATGTCAAGGCTGTATATTGTCACCCTGCTTATTTAACTTCTATGCAGAGTACATCATGAGAAACACGGGACTGGAAGAAACACAAGCTGGAATCAAGATTGCTGGGAGAAATATCAATAACCTCAGATATGCAGATGACACCACCCTTATGGCAGAAAGTGAAGAGGAACTCAAAAGCCTCTTGATGAAAGTGAAAGAGGAGAGTGGAAAAGTTGGCTTAAAGCTCAACATTCAGAAAACGAAGATCATGGCATCTGATCCCATCACTTCATGGCACATAGACGGGGAAACAGTGGCTGGCTTTATGTTTCTGGGCTCCAAAATCACTGCAGATGGTGATTGCAGCCATGAAATTAAAAGACGCTTATTCCTTGTAAGGAAAGTTATGACCAACCTAGATAGCATATTCAAAAGCAGAGACATTACTTTGCCAACAAAGGTCTGTCTAGTCAAGGCTGTGGTTTTTCCTGTGGTCATGTATGGATGTGAGAGTTGGACTATAAAGAAAGCTGAGCACCGAAGAATTGATGCTTTTGAACTGTGGTGTTGGAGAAGACTCTTGAGAGTCCCTTGGACTGCAAGGAGATCCAACCAGTCCATTCTGAAGGAGATCAGCCCTGGGTGTTCTTTGGAAGGAATGATGCTA